>NC_090834.1:108840150-109154900 GCF_028021215.1 Eschrichtius robustus | reverse complement strand
TGCTCAGTAGTTGCCCCATGGCACGTGGGATCTTAGTTCCCTGACCAGGGTTGAACCCGCATCCCCTGCACTGGAAGGCAGATTTTTCAACCACTGGACCACCAGGGAAGTCCCAATAACAAATCTTATTAAATGCTTTTCCTACATTGCTTGATGTTATCACATTGTGTTTCTCCTTTATTTTTATTAGTGTAGAGAATTATAGTGATGCGTTTTCTAATGAATTCCTAGAATACTTGATCATGATGTATTATTTTTAATACAATATTGTGTATTTCATTTGGGACTTTTAACATCTATGTTCACAAATGAAATGAGCATGTAATTTTCTTGTTTTGTCCTTATCTGGTTTTAGGAATTAAAACATCACTAGCCTCATAACATTTTCTGGGAAACTTTCCCTGGTTTTCTATTATCTGGAATAACTTGTAAAAAAAAAAAATAGAAATTATTCACATCTTCTCTTTATCCTTGATTAGTTTTGTAAAAAAAAAAAAAAAATCTGCTATCTTATGCAGAAACGGCTTTTGTTTTTATTAATGTTCTCTATTTTCCTTCGGGTTTTGTTTGCTATTTTTCTCTTTATTATTTCTGTGATTTGAAAATTTCTTTTGTTATGCTTTCCCAACTTTGTGAGTTCAATGATTTGCTCATTTATTCTCAGCTTTTTTTATTTCCTGGTAAATATATTTGAAGTTATATTTTTTCCTTAATGTACCTTTTAGCTGTGTTCCACCACTTTCAACATGTAATGTTTCTGTTCATTCAATGATACATATTTCTTCATTCTTGCCATGATTTCCTAATTAGCTCAAGGATGATTTAATGATATATTATTTAATTTCTAAACTTAAAGAACTTTTAAGCTATCTTTTTTTTTTTTTTTAAATTTTATTTATTTATTTATTTATGGCTGTGTTGGGTCTTCGTTTCTGTGCGAGGGCTTTCTCTAGTTGCGGCAAGCGGGGGCCACTCTTCATTGCGGTGCGCGGGCCTCTCACTATTGCGGCCTCTCTTGTTGCGGAGCACAGGCTCCAGACGCGCAGGCTCAGTAATTGTAGCTCATGGGCCTAGTTGCTCCACGGCATGTGGGATCTTCCCAGACCAGGGCTCGAACCCGTGTCCCCTGCATTGGCAGGCAGATTCTCAACCACTGCGCCACCAGGGAAGCCCTAAGCTCTTTTTTGAGTACTAATTCTTAGATAATTTTTATCAATTTCAGTTGGGAGAAGCTCCTCTCCATTTTGTTTTTAATTTCTAATTTTATTACATTATGGTCAGAGAATATAATGAGTCTCATATTTATCCACTGTAACTTACTGAAGTTTTATTTATGGTCTAGACCATAGCTTGTTTTTGTAAATGTTCAGAGGTACTCCCCCCAAAATCCATTTTCTGTTGGGTGTAGATAATTGTTCATCCCTTTGACGTTAGTGTTTATTCTTTTTGTATGTTCTATCAATACATGAGAGACATGCGGTATTATTGTTGTTTTATCTATAGCTTCCTGCAGTTCTATCAGTTTTCACTTGATATCATGTGAAGCTTTATTGTTAAGTGTATATATCTTCTTTGTCTATTGTACCTTTTATGAGTTTATAACATCCGTGTTTGTCCATTGTGATTTTCAGCCTTGAATTAAATTTTTTCACATGTTAAGATTCCCACCCTGGCTTTCTTTTAAGGTATGTTCATGTGGTAGATCTTTTTCTATCCTTTTACTTTTTAATATTTCTGTACCTAGAAATTAACACAACATTGTAAATCAACTATACTTCAATTTTTTAAAATAAATAAATAAAATGGAATGTTATTCAGCCTTAAAAAATTTTTCTGTACCTTTAAAAAATTGAAGCAATTTATATTCAGTAAAATGCTCACATTTTTAAGTGTACAATATGATGCATTTTGATAAATACAGGTACTCATGTAATCACCAGCCAATCAAGTTACAGAACATGCCCACCACCTTGGGAGTCCCCTGGGCCCCTTCCACTTCACCCTCACACTCTGTAGACAGCGGTGCTTTGTTTTCTGTCACCATAGATTAGTTTTGGCTCTTCTTGAACTTCACCTAAATGCAGTCAATCAGTAAGTATCTAATTTCTTTCACACAACATAACATTTAAAAATTTTTTTATATGAAGGGATGCTTTACACTTAGTTAAGTTTATCCTTTTGAGTACACAGTTTTATGAATTGGACAAAAGCCATCATTTCAATGAAGATATAGAACATTTTTATCATCCAGAAAGTTCCCTTGTGTTCCTTTGTGGTCAGCCCCTCCTACCTTTAGCCCCTGGCAACCACTGATCTGCTTTCTTTCCCTATAGTTTTGTCCTTTTTCAGAATGTCATAGAACTGAAATCATACAGTATATAGCATTTTGAGTCTGGCTTTTTTCACACGGCATGACACATTTGAGATTCATTCATGCTCTGTGTGTATCCGTGGTTCTCTTCTCTTTATTGCTGAAGAGTATTTCGTTGTATGGCTGTACCGTAGTTTATCCAGTCACCACCACTCAAAGGGCACTGGGTTCTTGATGATTAAGAATAAAGCTGCTTTAAACACTTGCTTGCAGGCTGTTATATGAACATAAGTTTTCATTTGTCTTGGGTAAATATCGAGGAGAAGGATTGCTGAGTCATATGGTAAGTGTATGTTTAACCTTGTAACACATTGCCAAAGTGTTTTCCAGCATGGCTGTGCCATTTACACTCCCACCAACAGAGTATGTAAGAAATCCGATTGCTCTCAATCCTCACTAGCACTTAGCGTTGTCAGCTTTTCGCCTAGATGTTCTAATAGGTTTGTAATGTTAATTCATTGTGGTTTTTAATTTGCATTCTTCTAATGACTAATGATGTTGAATGTATTTTCATGTACTTATTTGCCATCCATACATCTTTGTTGAAGTGTCTGTTCAAATCTTTTGCTCATTTTTACTTGGATTGTTTGTTTTCTTATTACTGAGTTTTGAGAATTCTCATATACTCTGGATATGAGTCCTTATCAGGTATAGGTTTGCAGATATTTTCTCCCCATTTATGGTTTGTCTTTTCATTTTCTTAACAGAGGCTTTTTTTAAATTTTGAAGTTTTTTATTTTGATGAAGTAAAATTTAGTAATTTTTTTCTTTTATGGATCATGTTTTTTGGTGTTTTATCTTAGGAATCTTTGCCTAACACAAAAAGATTTATGTTATGCTTTCTTCAAGAAATTTTATAGTTTGAGGTTTTATACTTATGTCTGTGATCCATTTTGAATTTTATAAATGATGTAAAGTATAGGTTGAAGTTCATTTTTTTGCATATGTACAATTGTTGATGTCCAGTTGTTCCAGCACCATTTGTTGAAAAGACTATCCTTTCTTCACTGACTTGCCTTTGTAACTTTATCAAAAATCACTTGACCATATATGTGTGGGTCCACTTCTGGACCCTCTATTCTGTTCTGTTAATCTATATATCAATCCTTTCACCAATACCTCACTATATTTATTTCTGTAGTTTTATAACTGCTTGAAATCAGGTAATGTGAGTCCTCTAACTTTGTTCTTTTTCAAAATTGTTCAGGCTATTCTAGTTCCTTTGATTTTCCATATACATTTTAGAATCAGTTTGGGATTATTGTTGAGATTATGTTTAATCTCTAATTCAATTTAGGGAAAGCTGACATTTTAACAATATTGGTACGTCACTTCATTTATTTAGATCTTGTTTAATTTCTCTCAGCAATGTTTTGTAGTTTCATAGCACATGTCCTGCATAAAATTTGTTAAATTTATCTCTAATGTTTTTGGATGCTACTGTGAATGATATATTTCAAATTTTATTTTCCAATTTTTTTGCTAGTATATACAAACATAATAAATTTTTTTATATTGACTTTGTATTATGTTACCTTGTAAAATTCACTTTTAAAATTAGTAGCTTTTTAAAAAAATAAATTTATTTATTTTATTTATTTTTATTTTTGGCTGCGTTGGGTCTTCGTTTCTGCGCGCGGGCTTTCTCTAGTTGTGGTGAGTGGGGGTTACTCTTCATTGCAGTGTGCAGGCTTCTCATTGTTGCAGAGCACGGGCTCTAGGTGCACGGGCTTCAGTAGTTATGGCACACGGGCTCAGTAGTTGTGGCTCACAGGCTCTAGAGCACAGGCTCCGTAGTTGTGGCACATGGGCTTAGTTGCTCTGTGGCATGTGGGATATTCCCAGATCAGGGCTCTAACTCATGTCCCCTGCATTGGCAGGTGGATTCTTAACCACTCCACCACCAGGGAAGCCCTAAAATTAGTAGCTTTCTTAAGCTTTTTTAAAATTTGGAATTTTTAAAATTTCCTTTTATAACCTTAGTTACTAGCATATAGACTTACAATTGGTTTTTGTATATAGACCCTATAATCTGTGATCTTGCTATGCTCATTTATTAGTTCAGGTTGTTTTATAGATTCTGTAGGGTTTTCCATATTGTGTCATCTGTGAATGAAGACAGCTTTACTTTTTATTTTAAATGTGTATAGAATAAACTACATATATATACACCAATCTCCTTTCATTTTCCTGGGTATTCTGAAAAACTACATTTCCCAGACTCCATTGCAGTTAGGCTGAGGCCATGTGACTGAGTTCTGGATAATAGAATGTGGGCAGAAGTGATGTATGCCACTTTAGGCATGGCTATAAATTGTCCCACACAATCATTCTTTTTTTTTCCCACACAATCATTCTTGTTACTGGTCACTTTCTTTATTCTTTGGTTTGGTGATTGATAGGACCCCAAGAAAGCCCCCAAAAAACAGTAGAACCACAGATGGAAAAAGCTTGGATCCCTGAGTCACTGCCTGGAGTAGAACACCCCAGAATTGCAGCTCAATCTACATTAGACTGTGATGTGAGGGAGAAAGAAACGTTTATTTTGTTAAGCCAAAGAGATTAGCGTGTTTGTTTGTTACCATCGATTAGCTTACCTTGACAAATACTGAGAGTATCTTTAGACAACTATTATTAAATATTTAAAAGAAAATCTAACTTGACATTATGTTTCAATTGGTGAATATAACCTATTTACATTTATTGTAATTCCTGTTGAGTTAGGATTTAGTTTTGCCATCTTATTTTCTTTTCCTTGATATTTTAAAACACATTTTCCTCTTGTTCTTATGACAGTTGCTCTTAACCTAAGAGACTTGGTAGGAGGAAGATATAAACATTGATAAGTTTAGGAAATCAATAAGGGTATATAAAAGTATCAACATCTATACCTTCCCTACACCAAGACTCTTAGTCCTCCTTTCCCCCATAATGTTGATATTACCTAGAACTTTAATTCTGGGTTATAATGGATAGATGGCCTCTTTTTCTTTTCTTTGTCCCTAGCTTTTTAAAAAGATGACAAAAAAACTTTATAAAGTTATTCAGTCATCTTTGGTTCCACATGCTCTGCAACATCTCTTGTATGTTTCTTTTCTTACTTGAGCACTTCCTCCCAAAGCATTTTCACTATGAATCTTCATGTAGCAAACCCTCTGAGGCCTTGCATGCCTGAGCATGTTGCCATTACACCCTCATATTTACATACTAATTTGGCTGGATATAAAACTCCAAGTTCAATTTTTTTCCTTTAACATTTAAAAAATATTGTTATTTAGTCTACCTGCATCCATTGTTTCTACTGAGAAGTCTATGTCAAATGGAATAACGTTCTTTTGCAAATGATCTCTTTCTTCTCTCTGGAAGCTTTTATAATTTTCTTTTTTCACCTCAGATATCCTTTAATTTCACTCTAATTGTCTAGGTTTGGCACTCTTGGTTTCCAAACTAGCTCTCTGGTTTGGCGTACTCAGCTCTTTTAGCCTGAGGTTGATCAGCTTTCTTTTCTTTAATTCTGAGAAATGTATCTTCATTATTTCTTCCAAGATTTCCTCCTCTCCATCTGTTTTTTTTTTTTTCTTGGCTGTGCTGTGTGGCATGAAGGATCTTAGTTCCCCAACAAACCCATGCCCCCTGCAGTGGGAGTGTGAAGTCTTAACCACTGGACCACCAGGGAAGTCCCTCCTCCTCCTCATCTTTATTTTTCTCTCCTTCTGGGACTTGTATTTTCTGGATAATTGTCCTTCTATTCTATCCTCTGTATTCCTTCACTGTCATTTATATTTTTTCCTTTTTAGCTTTCCAGAGAGAATGCTCTACCTGATCTCTCCCTCATCATTTCATCCTTCATCATATGATTCACCCCATCTTTTATGGCTTTTCTCAATGATTGTTTTTATATATAATAATATTTCTCTTTGTTTCTTTTTGCCATTTCCTGTTTTGTAATGCCAGTAACTTTTCTTATATTCTTGTATATCTTTATTACGTGTATTCTCTGTCTGTGTGGTCCACTAATTCTGCTTCAGATGATCTATTTGTCTTCTGAGATGTCTCCTCCAGGGCCTGTGAGATCATGTCCCCTGGTGGAATTTGTCATTTTGTCTGGTAATATGCCAGCCTATGGTTTCAAGGAGAGCAAAGGAGATGAGCCCCAGGCACCACCAGACCACAGCCAACTTCCCTTCCTTTGCTATCATCTGAGGTCAGAGCTTCCCTTCAGATCCTTGGGGAAGCACATTGATAGGGGTGGCTTCCAGGTTCTAATGAGCCCCCCCCCAGGGGCTTGTGGGGAAGTATGGAAGGGAGAAAGCCCAAGGCCAGAGGGGTCCACTCTTCTCCCCAAAGCCTCACCCAGCTAGAGTTTTGCAGCCCTGATATAACCCTGGTGAAGCCTCCACTAAAGTTGGGGTAGAGCACTGACAGCCCTGACAACTCCAGGAGCGGTGAGAACCAAGCGCACACGGCTCCCCTTGGATATCTTTTTATTGCCCCTCCAGCCACACTCAGCCCCTGCCCCCACCCCACACATGTACACACACTTACACACATGCACACACATGAATACACACCCGCCCACATGCATCTATATGAACACACACCTGCACACACGCACAGGCACACATGCACACACACGCCCTGTACACAGACACACACAAGTTCAAAACAGCTATCATTCTCCTGAAGGGGGTATGGCTCACTTGTTTTGTTTAATTTTGCTTTTTCCTGAAATTCTCATTCCTCTTTGAAGTTTCTTCAGGATTCGTATCAGAGAGGGAGCCCACAGCATGTGCTCCTTCACCATCTAAACCAAAGTTTGGCCCACTATGGACCTCAGGTCATCACCTGCTTTTATGAATACATGTTCTATTGGAAGCCAGTCACTCATTCATTTACATAGTATCTACGTCTGCTTTTGTGCTACAAGGACAGAAACAGATAATTGCAGCAGAGACTATGTGGTCCTCAAAGCTCAAGATACTTGCTATTTGCCCTTTGCAGAAGAGTCTTGCCAGCCCCTGACGTAGACCAAGGTCCCAAGCCCCAGCTTCCTGGAGCAGCTAGACTTCCAGTGTCATCAATTTTACCTTCACCAAGAGAGTTGCCATGGAGCCCACCATAGCAACGCCCTATCATCCCCTTTCAACGCCCAGCACCTCCCTGCCATCCTGGCACTATCGGTGATTCCAGTCCAGGGTGGGAGCCACTGAGAGCTCCTGGAACATCTCCCAAGGCTGAGCTGGGCACCCCTCACAGTTCTCTCACCACCTCAGAGCATATGCCCGGTTTCTGAGCTAGCTGCACACCTCTGGGTGCCAGCAGACAGAGCTTTCTTTCTTCCCACCCTTATTGAACGCGTTCCATTGAAGGAGTCCTTCTCTCTCCCTGGAAGAAATCAAGGGCACATCCATAGCTTAACTCTGAAGTCATAAAAGCTCTTCCAGGCACCTTGGGGTCATTGAACGGTCTGGTCCAGTGTCATCTTCAAAGTCGTGAACTCATCCAACTTGGAGCTTCACTGAACCCCAGCTTGGGTCAGACCCTGGCTTGGAAGCTGGAGGTGGGAGGGAGTAGCCTCCTCTACCGTATTCTAGCTGCTCTTCGCTCACCACCTCCAAGAGTAAGGTTTAGGGGTCGGGGATATACTCCAAAGAATTTCTCACTCTCTGTCTCTTTCCCCTCAACAATTTTATGGGCTTGAGATGAGTGATGAGCTAACGGTGGCCAAATAGGTTAGCTGGTCTCTTAGCATGTCCTGTGTGGGTGGTCCAGCACGTCACGCATATGTGGGGATACTTGGCAAGCATCCTATCATTCCCAACATTTGGACCAGCCACAGCTGAGACAAGAAACTGGTTTTACTGTCTTGTAATTCAGAACTCCAAGAACAGCCAGGGCTCCTCCTAAAAATCAAGGATTCCTCGCCGTGTTCCAAATGCCTGGGTGGGTCCCACTGAAGGTTCCACTCAGGAGCTGGGGGTCAGCTCTGCCCTTCATCAGTGAATCTGGGTCTGAAAACTGGTTCAGATCTGCAAACTGGACAAGGGGTGTGACCTTTTTGGGGCCAACCGTCCACAGCCCCCATCACCTACTCTTGATTTCTTCGGGTGGTCCAGACTGGGCAATAATCATGTTGGCTGACCATTTGTTTTGCCCCTAGAAGCACTGAGTACTAATAACCATCAAAATATCTCTCTATATAGAAAACAAACTTATCGTTACCAAAGGAGAAGGCGGGTAGGAGGGATACTGGAAAATAATCTGGAAAAGGACATATGTTTTGGGTTGGCCAAAAAGTTCGTTCAGTTTCAAGTAAAAATAAAAGACACATTTTTCATTTTCACCAAGAACTTTATTTTATTTTATTTTTATTTTGGCTGCTTTGGGTCTTCGTTGCTGCGTGCGGGCTTTCTCTAGTGGCGGAGAGCAGGGGCTACTCTTCGTTGCGGTGCGCCGGCTTCTCATTGCAGTGGCTTCTTTTGTTGCAGAGTACGGGCTCTAGGCATGGCTCGCAAGCTCAGTAGTTGTGGCTCGCGGGCTCTAGAGCGCAGGTTCAGTAGTTGTGGCGCACGGCCTTAGTTGCTCCGCGGCACGTGTGATCTTCCCAGACCAGGGATCGAACCCGTGTCCCCTGCAATGGCAGGCGGATTCTTAACCGCTGCGCCACCAGGGAAGTCCCTTACCAAGAACTTTATTGAACGATGTATTCACTAACTGAACGAACTTTTTGACCAACGCCATCTATCTATCTATCTATCTGTCTATCGTCTATAAAATCTTTGGGGCTTCCCTGGTGGCGCAGTGGTTGAGAATCTGCCTGCCAATGCAGGGGACACGGGTTCGAGCCCTGGTCTGGGAAGATCCCACATGCCGCGGAGCGACTGGGCCCGTGAGCCACAATTACTGAGCCTGCGCGTCTGGAGCCTGTGCTCCGCAACAAGAGAGGCCGCGAAAGTAAGAGGCCCGCGCACCGCGATGAAGAGTGGCCTCCACTTGCTGCAACTGGAGAAAGCCCTCGCACAGAAACGAAGACCCAACACAGCCATAAATAAATAAATAAATAAAATATTTTAATAAAAAAAAAAAATCTTTGCTGTACACCTGAAACTAACACAATATTGTAAATCAACTATAGTTCAATTTAAAAAAAAAAGAAATAATAAGAGATCAGATGTTACCAAAAAATAAAATAAAATCAGACCACTTTGGTTTTTGTTTCTTGGTCATTTTTTTTCTTCCACAGAAGGAAAGCAATGAGATTTAACATTTCCATGGAAGGAAATTAGTGATCATGTTGGTAGATTCCTGGATTCCTGTAAGAACTATGTGTTTCCTGCAGTTTAGATCCAATAGTTTGATTGTAAGACTTGTTCGGAGCATAACCTATTGTGTACGTGAGGCAGGGAGGGAAAATCCCACTTCTTTCCAGACTTCTGAGACCCTGGGCCTTAGATTCATCATATGTAAAATGAGACAGCTGGTCTAAAATGGAGCTCCTCGAATGTGACTATGGACATCGTGGGCTGGATAATCCTTTGTTGTGAAGGACTGCCCTGCATATTGCAGTTTGCGTATCAGCAGCCCTGTCTTCTACCCATGACGAGACAGTAGCCTCCCTGGGATAATCAAGTGTGTCTCCAGACAGCGCCAAATGTCCCCTGGGGGCGCACTATCTCCAACAATTGAAAACCACAGGTCCAGAAGGACTTTTTCATTCTCTCCTTGCACTTAAATTTGAAATGCATCAGAGGCTCCAGCAATAGTCAGAGCCATGGTTGCACTTTTGATATTTTATGTTTATTTAGGGAGACATTGTCTACTGAGAAATGCTAAGATATTTTCCCTCTTCTCCCTCTTTATCACCGTGACACCAAATTACTGCTCTGAAGTGAAAAAACAAACAAACAAACATATCTCTCTATGGTTAGGACCTGGGCTGCCATTCTGATTCTGCCCTTTTTTACAATTGCTCCCACTTTCTTCTGGTGGGTAAGCGCCCACCTGGCTACATTGTTTCAGGGTCCTGGCATCCCCATTGCCACAGAGAGTCCAGTTCTGTACAGCTTCTCCTACCGTCAGCCCTGGCCTGCAGAGAGGCATTGCCATTGAGCTTCTCGGGGATGGCGGGGCCCCCTTGACAACGCATGCCTTACAGCTTTGGTAAATGTGGGGTTTCCAGCCTTACATAGAATATCCAGGCTTGCGTGCCTACTTCTTTTTTTTTTTTTTTGGCCACACCATGCGGCATGAGGGATCTTAGTCCCCCCAGCCGGGGGTGGAACCCACACCCCTTGCAGTGGAAGCGGGGAGTCTTAACCACTGGACCATCAGGGAAGTCCTGTGTGCCTACTTTTTTGAGCCTTATGCCTGTACCTCCTGCCGTCTACCATGGCAATCCTGGCATTTCTACCTCACTTACTGTGGACATTGCTACTAAGAGCCACACTAACAGCTTAATTGCCCCATTTCCTGGGGTCCTTGCCAGAAATTAAGTCCTATAACCCTGGGCACTCTTCCCAGGTCAATAAACTCTCCTTGGTCCAACGGTGTGTTCTGCCCTCCTTTAGTCACCGTCCAGTCCCTGGCATGTTCTCCTGGTACATGTTGGCTGGGTCCCCAGCTCCTTTCAGTGTGGTCTCTTTCCTCCCTTCTCGGCCCAGCCTGTCCCCTCCAGGTCGTATGGTGACTTAGCCTAGTTATTTGCACAGTGGTCAGGAGAGGCTGGGGGGCTGCACGTTGTCTTGCTTGCAGCTTCCTCAAGCAAGTGGGGTAGGGGTGGGGGTGAGCATTAGCCCTTAACAGGGAGAGATGGGCCACTTCTGGCTTGAGGGTTCGGGGGAAGCTGGGGATTCAAGAGTCTGCGGGGCAGGGGGTGTCAGCCCAGATGTTGCCATGCCGTATGGCAGAGTCTCCTGACCTGGGCACGGCAGATCTGCCTCATTGGAGACTGTACCCTCTTTAGAGCTGAGCTGCTCTCAGGATGAAGTCCCAGGCCTGGCACCCTGCCCTCCAGCTCTGCAGGGAGGTGGAAGCCTAGCTATCTTCCTTCACACCCCTTAGCCTTTCATGCCGATTCATCATTCTCAGCCTCTCACTGTCTTTCTCCCAAAGCGTCGATCAAGCTTAGCAATGGACACCTAATTCCGCCGTCCTTGTAGGTACAGTTGCCTTCCTATTTCTCACATGCCTGATCCACCTCACCAGTCTGTGCCTTCCTTTCCTTTCCACTGCTTCCCTCTTCCCCCAGTTAAAGTGTAGCAGTCATTCTGCTACCTGGGCCAGGCTCTCTCTGCCACCAGTGTGATGCATCTTCATTGCCAGCTGGGTGATGGGAGACCCTGCTCTAAACTCCCCTGAGTGTCTGCTTTCTCGGGCCACTTTTGGTACCAGCTGTTATAGGTTGGGATCCCCAGGAAGCAGAGCTTGGCCTGGGGGAGGATTATTAGGGAGAGTTCTTGGCGTCAACACCCACGAGAGAGAGAGGAAGGAAACAGGATTGGGTGGAGGGATAAAGTGGGCAGCAGTGGGGTATCAATGAAGGTCTGAGGCAATCCCATGGGAAGCATGGAAGCTGGGTGGTTCTGGAAGATTGTCCTGAGTTGGGACAAAGGTTGGGTGTTTATACTCGTTTGTCAACCAGTCACCGGATGTGGGCAGGGAAGGAGGTGTGAACTCAGGCAGGCAATGTGTTCCTAAGCAATTCCAAAGAGGGCTGACGCCCAGGGCTATTCGCCACCAGCCTGCACAGGGCTGGGGAGTAAGCCCTTCGGTTCAGAAGGGGACACTTCTCGGCAGGGCAGCACAGCATCTCCCCAGAGAGGAAAACTGAAAACCAGAGCTAGAAAGAATTCTTGGAAGTTCAAAATAATTGCCAAAACCAAAGTCTAACTGAAGGGTTGCAATATAAAGAGACATTTTATGACATTTTAAAAAGAGGTAAAAGTAAGAAAAAGATGAGACCTGGAAAATGAAACCAAGCGTTTTGACATCCAACCAACAGAGAGAAGAGAGAAAATGACATCATCGCACAAGTGAGATGAAAGAATTTTGTGAGCTAATGGACACGCCTCTCTAGATTGAAAGACCTCAAGGATCCAGGAAAATGAAGAGAAAAAAGACCCACGCCTACAACCATGGTTGAGGAGTTTTACAACACCCAGAATGAAAAGAAGATCTAAAAGCTTCCCTGGAGACAAAAAGAAAAAAAACAGGCTGCCCACAAAAGAGTGAAATCAGACTGGCCTTGGGCTTCCCCCTCCTCTTGAGGGTGGAGGTGAGAAGACCACACAGCCATGGCCTTCCAGGTAGGGGTGGGGAAGATTCCCAGTTGTGAATGTACACTCGGCCAACCACCAGTGATGGGTCAAGTGGGAAGGTAGACTTTTTAGATAGGAAGGTCTCAGAAAAGCTACCTTCCACACCTTTCTTAGGAATCCATGTGAAGTTTCACTCCAGCCAAACCAGGGAATAAAGCAAGAAAGTAGAAGGTCTGGGACCCAGGAGCATCTCTCTGCTCCCACAACCCTGACAGCACCTAGCACCCTGGGCTGACACCTCCGTGGGCCAGGCCCCAGGGGGAAGCTCAGGATGGGAGTGGCAGCCCCAGACGGCCCTGGACCCCTCCCTCGGTGGGTTCAGGTGCCCCCGCATGGGGAAAGGAGCCCAGTGGCCTGGCTGAGCACTGGCCTGTCACCGTGACTGCCTAGCATCTGATGGGCCTCGGGTGCGAGCTTCGCTGAAAGTGGCCAACAAGGCCCGTTTCAGGGCTGGGAGCTCCACTTCGCATGGGGGTGCCGGGTCCCAGGAGCAGGCTGATGCTGGGGAAAGCCCTTGGCCTCTTTCCCCTTCTTGGGCTGATCCAGTGCCACTCTGTGCCTGCCAACCTGCCGTGTGAGGCATGACCAAGGGCTCAGGCCAGCAAAGACCAAGCCAGGGACTTGACCCCCCACTCACCAGGGCATGAAGGGAAGGTGGCTCTACCCCAGTGCTCCCCAGAGGGTTGAGAGGGGCTGGGACTGGATTCCTGGTGCTCCGGGGCCCTGCTCACATCATTTGTAGTGTCCCAGCACAACCTGATAACGGGGTGAGCTCCTTTAGCGGTTTCACGTTCAGAATACTCCCCTCCAGGAGCAACTGGAAACCCCAGAAGGGCTTTCACCTCTAGTCTTGCGGGAGCAGGGCCAATTGGTGGCAGCGAGGCTCTTCCAGGGTCTGTGTCCCCTCAGCGCCAGGATGCTGGCATTCACCGTGCTCCGAGGCAGGTGAGGGCCGAAGGCACGTTCCTTTAGAAAGCAGCAAAAATAGCCCTGGGACTTGCCTGGAGGTCCAGTGGCTAGGACTCCGCGCTTCCACTGCAGGGGGTATGGGTTTGATCCCTGGTCGGGGAACTAAGATCCCACATGCTGAGTGGCATGGCCAAAAAATAAATAAATATTAAAAAATAATAATAGCCCTGGGGCTTCCCTGGTGGCGCAGTGGTTAAGAATCCGCCTGCCCATCCAGGAGACACAGGTTCGAGCCCTGGTCCAGGAAGATCCCACATGCCGCAGAGCAACTAAGCCCGCAAGCCACAACTACTGAGCCCGCGCACCACAACTACTGAAGCCTATGAGCCTAGAGCCCGTGCTCTGCAACAAGAGAAGCCACCACAATGAGAAGCCCGTGCACTGCAACGAAGAGTAGCCCCTGCTCGTCGCAACTAGAGAAAAGCCTATGCGCAGCAACGAAGACCCAACGCAGCTAAAAATAAATAAATAAAATAAATAAATTTATTTTAAAAATTAATAATAATAGCCCTGCCACCAGATAGACCACGGCTCGCTTCTGCGCGGCTCTCCAGGGCCGGCCCATGCCCGACCTGCTTTGCTAGAGGCCTGGAGAGACACAGTTAGGGTCCAGAGCCAAATAGGCCTCCACAAACTGAGCAATCAAGAAGACAAGTCCTTGGGCTTCCCTGGTGGCGCAGTGGTTGAGAATCTGCCTGCCAATGCAGGGGACACGGGTTCGAGCCCTGGTCTGGGAGGATCCCACATGCCGCGGAGCAAATGGGCCCGTGAGCCACAACTACTGAGCCTGCGCGTCTGGAGCCTGTGCCCTGCAACAAGAAAGGCCGTGACGGTGAAAGGCCCGCGCACCGCAATGAAGAGTGGCCCCCGCTCGCCGCAACTAGAGAAAGCCCTCGCACAGAAACGAAGACCCAACACAGCCAAAAATAAATAAATAAATAAAAATTAAATTAAAAAAAAAAAAAAAGAAGACAAGTCCCCTGCCCTCGTGGCACTCACGTTATAGTTCCCCATCTGGGGCTTCAGGGGCAAGAGTGCAGTGTTGGGGTCAGGCGGCCTGCGTTCAAGTCCGAGCTCCCTGGCACTCTCAGGGACCTCGGCCTGGCTCCTTAGAACTTTGTACCTCATTTTGCTCACTTGCAAAGCGAGGATAAGCTGTGGGGATTAAATGAGATGACACTTGGCACATAGCAAGCCCTCAGTCCAGGCCAGCGGTCCTTCATACTTGGCCTGTGTAGTCCTGGCGCTGTGGAGGACCCCGAGCCCTTCCCAACACGCCCCTCCACCCCAGGCAGAGCCGTAGCCTCTTCTCCCCGCATCTGACCAGCTTAGCAGAGGAAAGGTGGTCAGAGCCCACTGGGCCAGCTCAGGAACCAGACCTCTGTCCCTCCCCATCTATCCTGGGATATTCCCAGATGCCTTTTCTGCTCCCAGGATCTCTGCTCCCTGAGGCTGACTCCAGGGAGTGCACACCACCCAAGAGCCATCCCTACACCTGCCAGGGACCGATGAGCTCCATCCCAGTGTGGGAGAAGCTGGGGTCAGGACTCAGACCCAGGCAAGGTTTTTCCCTGCCCCTTCCTGACACATACCCTGAGACCCCCAGCCAGGGACCGTCAGGTGCGGGCAGTGGGGAGCACCTTTTCTCTCTAGACGCCAAGGTTCTGGCACCCTCCTGAGGCACAACCAGGGAGTGCAGTGGCCAGGAGGAAGGCTCGCCCCAGGAAGAAACTCAGCTCAGAGAGACAGGACCGGAGGACGCCGCCAAGAGCCACAGGACCGCCCTCCCCCCACTCCTTCAACAGCTACTTCTTGAGCATCTACTAAGTGCCAGGCACTGTTCAAGGCACTGAGAACTCAGCAGGGGATGAGACAGAGTCCCTAAGCCCATGGAACCTGCCTTATATCTTCCTCCCTGTGCAATGAAAGATTGTGTCAATAAATGCCCACAGGAGTAAACATATCAGTCACCCCCAACACTGGAAAAACTCACAAAAACTATTACTATAACTAGCCCCTGCTGTCTTAGGCTGGGTCTCCCCAGAAGGCAGAGCCCGAGACCAGGACATGTATGCGGCAGCTGATTTGGGGGAGTGGTCCAGGGAGGAGGAGTGGGGGGCCAGGGAGAGTGGGACAGATCTGGAGATGAGCCAGCATGCCTAAAGTCAGAAGCATCCATCCTCCCAGCGGGCTGAGTCAAGACATTCGCTTTTGTTTGAGTGGGGTTTCTGTGGCTTGCAGTCAAAATCGTCCTAACACAAATGGGAGGAGACAGTATTAGGAGTGAGCCCTCCACCCTTGTGGTGGGTGGCCCATTTGCGGGCTTCACGAGGTGCTTGGTAGAGTGTAGGAGAAACTCTGCTGTCAAACCAGGGACTTGTCACCACAGTCAGAGCAGGGCTTAGGCGGAGGCCACCAGGAGTTTCCCCGGGGGCCATTATATAAAACAGAACTGGAATAAACCAGTTACAGAGCAGCCAGTATACTCCCCACCTTGATTCCTTAAATAACTGGTTAAATATGAATTGGCCCACCCCCTGAAGTGCTGAAAAAGGAGAAAAAAATAACTTCTTGATAACATTGCCTCTCTTTGCTGAGTATTTTTGCAAGGCATATTCACTAGAAGTCATTGTCAATTGAAAGTCAGAAATTCCAAACCAAATGCTGCGTGGGGTCGTGCTGGGTGTTGGCCGCAAGTAACTTATTTTATCATCTACACTGTAAACCCTAGAATGTGCCTCCCCAGTAGGTGTGGTTCAGAGAACTCCCTTCCCCTGGCTGGAACTCAGAGGAGACAGGACAGCAGCCTTAGCGTGACAGAGTCAGCTGGAAGGAGCCTGGGTCCCCAACATCACAGACAGCAGATACCAGGCCCGTCCAGATGACTCTGGACTTTTAGTTGAGTGAGAAAAAGCTTCTAGCCTGTTTCAGCTGCTGTTATTTGAAGGCTTTGTAACTTCAGTTGAACTTATATCCAATTAATACACAACCTGAAGCAAGAATGAGAACTACAGAGAAGTAGGAAATGGTTACGAGGGTTTTTTTTCAGCCCCTGAAAGTGAATCTGTTTCTATAAACAATGTTGTTGTCGTTTTTTTTTTAAAGCAGCTTCTATATGGCCAAACTAAATACATGATGACTAAGTATTTAAAGACTGGTTTGAAGGGGGAGCAAATTACTAGCCACCTGTGTCCATATTTCACAGTCCAACCCTCAACGTCAAAAAAAAAAAGTTTTTGCTGTATATATAGGATGGATAAACAACAAGGTCCTACTGTGTAGCACAGGGAACTGTAATCAATATCCTGTGATAAACCATAAGGGAAAAGAATATATGTATGTATAACTGAATCACTTTGCTGTACAGCAGATATTAACACAACATTGTAAATCAACTATTCTTCAATAAAATTAAGGAAAAAAAGTGTTTGCTGTCTTGAGATATTCCATGTGGCAATATTACACAACCCTCAAGCATAAGAAAAGGTGCGTGACATCATTAGTCATCAGGGAAATGAAAACTAAAACCACCATACCTTTTTCTTTTTGTTTTTTTAAAAAAATTTTTTATTTATTTTTGGCTGCGTTGGGTCTTCGTTGCTGTGCACGGGCTTTCTCTAGTTGCAGCAAGCGGGGGCTACTCTTCGTTGCGGTGCGCGGGCTTCTCATTGTGGTGGCTTCTCTTGTTGCAGAGCACGGGCTCTAGGCACGCGGGTTTCAGTAGCTGCAGCACGTGGGCTCAGAAGGTGCAGTTCACAGGCTCTAGAGCGCAGGCTCAGTAGTTGTGGCGCACGGGCTTAGTTGCTCCGCGGCATGTGGGATCTTCCCGGACCAGGGCTCGAATCCGTGTCCCCTGCATTGGCAGGCGGATTCTTAACCACTGCTCCACCAGAGAAGTCCTGTCCTCCATTTCTATAATTTGGTCACAACAAGAATGTTATGTAAATGGAATCAAACAGTACACAAGCTTTTGGGATTAGCTTTTTTTTTCATTCAGCACAATTCTCTAGATTCCAGTTGTCCTGTGTATCCGTGGTTCGTTCCTTTTTATTGCTGAGTCGTATTCCTTGGTATGTTTAACCACTCACCCATTGAAGGATATCTGGGTTAGTTCCACTTTGGGACTGTTATCAATAAGGCTGCTATAAACATTCATGTACAGGTGTTTTGTGTGTGACAGCAAATTTCCATTTCTTTGGGATAAAAGCGTAATGGCTAGGCGGTACGATAATTTGCATGTTTAGATTTACGCAAAACTGCCAAACTGTTTCCAGTTTGTAAACGTACCAATTTACATTCCCACCAGCAATATATGAGTAATCCAGCTTCATCAAGTCCTTGACAGGACTTGGTGTTGTCACTATTTTTTTAGCCACTCTGATAAATGTGTAGTGATTTCTTTTTTTTTTTGGAGTTAAGCCAGCATTTTTATTTATTTATTTATTTGTTTGTTTGTTTATTTATTTGGCTGTGTTGGGTCTTTGTTTCTGTGTGAGGGCTTTCTCCAGTTGCGGCAAGCGGGGCCACTCTTCATCGTGGTGCGCGGGCCTTTCACCATCGCGGCCTCTCTTGCTGAGGGGCACAGGCTCCAGACGCGCAGGCTCAGTAGTTGTGGCTCACGGGCCCAGTTGCTCCGTGGCATATGGGATCCTCCCATACCAGGGCGCGAACCCACGTCCCCTGCATTGGCAGGCAGACTCTCAACCACTGCGCCACCAGGGAAGCCCTCTTTTTTTTTTTTTTGATATTTATTTATCTTTTGGCTGCGTCGGGTTTTAGTTGCAGCATGCATAGACACAGGCTCTATGCTCACTGCGGTGCTCAGGCTTCTCTCTAGTCGTGGCGCTGGGGCTTAGTTGCCCCGCGGCATGTGGGATCTTAGTTCCCCAACCAGAGATGGAACCAGCGTCCCCTGCATTGCAAGATGGATTCTCAACCACTGGACCACCAGGGAAGTGCCTGTAGTGATATCTCATTGCGGCTTTAATTTGCATTTGTTTAGTGGCTGATGAAGTTGAACATATTTTCATGTGCTTATTTTCCATCTGTATCATCTTCAGTGAACTGTCTCTTCATGTCTTTTACCCATTTTCAAGTAGAATTGCTTGGGTTTTTTTTACCTGTTGAGTTTTAGGAGTTTTTTACGTATTCTAGATACTAGTCTTTAGTTGCATGTATGGTTTGCAAATATTTTCTCCCACTTATAATTAGTCTTTTCATCCTCTTAATAGGGCATTGTGCAGAGCAAACTTTTTCATTTTTATGAGGTCCAATTTATCGATTTTTCCTTTTGTGGGTCACGTTTTTAGTGTCAAGTCTAAGAACTCTTTGCCTGGCCCTAGACCCTGAACATTTTCTCCCATTTTTTGGCCTATGGCAGTCTAATTGCTCCAACACCATTTGTTGAAAAGGCTATCTTTCCTCCGTTGAATTGTTTTTGCCTCTTTGTAAAAAATCAGTCGGGCATATTTGTGTGGATAGTCTATTTACATTCAGTTTAATTGCTAATATATATTCGTGTTTCAACCTGTCTTATTTTGTGCTATTTGCCCTGCCTGTTCTGTTCTCTTTCATTTCTTTCTTGCCTTCTTTTGGATTGGTTGAGTATTTTTTTTCCATTTTTCTTTACTCCTAGTTTATATGACATACACTCTGTTTCTATTCATTTAGGGTTACCCTGAAAACTACTCACATGGTCACCTCTTGGCTTGCTTGCTTTCTTGTATCTCTGTTCTTCCTCTGATCATTCACCTTCTGCCTGAAAGCATTGGTGGCTGACAGCAAACTGACCCCAAGTTCTTCCCATTGTCCTGCACAAGCCCCTCTGCAAGATGAATTTGCCCCTTGTCCCATCAAGAGCTAAAGAATGTCTCTACCTCCTGTGATCTGGACTTGGCAGTGTGGTTTACTGTGGTCAATGGAATATTAACAAAAGTGACACCAGCAGGGGTCTGAAAAGCACTTAGGCGTTGAGGCTTGCTCTCTCTTAGTGCTGGAAAACTTCCACATTATCCAGTTCTGGGCAGGCCTCTGAGAGAATGAGGGGTCATGTGGATGGAGGTCCCAGGCATCTCACTGAGGCCCAGGTGGTGACCATGAGGGCAACCTGGACCATCCAGCCCCAGGTGACTTGGCCCAGACCAGAAGAGATATCTGACCAAGCCACAGAACTGGGAGAAATAAGACATGAGAGTTATTTCAAACCACTACGTGTTGGGGTGGTTTGTTACGTAGCAAACAACGAATCTGGTTACATCCACTGCTATATATAAAATAGATAAACAACAGGACCTACTGTATAGCACAGGGAACTATATTCAATATCTTGTAATAACCTAAATGGGAAAGAATCTGAAAAAGAATATATATGTACGTATAACTGAATCACTTTGCTGTACACCTGAAATTAACACAGCATTGTAAATCTACTAAACTTCAACAAATAAATAAATAAATAAATATTTTTTAAAAGAACAACAACAACAACAAACGTGGGAAAAGAAGAAGACAATAATAATAATGCAGTCCCTTCTCTCCAAAGGCTCCTCATCATAGAATAGGGAAGCGGATATGTAAATGAGCATTCTAACACGAAATAAAATGTGCCCTTGAAACCTGGAGGCCCAGACGGTGCTTTGGATGCATAGAGGTGGAACAGCAGGGGCCACCTTGAGAGCTCGTACAAACTGCTGGTTTACAAAGTGACACTGTCAATCCCTGCATCTCACGCCTTGACCAGAGCGAATGCTGAGCAGCTGCATTGGTCACTTGAAAACAGCTCAGGCCAGTGACAGGCTGCTGGGATCAGCCCTTGTAGGAAGACGAAGTGGTGTCCTAGGTCAGAGGGCATCGGGGCCGTCATGGAAGAACTTCGCTACGTGAGAAAAGATGTACAGGTGTAGGAATGCCATGTGTGGGGAAGGACAGATGTTCCAGCCCATGGTTCTCCCCAAAGTGGGTGGGCTTCATCTAATCCATTGAGGGCCTCCATAGTACAAAAAGTCAGAGGAAGGTTGAATTCACTTCCTGCCTGACTGCTTCAGCTGGACATCGATCTCCTGCCCTCAGCACTCCTGGTTCTCACGCCTTCTGACCTGGACTGGAATCTATGATATTGGGGTTGGGCAAAAAGTTAACATATTACAGAAAACCCCAAATGAACTTTTTGGCCAACGCAATGCATCGGCCCTCAGCTCTCAAACCTTCAAACCACACCACTGGCTTTCCTGGGTCTCAGCCTGCAGACGACAGATTGTGGGACTTCTCAGCCTCCATAGTCATGTAATAAATCTTATCCATGTATATCTCCCCTACTGGTTCTGTTTCTCTGGAGAACACTCACTACTACACTATTTAAACAGAAGAATCACCTACCGAGGGCTGTCTATGAGAAGATAGCTTTTCAACCTGTTGTGATTAGAACAATCCATTTGGTTTTCATTCTTAAATGACGTGTTGATCTTAAAAACTGAATAATAAAAAACTCGATTTAAAAATCTTTACTTGCAGAGAAAATCGCAACGGAGTAATATTTCTTTGTTTCGTTCTATACACAAGTGCAGAACGATGACTGGCTGAAAATGTCAAACTTCAAGTTTTGCTAGAGGTCAACTGACCATCAGCTTTTTTTTTCCTCTTGCTCAGTTGCTTATTTGTACAAAATATATGGTGAAAGAAGACATGCCGCTTTCTCAAGATGTTGAGATAGCCCTGAAGCTAAGCGTAGCAATAATATCTGCAGAGCTGGGTTCTTACAAAAATTGTGTTCAGCCATTTATTGAGCACTTATTATGGGCCAGGCACCGAGCTAAATGTTTTAGATGTATTTTCTTGTTGGGGTATCAAGATCTGGATGACACAGCAAGTAAGGGGCAAGTCGAGCTCATCAGCTTCTCTTCAACATGAATGAGCTCCGTGGAAAAACTAATCATTGGAACATACATGGGGGTGTTTGGCCACGCTGGGTTTGCAATCAGGAATTGGGATCATCAAAGGAAAGATTCCTATTTGAAGGATGTGCCTTTGTCCCAAGCACTAATCAACACTTCTGCCGAGTGGCCTCAGAGAAGACACCAAACCTCAACCAAAGGAACCAGAAAACCTCTGGAAAGTAGCTCATTAAACCTCAGAGCACCTGCCTTGCTTTGTGAAGCTTAAAATCTGCTCCATGTTCATCCCACGCTGGGGCTGGATGGTGCTGGCCTGGCACCAACTCTGTATTAGTTATCTATTGCTGCCTAACAAATGACCTCAAAATTTAGCTACTTAAAACAATAAGCATTTATTATCTCCATTTCTGAGTCCGAAATTTGGGAGTGGTTTGGCTGGGCGGTTGCTGCCCAGGGCCTCTGTTTTAAATATAGGTTTTATTATTATTTAGGTATGGCAAGGCCAACAGATCAAGAGGCAACTGCCATCGAAAAGATAGTTTGTTTCTCACAGATCCCAAGAGAACAAGGCATGCCATGCCGGGGTGGGGTGGGGGGTGGCGGCGGGGTTTGGGGGGGGTTGGCCCGAAGATGCACCAGGGTCCATCAAGAGGCAGAGAAAGATGGGGAACTGTGGGCAGAAGTCTTTATTGTGGTTTCCACGGAGAGAAATGCGCAAGGCAGGGTAAGGAGTCCCTTCTAGGCAGCTTGCTCACATGGATGGTGATTTAGTGCTGGCTTTGGCAGGAAGCCTCAGTTCCTTATTACCAGGGCTGCTTGAGTGTCTTCATGATGGGTGGCTGGTGGCCCAACAGCGGGAGTCAGGAGCAAGCCACAGAGCTTCCATGACCTGGTCCTGCATGTCCTGCAGCCATCTCTTCCACACATGTGATTAGAAACAAGTCACTAAGTCCCGTCACACTCAAGGGGTAGGAGATTGGTTCCAAATTCTGAGGGGAAAATTGTCAAAGGGTTTGTGGACATATTTGGAAACTATCACAGTCTCTTTCAGCTGAAGTCACAGAAACTCAACTCCAAAAGAGAGCCATGTCTGGGGTCACATAAACAAACCAGGGGAAGGACAGAGTGGATCTGGCCTCTCGGGGACTGGAATTGTGGCCTAAAAAAACTCATTCTCTCTCTCGCTCTCTCTCTCTCTCACACACACACACATACACACAGGCTCCACTCTCTCAGCTGTAACCAACCCCACAGTCTGCTCCGAAGTCACATCCTCACAGACTCTTGTACAGAAAAGAAAGCTCTGGTCGCAGAGGGAGTTCCTGGGGCCTGGCCAGCGCTGTCCGGGCTGGGTCAGCGGGCACTCTGATGGGCCCAGCTCCCTGCAAGGGCTCACACCTCGGACCACGCGCTGTGCCTGGGGCTGGGGCTTGGTGACTAGCTGGGCGTGGGTCACATGTGTCTGGAGGACAGGGCCTGGTACCGGCAGGGGATGATGGGGGCTGGCAGGGTTGGAGGAGGAGATGCACACAGACATTGCCAGGTCAGAGCTGAGCGGCCATCCCAGTTGTGTGTCTAACTCTGCCTTGGCCGGATTTATGAGCCGAAGTCCCAGTTGTCCTATTTTTGGAATAACAGGAAAAAGCCACTGCTTCAAACTCTCAAAATGGTAACTTTCCATAGGTGTGGCCTAATCCGTAGGTCTATCTGAAGGCTTAAACGCACTGAGCCTGAATCTTTGAGAAGCTACCACTTTCTCATTGTTGACACCCTTTTGAGCCAGAACCCAGTCAAGGATGCAGCCAATGGGTAAGCCAAAAGCCTTCGTTTTACTTTCTCCCCTGGGTGCTTCTCTTAAGAACAAGGCTCATGCAAATAAGTTGAAGGGACGGCAAGCAAAGCTCGCGGGATCCTGGGCTATCTTCCTGACCTTGTGGAAAATCCCATCTGGAGATGCAAAGGCACCCCCGGTGCAAACAAAGTCTTCCAATGGGAAGATCTGGAGTTCAAGTTTTGTTGCCAAAAGCACTTCCTGGACAAACAGTCAGCAGTTCTTGGGGGTAAACGTCTCCATAGGGTCGGTGAGTGGAGCCTCCTAGCTATTCATGCTCACCCTGGTTTCATCTCCACATGTTTGCAGAGCTGGTTTCCAGCCCTCTCAGCCATGAAATCAAACAGCAAAGCAGGCCAGCGGTTGGACGTGACCTGTACTCTTGCTTCTAAAATTCCTGCGGCTTTGACTTGATTGCAATCAGGATATTTAACATTGTACTAACATTAACATTTTAAATAACCACTTCGTTGATGACTAGATTCGTCCAGAGCACGTTTGAGAGCATTTTCTGGGGCTCTTAGGGAAAAACGTAGGCTTGGCAGGCAGTCTGCCTGGGTGCAAATTCCAGCTCTGACCTCAGTTTTCTCACCTGTAAAATGGAAGTTTTAAGAGCCGCTAAGTGTCTGGCACATAGAAGGGGCTTGGTAAACAGCGTGGCACTTTGTGACTGCCTGGAATGTCAGAAGAGGAAACGGGCCCAGAGAGGTTGTGCATCTGGGGGAGGGCAGCCAGGGGTTCCGACCTCCAGGGTAGGGAATAGAGCCCGCCAGCAGCTCACCAAGTGGGCTGGAGAGGGGGAATGGAGCCCAAACCAGAGCCAGTCAGGACCTTGACAGAGCCAGGAGAAGGTGGTGGAGGCCAGAGGCAAGGCTAAGAAGGACTGAGCTAACATTCCTGCAGCTTCTGGCGTGGCTGGGGAGCAAGGCCCACAGGCCCAGACCTGGACTCGAGGCCTCAAAGCAGCCCCGGTTCTACCCCTGAGGTCTAGGGTGACTCCCTGCACCCCTCATCCCCACCCTCCCCAGGCTGGTACCCCAGGGGAGACTCTTGAGTCCCAGGGCTGCCACCAAAGGGCAAACCCTTGCAGGAACTGATGCCAGCACCCTAGATTCCACCTCTTCTGACCCAGCAGCAGCCAGTTAAGGACCAGGAGCTCCCAGAAGACCGGCCTTTTGAGTCTGTAACCGCCACGTCCCTCCTCCCAAGCTGGGGAGCAAACCCAGTCACCAGTCTTTAAATGTTCCAGCCTTTATACTGGAACCTGTCCCACTTCCACCCTGAGAGGGTGGAAGCCTAACCTTTCTCTTAGGGTTCCTGTCCCCCCTATAATTAGGGTGGGGTCACCAGAGTTACCAGCTGCCTGCTGGTAACTGCAGCCACTCTGGACCAGGATGTAAAAAAATAGTAGTTCAAGCTGGGAGAGTTGTTACAAGCACAGGCTCTGATGTCAGAGAGCCTGGGTTCGAAAACTGGCTTGGCCTCCTAACCAGCTGCATGTCCTTGAGGAGGTTACTTCACCTCTCCGTGCCTCGATTTCCTCATCTGTAAAATGGGGATATTAAGAGCATCCGCTAGGCGGATTCTTTTGTGAGGGTTAAATGAGTAAATATATGTAAAATGCTTGGGGCATCGCTTGGAGGAAGCTCAGTCCCGGGGTCACTTGTCACCTCTCCAGCTGGAGGGGCTCCCAGTCTCTCCCCCACCTGGTGATCTCATCACCCCCATCCTTGCTGCACCAGCTCACACCAGACGCCCAAACTGGGGCCCTGCCAGTCCCCGGAGTCCCTCCTCTCAGCGGCAGGGGCCTCTTCTAGCCACCTTCTTGGGGTCACGGAGCCACACAATCAAAAACACTCAGCCCAGTCACCCCAAAGAATGTGGAAGCAGTTGGTTGCAGAAAGTTGTTTTTCTTTCTTTTTTTTTAAATTTATTTTTGGGCCACACTGCACGGCATGTGGGACTTTAGTTCTCTGGCCAAAGAGCGAACCCACGCCCCCTGCAGTGGAAGCGCGGAGTCCTAACCACTGGACCACCAGGGAAGCCCCAGGAAGTTTTCAAAAGAGTAACTTTCCTCCCACTGTCCCAAGACCTGCAGGATGCCCGCATGTCCCCCAGGCCTGCTCTGTGGCCTCCCTTGGCCACTGGCCCCTCTACCTGTGCCGTGAACCCCTGTGGCCCAATCTCTGCCTCCAGGGCAATGGGGGTTCAGGTTCTACGCTGTCCTCTCCGAGACCAGTGGGCCTTCCTGGGGGGTTCCCACCCAAAGAAACCAAAACTACCCACCAGCCCCCAAAATCCAATGCACAAAAGACCCTCTTCTTTGGGCTTCCCTGGTGGCGCAGTGGTTGAGAATCTGCCTGCTAATGCAGGGGACACGGGTTCGAGCCCTGGTCTGGGAAGATCCCACGTGCCGCGGAGCAACTGGGCCTGTGAACCACAACTACTGAGCCTGCGCGTCTGGAGCCTGTGCTCCGCAACAAGAGAGGCCGCGATAGTGAGAGGCCCGCGCACCGCGATGAAGAGTGGCCCCCGCTTGCCACAACTAGAGAAAGCCCTCGCACAGAATCGAAGACCCAACACAGCCAAAAATTAATTAATTAATTAATTAATTAAAAAAAAAAAAAAAAAAGACCCTCTTCACCAGGCCTCTGCTGGAGTCTATCAGGCAGAGGCTCCTTTAGGGGGCAGCCAGGCATCCAGACCAGGAGCATCAGGCCCAGGACATCCCCACGGCCCACCCACCCACTTGCCCATGAACCTGGGAAGTCATTCCGCTCTCCAGGCCTCTGTTTCCCTGTCTGTAAGATGAGTGTGTAGACTTAGGTGATGCCTGAGGCTCCCTGAGCACTTACAGGCTCAGATTTCTAAAAGTCCTCCTTTCTGCTCAAAAGCCTGCGGTGACCCCTGTGCCCCGGGGTCAACTCCAAGTCCTTGGCCTGGCAGGCAAGGCCTCCACAGTGGCCACCAGTGCCCCTGCCCACCCGCCGGAGCCTCTGGCACCTGCCTGGGTCTAAGTCACTCCTGCTCCTGAAACTGGCCTCCTGCCCACTCCTTTGGCCCTAGCCTCCTCCCTTCTTCCCTTTCCGAGGACTGCCTAGGAGTTCCTCAGCCCTGGGTTTGAATTCCAGCTCTGCCGTTGATAAGCTGTGTGGCCTTGGACAAGTTGCCTTCCCTCTCTGAGTTTGAGTTTCCTCCCTTGAGGGGGTTAAGTGAGAGGAGTCCCCAGTATGGGGCGAGAATGGAGCGGGGCCACCAGGTCTGTGAACTGGGACAGGCCTGTGATAGGAGACCCTTATGAAACAGGCTCGGTTGATGGGGGTGAGGGGGGCACTGCTGAGGCCCTGCGGCCTCCCCCATGGAGGTAGAGTGTCCCAGACACAAAGAGGCAGCTCTTGCTGGTGTTTGCACACCCATTTCCTGACGGGTAAAGGTGAGTCAGCACCTCACCTGGGGGTGGGGGAGACAGAAATTAACCTGATCTGCTCTCTGACCTCAAAGGAGGAGGGCTGGAGCCGAGACCACTGGGCAGGCCAGACCCCACAGAGTGGAGCTACAGGAGAGGGGGAAGTGCCCAGGGCACCTGGCCACAGCGGAGGGGCAGCGAGCTGAGGGCTGAAGGGGCGTGGCCATGGGGGGTGGTGGGGAGAGTGGGGGGCCGGAGGAGACCACAGGAACAAAGGCTGGGAGGGGCGGGCGGGCTGGGCTGTCTGGAGAGCTGAGAGCAGCTCTAAGGGTGAACCAGGCAGGGGCGTGGCGAATATTCTGGAGACCAAAGAGTTCAGATCTAGGAGGGCCTGGCAGGCTCCTCAGGCTGCGGACTTTGCCTGAAGGGCAGCAAGAAGCCATGAGAGCTCTGCACTGGGAGTGCCAGGCATTCTTGAATTATCTGACTCCACATTGTCCAAAGAGCCAGCAGGAGGGGCCGGACCGGCTGAGGGTGCCAGGCAGGAGGTGGTCACATTCTTTCGGGAGGGGAGAGATGGGCTGGGACCGGGCAGGTGGCAGGGTGCTCCCGCCGAGGGCTGACAGAGGCTCCGGGAGCTGGAGGAGACCCTTGACCACGCCCCACCCCCAGCTTCCCAAGCAGCATGATGCGCCCAGAGCTCCCAGGTCTGCCTTCAGCCACACACCTGGGCCCTGCCTGGGGGTGACTGTGGGGGACACGAGAAAATGGACAACATCAACGCTCACTCGGGTGAAACACCCAAGCGTGCGTGTCACTCCCAAGCGGCATGTGTGCACAGCACCTGAGTGTGCAGAGACCAACCGCCCTGCCTGTGCCGGACGACAGAACTCATCACACAGACGTCAGGGACTGTCTGTTCCCTACACGGCGGCCCTTCTCTCAGATGGAGATGGTTCCCAGGTGGCCATAACCATGAGTACCCCTGGGGAGGTCAAGCCCCTCCTGCAGGAAGTTGTCCAGGGTAGATCTTTGAGGTTTGGGATCTCATCTTCCTCGCTGGACTTGGAACTCCTCTTTGTCTCCCAGCAGCTCTGGGGACCTACGGCTTTTCCAGGGCCCAGCCCAGCCCTCATCCTCCGAGAGGCAGCCTGGGAAGGGGCAGAGGGCCCCCTGTGGCCACCCGGTCCCTCAGTGACCACAGCACAGCTTTCCTCTCACCATGTTTATTGGTCCCAAGGGCAGCCCGTCTGCCAGGGGAGGCCGAGTGGGCTCATATCTTGCGGCTTGCAAAGACGGGGCGGTTCACGTGCTCCGGGGAGGCCAGGAAGGCCTGGAGCTTGGGCCGGGCACTGAGGCGGGCCACGTAGGCCGAGAGCAGGGGGAAGGAGTCCAGGCAGCCGGAGACCAGGACCTGGTGACTCTGCAGCAGGTCCAGCAGGTTGTAGTCTGCGAAGGAGATCTGCAGGGCAGGGGGCGGGAGGGGGTTTGAATGGGGTCAAGAGAGAGGGGGGCTACTGGGGGCCAGAACTCTGGCTACTCCAGTAAACCAGTCATGGCCCTGCTCTGGTCTCAGTTTGCCCTTCTGAGAAATGGACCTACAATGGGCTGGACCCAGCACTCACCTGGTCGCCCACGATGAAGGCCTGGCCCCCTTGGTTCTGGGACAGCAGGGTCTCAAAAGGCTTCAGGTGCCCCGGCAGCTCCTGAACGTACTGGGCCTTGTCCTCCTCCTGTGAAAGGGAGCGATGCCCGTGGCGGCCTGTGGCACGTCTGGCCCGGGCGGCCTCCCAGCCCCGGCCCTGAGTGCCAGCCCGGCCTGCTCACATGGCTGTGGTGGATGAGGTGGCTGCAGTGCCTGCGGAGGTCCTCCACACCGTCGTTCACCATGTCCACCAGCGCTGCCTCTCGCTGGTCTTTGCCGTAGAGCCCTGGGTCAGCGGCCAGGCAGAGGGTCAGGTTCTGTCCGGGCTGGTGCCCCGCTGCTCCCCTCTCCCCCAGAAGCCTGCAGGCCTCAGGGCTGGGAAACCAGGTCCCCTGCGTTGGAGGATCCTCTTTGCCCAACTCTGCGGCTCCCATCTCCACGAGCCCAAGGAACGTACCCAGCAGAAGCCCATGCTTGTCTTTGAGACCACACCCTGGGTCCCTGGGAGCCAGACATTCCCTGCCCAAATCGCCCCCAGCCCTTCCTCCAGGTTGGCCCCCTGCAAGTGTGGGCCAAGCCTCCGATCATGCGTCCCTAGGCCAGAGGAGTGGCCGTTTGCGGGGCCTGGACAGAACTTGGCTCTGCAGACTGGTGTGTCCCTCTGAGTGCAGGAGAGCGTGGGGCGGGAGACGGGGAAGCAGGCCGCGGCTGGAGGCCTCTGTCCTCTCACCCTGGGGCTGCAGAAGTTAGGGTGGGCCTGGGCCTGGCTGCTCGCACTGCTCTTCTGTCCTCCTGGGACCCCCCTCCCCCCCCCACCCCCCGCCAAAACAGCCAACAAAGAGGCAGCCATCTCCCTAAGCCACATTCCCGCCACCCCTGAAACAAGGCCACAGGCCTGCTCACTGTGTGCATGGGTTTTCCAGATTCAGGTGAGGCCAGAGCAGGAAGAAACGGGCAGGAGGTCTACTCTGAAGCTCCCGGGCACACCCACAGTGGCTCTAGCCTATAGCAGCACACATGTGGCGGCTGGTGACTGCCTCCGAGCTGTCATCCAGGAAACAGGCACGGTGAACCCATGTGCTGCTGACTGGCTGGAGGCCAGCCAGACCTGTACGGCCCCTGCCCGGGGGGACGGGCAGCCCCAGCCCTATAACCCAGAACCCTCCTAACCCAGGCCCTGCCCCTTCCTCTAGGGCCATGTGGCCTGCCCTCCAGCCACAGGACCCGTGGCAGCAACTCAGGCCCCAGGACATCTTGGCGGGACACTTCAGGTGCTTCTCTGCACTGGGCTGCCTTCGACCTCAGGACTCACCAAAGGAGCGGCCCAGGTGTCGCAGGATGGCATTGGACTGGTACAGGGTCAGGTCTCCATCCTGGAACTTGGGGAGCTGCCCGTACAGCTGGGAGGGGGAAGGGCTCGGTGAGGGACGCGGAGCTCAGCTGCCCCGCACCCTCGTGCTGCCCCGTAAAGGCCCAACTGCTGCCGCAGCACAGTCACTCACACAGGAGGCCTTGAGTGGACCCTGCAACCAGGACTCCTTGGTCACCACCTCCTCCTTCCAGCTCTGGCCCTGGTCGGCCAGCAGCATGCGCATGGCCTCGCAGCGCCCTGGGGGAGGGGAGGACGGGGCGTGGGGATGGGCAGGGATCCCAGCCTCGCAGCGCCCTGGGGAAGTCAGGAGTATGGGAACTGGACTTGGGGACAGGACAAACTCTAGCTTCCGAGCCTGCTGCGGAGCAGACGGGCCGTGGAGAAAGAGTGGAGCCCCCGGCGTGTCTTGAGGGGGGCGGGATGGGGGGGACAGAGAGGCAGACCCAGCCCACAGCGCCCCAGGAAGGGACCAGAGACAGATGGATAGAGCGCACCGCCCTTGGCCCCAGAGAGGATGAGACCCGGGCCCCGAGATCCCGGCCCCGCCCCCCGGGGGGTCCCGCCTCCGCCTCGGGCTGTGCAGACTGGGAGTCCTGCTGGGGCCCCTGTCTGTGCCCTTCGCCCTCCTAAAGAACCAGGGGCCGCACCTCGCGTCGGGAAGTAGACGATGGTGTAGGGCGGCACTAGGAGAGGCAGACAGACAGGACGATGAAGGAGGACCCCCGCGGGCAGGCAGGCTGGGGGTCAGACTGCTAGGAGAGGGGGTGGCTCAGCCGGCCCCTCCCCCCACCCGGTCCAGACTGTACTCACTGACGGCGGCGGAGTGCAAGTGCGGCAGGAAGTGGGGAGGAGGACCCGCAGGCCTTATATTTAAGGTCCTGCTCCACCCCGCGCCCCACCCCAGGAATCGGCCAAGTCAACGAGCGGATCTCGGTCGAGGCGAGGTGTGGGTGTGGTGAAGCAGGGCCGGAGGGGCGCACTTGCCCTCTGCAGCGGTGCACCCTGCCTGATGCTCAGTGGCTTTACAAGAGGCACCCACACTTAGCAGCACACAGTCGCTACACCTGCTCACCGCCCCCGAACACACTGCATCCTCAGGGCCCCCAGAGGGCCAGGACTGAGCACCCCAGCACCAGCACACAGTAGGTGTTCCATAAATGCTTTTTGCTTGAATGGATGCTATTTCAATAAACACCCATTTCCGCATCCTCTCTCCTTGATAATAATAGCAAACCCTTAGGGACTGAGGGCTGCCTTGAGAACTTTACACATATTACAACCCTAAGACTTGGTCCTGTTCAGATCCCATTTTACAGAGGAGGGAATTGTAGCACAGAGTGACTTTCCCAAGGTCACACAGCTAGTAAACAGGTCTGGTTGGCTTCAGGGGCCTCACTTTTAACTCTCATTCTTTCTTCTGCAAGGCCTTGTAGTCTCCAAACCATTTTTTGACTGGGTCGAAGTGCTCTGTACTCTTCAAATACAGACTGAGCCTGGGGATACGGCGGATGGAAAGACAGACAGGCTGGCATGAGCAGGGCCTCCTGGACCTGGGAGGGCTGCGTCCTTCCAGGCAGAGCCCGTTCCTGTCTCCCTGCAGGCCCCTCTGCACCCACAGCCCTGTTCTCCTGGCTGCCCCTTCCTGGTACTGGGCGGGCGGGGCGGGGGCGGTCCTCCTTGGGAACTGGGACCTGACTGAGCCTGGCCCGTCTCAGTCTGGTTTTCCCGTCAGAGCCACGAGGAAAGAGGAAGGTGTCCTTCCCAGGTGCAGAAGTATCCACCCCAATCATGGGAAAACACCAAACGCAGTTTATCAGGAGCACCTCTGAGCCTCATTGGAGCCCACAGCTGCCTGGGGCTGGGAGGGGATGGGGGAGGTGGCCCAAGAGCCGGGATCTATCCCTGACTCACAGCTGGAGTAACATCTGCCCAGCACTTAGCAGCTTACGAAGAGCTTTTGTATAAATGGTTTCATGTCCTCTCCATCACACCCTGGGAGGCGGGAAGGAAGGGAAGGAGGGAGTCCTGTTCTCATTATGCAGAAGAGGACACCAAGGTTCAGAAAGTTTCCGTCACCTGCTCCGGCCTGGAGCACGCATGCGCTCCTTTTGTGCACAAGCATCACAGACCTGGGAGCGTGGGAGACACCCTGCCATCCAGCGGGCCGGCCTCCTGCCAGCCCACACACCCTCCAGCCATCATGCTCGTGTCCCCTGGGCAAGCTGTCCCCCAGGCTGGCTGGACGCTCTGCTGTGGTGTTTCAGTGGCTGCTTTTACCTACAGCCCTCTGGCTCCACCGGCCCAGCCTGTGGCCTAGCTCTGTGGCCACCCTACGGCCTCCTCCTCTGGGGCCCAGAAGCACAGCTTGAGAAGCCAAAGGGGGCAGGCACCTCCCTGTGGCCAACCCCCACCTCCAGTCCATGGACATATCAGCACCTGTCTTTGGTGGGTTTTAAAATATATATAAGTGCTTTATTGCTACATAAAATTCACCCTTATAAAGGGTACATTCTGTGGGTTTTAGTATATTCAGTGTTGTGCAATCATCACCACTAATTCCAGAACATTTTCATCACCCTGAAAAGAAACCCTGTACCCATTAGCCATCACTCCTCATCCCCACTCCCCCATCCCTTGACAACCACTAACCTATTCTGTCACTATGGATTTGCCTCTTCTGGACATTTCATGTAAATGGAATCATACACTATGTGGCCTTTCGTGTCTGGCTGCCTTCACTTAGTAGAGTGTCTGCAAGCTTCATCTGTGTTGTAGCACGTGTCAGTACATCATTCATTTTTATGGCCAAATAATATTCCATTGGTTGGATATACACATTTTGCTTACCCATTTATACATTGATGAACATTTAGATTGTTTCATTTTTTGACTATGAGCAACACAGCTATATACATTTGTGTAAAAATTTTTGTGTGAACTGATGTTTTCACTTCCCTTGGGTATATACCGAGGACTGAAGTTGCTGAGTCATATGGTAACTCATTCTGAGGAACTGCCAAACTCTTTTCCAAAGTGGCTGCACCATTTTATAAACCCAACAGCAGCATATGAAGGTTCCAACTTCTCCACATCCTCACCAACAATTGTTATTGTCTGTCTTTTTTCACTTTAGCTATCCTAGTGAGTGTGAAGTGGTGTCTCAATATGGATCTGTGTATGGTGCTTACCAGGTGCCAAGCCTGGGTTTGGCTTGTAGGGAACGGGGTAGAGAAGGAGATGTCATTTGCCATCAGAGGAATCACGGCTCAGCTCAGAGTAGGAGGAGATAAATAGACACTTTTTGTTTTAGAAATTCTTATTGGGTTTTGTTTTTATTTTTATTTATTTATTTTTTTGGCTGTGCTGTGCAGCGTGTGGGATCTTAGTTCCCAACCAGGGATTGAACCCGAGCCCCCTGCATTGGAAGCACAGAGTCCTAACCACTGGACCGCCAGGGAAGTCCCCACTTCCTGGGTGGATAGGTGAATAAAGAAAAAGTCTTTATTCACACCTCAATTAGTGTGTCTCAGCAATGAGTGGGCTGGACATCACAGGAGACACTGAAATAAATAAGATATGGTCTCCACCCTAATGGACTCTTTGAATGAAGACTATAAAGACCTACACCAGCAGTCCATCCACCCAGCCATCTATCCACCTCCACCTATCTATCTGTCCATCCATACACCCATCTACCTGATCATTCAGCCATCCAACAACCAAACATTAGACCAGCAGTCCATCAAAACATCCACCTCTCGGGACTTCCCTGGTGGCGCAATGGTTGAGAATCCGCCTGCCAGTGCAGGGGACACGGGTTCGAGCCCTGGTCCGGGAAGATCCCACATGCCACGGAGCAACAAAGCCCGTGCGCCACAGCTACTGAGCCTGCGCTCTAGAGCCCGCAAGCCACAACTACTGAAGCCCGCGTGCCACAACTACTGAAGCCCACGCGCCTAGAGCCCATGCTCTGCAGCAAGAGAAGCCACCGCAAGGAGAAGCCCGCGCACTGCAACGAAGACTAGCCCCCCCCCCCGCTCACCGCAACTAGAGAAAGCCCGTGCGCAGCAATGAAGACCCAACACAGCCATAAATAAATAAAAATTTTAAAAAAAAACGAACAAAAGACATCCACCTTTCCATTTACTCACCTACTGCTCATTTACCTACCCAATCATCCTCTACTTGTCTATCCATCCACCTTTTCATTCACCCACCTATCCATCCAGCCAACTGTCCATCTGTCTATGCAACCGTTTAACCACTAGCCCGTCAAATCACCTACCCATCCTTCCATCCAGTCAGCAACGCACTGTCCATCCATTCATCCATCCATCCATCCATCCATCTGTCCATCTATCCATCCAGCTACTCAATCGTCCATCCTTCCAAGCACCAACCATTCAAACACCAATCCATCAAGTCATCCTCCCACCCATCCAACCACCCACCTATCCACCCAACCGTCCATCCACCCAACCATCCATCCACTCATTTGTCCACCACTGATCCCCCTGGTCATCCTGGACACTGGAGCTGGACACGAAGGCTTTGCTCCTTCACTGAAAATACTTCTACCCACTATACCCTGACCAATTATAGTCCCCACTCCTTTGGCTTATACTTTGGGACACACATTTCTCAACACTTCCCACCTTCTTAGATGGTTATTTAGACGTGGAATCTTTCATCACATGTGACATCCACCATTTTTTGAACGCTTCTTATGTGCTGGGAACCTGCTAGGCCTTTTATCATTTAATTTTCACAAAGGCACCATGAGACAGATACTAGGTCCACCTCCACTTTCCAGATAAGGAAACTAAGGCTCAGAGAGGTGACATACCTTGCCTAGGGTCACACAGCAAATGCATGGGGGAACCCAGGCCTGCAGGCCCTTTCTATGACCTTGCAGAAAACAGGAACATTCCTGTCTCTGAGGGATGTTTGCAGTGTTTCCGGGGATGCAGTGCACTCCTGGCCTCCGGGAGGAGATGTGACCCGGGGCGCAGAGGGGCTGAAGGATGCTGAAGTGGAGCCTCCAAATGATCAATGTGAATGGTCACAATGAGCCCTTCCCACCCTAGACCACCGGCCGGCGTCCACTCGCCTCTCAACCCTGGCCTTTCCTTAGATCCTCAGACCTGCCCAGGGCTTTGTGGAGGACGTTCCCTCTGCCTGCATGGCCACTCCGTCTTCGTGTGGTCACTCCCTGCATCCCTCTGACCTTGGCTCACAGGTCACTTCCTCAGCCCCCGGTCACCGCAGGGTCCCCACGCTCCTCCTCTCGACTGCCTGTCGGGCCCTTCCCTGCCCTTGCTCCTCCACGGCCGGTCTGAGGCAGGGACTGGTTCCCAGCAACAAGCAAGGCACACAGCAGGGGCTTCACCAACATTTGCTGAAGACTGAGTCTCTGAAGTTTCCTCCAGCCTCTTGCCACCATCACCCTTTCCAGGGACTACCACCCCTGCCTCCCTCCTGAGGGCCTCCACCCACAGACCCTGCTGGATGCCGGCGCCCGGAACACTCCGCGTTCACAGCTGATCCCTGCCGGGGATGCTGGCACTTGCCCAGGGCCAAGTTAAACATTGGTGGGCAACGCCTAGAATGCTGCCCCATCCCCCCTTCTCCCCCATGAAGCCTTCCTGATGCCTGGGTCTGTGCCCCCAAGCACTTGGAGGCTGTCTCTTGGCCCTTTTCTGAATTAGATGTGCCTCAGAGCAGGGCCTTCAGAGCAGACGGGGTCTGTCATGTGGCCCCAGCAGCCGGCCCGGGGCTGGATCCCGGCAGACCTCGGATGTTTGCAAAAGAAATAAGTGAATGGATGGCCGTGAGTGTCCGAAGGAGGCCAGAGCCACCAGCTCAGGTGGCAGGTGCCTGGTGGGATCTGGTTCCCTTGGACAAAGGTTGATGCGGGGGGCAGGTGAATAAATCATGAGGGGCCTGGAGCAGGGCCGGGGCAGGACAACTGACCTCATTCAGGGAGGTGAGGAGCAGGCAGCTGCGCGGTGAGTGGGCCAGGGGCACAACAAGGGGCACAGGAGGCCACTGCGGGCTGCCTGGCCTAAGAGGTCGGCACAAGCTAGGTGGGAGGTGCTGGCAGGAGGTGGGGAGGTGCAGAGGTACCCCGGGGCTCTGGGTGGGGAGAAGGGGGGAGGTCTGGGGCAGGGCTTGGGGGGGATGGTCTTTCCAGGATCCAGGAGCCATCCTGGGAAGGGGGATGGTGGGGAGAATAGGAAGGGCAAGGATGGACAGACAGAAAGACAGACCAATGTGAGAAATAGTCTCACGCAACAGAGGGAGGGAAGTGACAAAGAGATGGGCATGAGTGGGCAGAGAGACCCACAGAGACACAGCTGGACAGATTGTCAGCAGAGGGCAGGGGGTGGAGAGGGGAGTGCAGGTGAGACGGACGCGGAGAGACACCCACGGAGCAGAGCGGGCAGAGAACAACACAGAATCAGAGGTGGACGAGGATGTGGGGAGATGCAGAGCCCGTGAACCAGAGAGGCCGGTGTGATGTGGAGGAGCCCCGGGGCGCAGTCTGCGGCCAGCGTGAGGGTGGCAGCTCAGGGGAAGGCTAGGATTTCAGGGAGGGGCTGTGTGAGGGGCCTGGGGAGCTAGGAAAGACAGGAGCCTTGGAGGACCTGGGGGCCATCAGCCCGCGGAGCGAGGAACAGGGAGAAGAGTAGCAGGGACCCTGTGGGGACCACAACCACAGCTGCCCACTAAGCTGTCCTTCCACAGGACCCTGGAGAGCGGAGTGGGGCGGTGCCCCGCAGCCGGCAGGAGGTGCCAAGCCCTTGTCTCCATGGCCTCTCCCCAGGGCCCGGCAGATGGCGGCCTCCCCACGGGGGACCCCAGCCCCTCCGAGGGCACTCCAGGGCCTAGCCGGGCCCCTGCCAGCCCAGCAGCTACCAGACGGCGGGCACTCCTCCAGGAGCTGGAGACCCAGGTGCAGGCCGCCTACGGGCAGGTAAAGGGGGCCGGGGTATGGGGCCATCCTCAACTGGGGGACCGCGAGGGAACAGTGGGGACGCCACACCCCAACCGGGGCCCGCTGGACCAACCCAGGGCTGAGCCCAGGAAGGGGAGCTCAGATGTGCACAGTGACGGAGGGGTCAGCAGTCACTCAGCTGCCTAGGAGGGAGGCTGGCATCCCTCCCCACCTCTGCCCTCACTGAGGCCTGCTTCCAGCCCACAGAGCCCAGAGTCAGCTGCCCTCGGCTCCTTGCCCAAGTACAAGGGGCAGGGGGCAGGTCCAGGCAGGTGTGCCGAGGGCAGGCTGGCTGGGTGGATGGTCTGAGGTGAGAGCAAGGGTCCGGCAGGGAGGGCCAGGGGCTTCCTGGGTCTGCTGTTCTGGGGAGAGATGACCCAGCCCTCTCTAGCACAGAAGCCACCTGGTTTCCTCCTCGCAGGTCCGGGCCCCACTTCTGAAGACATTAAATCTCTCCTGATTGGAAGAGATTAGGGGTAGTGGTGGGGGGGAGATGGTCCTGGAGAGGGGGTGTCTGGAAGACCCTCGGGAGTGAGCATGGGGAGACTGTGCCTTCCAGGGGGGCCTTACGCCCCGAGTGGCCCCGCTCACCAGCAGAGATGCTCAGAGATAATCCCAGATTAGGACCCAAGCCCCTGTGCCCAGGGCTCCCCGCCTGCCCACCCGCCCCCGATCTCCCCCACAAAACCCTAAGAAAATCCCCTGCAGAGCTCCCAGACTCTCACTGGGAGCGGCTGGGGGCTGGTGGGAGCCCACAGCACCCGCTGAGGCCCAGCCCTGGGCTACCCCCGGGACTCCAGGCCTGGCATGGTTCAAGGGCCCATGGGAAACTGTGCCAAGCGGCCCCGACACCGGGGGCCTAAGGTAGGAGGGTCAAGGGGGAAAGCCAAGGCCAGGAGGCTGGCTGGACCCTGAAAGGTTCCGGGGGGGCAGGGACAGAGCCCTGTGTGAGGCTGAGCTGGGGCTACAGCGTAGCTGGAGGATAGAGGGGTGGGTTCCCACCACCCTAGACCGAGATTTTCCCTGGCAGCGCCCAGACTCTGGCCCATCCTGGTCTTGGCTCCTGCAGGCCACTGGGCCTCCCCTGCCAAAGCTCGTCAGGCCCCCCAGCTGCCCACTCAACAGCCCCATCCCTGCTGCTACCCTTGCCCTCTGCTAGTCAGTCCTGGCCTGGGAGACTCAGCACATGAGCTCAGGGTCTCACTCTGCCATTGGCTTTCTGAGTGACCGTGGCCAAGTCTCTTGCCTATTCTGGGCCTCGGTCTGCCCACCTGAACAGTGAGGCGTGGACCCTTCCAGCCTAGAGTGTTGTTGGTGGTGAGGGCCCACTGTTCTGTGCTGGGTTCTAACGACGGGAGAGGCTGGTGAGGGAGGGGGGAGAGGGGGTCAGTGTCCCAGCTCATGGCCGGCTCTGCTGCAGGACTGCTGGCAGTGGCCTGGTTCCCCGCCAAGGGGGTCCCGCCATGGCCTGGGCCCCAGCCCCGAGGAGCAGGGGAGCCCTGGGCCGGGTGTCCAGGGCTGCTACTCTGTGCTCAGCAGCCTGGTGGGGCCTGCCTGCGTCTTCCTGCGGCCCAGCATCGCCGTCACCCAGCTCGTATGTACGGCCACCACCTGCCTGCCGCCCGTGCCCACCTTCTCCTTGAGTGGAGGGAGAGGATTGAGTGGGGATCTCAGAGCAAAGCACACAGATCCAGGGGTGTAAGGGGCAGAGAGGAGTGGAGCAACAGACATGGGGTCAAACACGGGGGAGACCCAGGGAAACATGCCAGGAAAGAAAGAAGAGGGGGCAGAGAGCAATCCAGAGAAATGGCAGAGACAGCCACCAAGAGGATGGGCAGGGAGGGGACAGGGCTCCCAGGAGAGGGACAGAGAGAACACGAGAGACATATGCTGACACTGAGGCCCCCATGGCCAAGCCCAAGGTTCTGCCCAACCCCAGATCCATCTCTGGCTAATGGAGCTCCGGCCCTAGAGGAGGGTGGGCACGGGGGACAGGGAAGAGGGGCCAGGTGCCCAGGCCCATCAACAGGAATGGTGGGAGGAGTGGGTCAGAGCAGTGTCACTGCTGGCCCTGTGCCTGCATGCTGTAGGGGGCCCCAGAGGACAAGAAGGAAGGGATGCAGGTGCCTGGGGGGTCCAGGGAATTCTTAACCCCTCTGTGTCCCCTCAGGACCGGGAGCTGCGGCCAGAGGAGATTGAAGGTAAAGGGTTGGGGAAAGAACTGGAATTTCCGGAGTGCGGGGCATTGGGTGGGGGCCTGAGCAGGCTCCAGGAGGAACTAGGAGCAAGAAGGCCACAGGGGATGCGTGCGAGAATATGGGGACAAGACTGAGCTGGGAGGGGTTGAGAGAACCCCCAGCTGTCAGTTCCCTGGTCCCCCTTGCCAGGTGGGTCGCAGTCCCCTGTTCATTCAGCGAACACTTCCTGGGCGCCCACTGTGTGCCTGGCCCAGTGCTGAGCACTGGGAAACGTGGCAAACCGGGCAGATATGGCCTGTGTCCTCTGGAGACAGACATCAGTAAGTCAACTACAAGTACAAATGGTGCTAAGTGCTCTCAAGGAAGTGAACAAATGGGCCAGAGGGGACTGAACTGAGAGGGAAGACCTCCTTGAGTAGGTGACTTAAGGACCAAAGAGGAGGGGAGAGTGTTCCAGAATGTGAGCTCCATGAGGTCAAGGATTTGTTTCTCCCTCTCTCTTCCTTCCTTCCTTCCTTGCCTTCCATCCTTCCTTCCTTCCTCTTTCCTTCCTTCCTTCCTTCCTTTTTCTTTCTTTCTTTCTTCCTTTCTTTCTTTTTCTTTCTTTCTTTTTCTTTCTTCATTGCCATATTCCCAGTACCTAGAGCAGAGCTTGGCACATAGCAGATGTTCCTTAAGTATTTGCAGAATGAATTAAAGGAATAGCATGTACAAAGGCCCTGAGGCAGCAAAGAGAAATGGGTGTTTAGAAAGAGGAAATGATTGGACCAAGGGGAGAAGGTCCAATCCAGGATGGGGTCCAGGGGCACGTGGGGGAAGGACTGACTCTGCCCTGCCTGGCAGAGCTGCAGGCCGCCTTCCAGGAGTTTGACCGAGACCGGGACGGCTACATCGGCTACCGGGAGCTGGGAGCCTGCATGCGGACACTGGGCTACATGCCCACGGAGATGGAGCTCATCGAGATTTCACAGCAAATCAGTATGTGCCTGAGACCTGCCCCACCCCCAGTTCTCCAGACGCCATGCCCATGGCCAGGGCAGCTGGGCAGCCCAGGGAACAGAGGTGTCTACACAGGTTGGCCCCCAGAGCTCGGGACCTTGGTCATTCTCAAGGCAAGCTCTCTGCCTCCAGAAAATCTCACCATCCCCTAGGATGTGGGTGAGTCAAGGACCATCATGCCCACTTTTTAGATGAGGACAGAACTCTTATTATCCCCATAAGAAGGAGAAGAAAGTCAGTTCTTAGGGAAGCGTGGGTGCTTAGCAAAGGAAGTGGATGGAGCCAAGATCTGAATGCGGGCAGCCTACCCAGAACACAGCTCTTTCTCTATGCTTCATTCCCAACAGAGGGAAAACAGGATTAAATAAGAATAGGAAGCCAAGGAAAATCAATGTGTAGAAATTCTCCACACTGAGTGTCTGAAAGGTTAAGTGACTTGCTTAAGGTCACAGAGTCAGATCATTGGAGCCAGGACTTGAACCCAACTGAACTCTTCAGAAAAACTAAGGAAAGCCCTCAGGAGACACAGATGACCCAGCCTGTGAGACCCAGAGGGAGGGAAAGGCCCATTTAGGGGGGCAGGGGAGAGGGACACAGGCCAGAAGGGGAGGACAGAAGGCAGAGGACGCCAGGGCTGGGCAGGGGTCTCTGATGGTCCCAGGTCTCTGATGGGCGTGGCCCCCAGGTGGCGGGAAGGTGGACTTTGACGACTTTGTGGAGCTGATGGGCCCCAAGCTGCTGGCGGAGACCGCGGACATGATTGGCGTCCGGGAGCTGCGGGACGCCTTCCGGGAGGTGGGGTCACCGGGGCTGGAGGGGGCGGGGCCTGCTTGTCTGCTGTGAGTGAGGGGCTGCGCGAATGAATGATTCGGTCTGTGACCTGATGCCGCCACCAACGCCGCCACAGTTCGACACCAACGGGGACGGCTGCATCAGCTTGGGTGAACTCCGGGCGGCCCTGAAGGCCCTGCTGGGAGAGCGGCTCAGCCAGCGGGAGGTGGACGAGATCCTCCGTGACATTGACCTCAACGGGGACGGTCTGGTCGACTTTGAAGGTACCGTCTACCGCTCACCAAGCTCAGCACCGCTCGCCCTGGGAGGGTTTGAACGGAGGAAGGGCCTTAATCCGTGTGTGCCAGGCCCTGTGCTAAGCACGCCTATGTCCTCTCCCAGGTAATCATCACGAGAACCCAGGAGGAAGAAACTCTTATTATCCCCAAAAGCAGGAGAAGAAAGTCGGTTCTTAGGGAAGCGTGAGTGCTTAGCAGAAGAAGTGGATGGAGCCAAGATCTGCATGCAGGCAGCCTACCCAGAACCCAGCTCTTTCTCTATGCTTCATTCCCAAAAGAGGGAAAACAGGATTAAATAAGAACAGGAAGCCAAGGAAAATCAGTGTGTAGCAATTCTCCAAGGTAGGCCCCAAAGTGTTCCTGAGCTTCCTCGCAGCCAAAGCAAAGAGGAAAATAGGTTCAGTTACAAGAGTTGGTTTTTTTCCCTGTAAGACGGAGCCCCTCTTCCTGGCCTATTCCCTACCAGATTCAGGGGACTCCCTTGCACGCCCTGCCTTGACCACACTCCCTCCCACCTCAAGGCCAGTATATTAGCCTCGCTCCTGGGGAGTCCAGAGAGCAGACCAGAAAACGTTGGCTTTGTCCTGGCAGAGTTTGTGCGAATGATGTCTCGCTGAGCCTGTACAGAAGCTGGAGGCAGCAGACAGGACTTGGCACCAGAGCCACTGCCTGCCAGTGTGTTCCTGGAGCCCCTCGCCTCCAGCTGGGACCCTCATCCTCTCCTCCCTGCCCCCGCCTGTGTGCAACGCCCTTGCCTGCCCTCACCCCCACCCCCACTCGTCCACTAAGCCCCCTTGCCCGTCTCTGTTTCTCTGACAATAAAGCATCTTTGAGCAGCTTTCACCACTCACTTGTTCACCCTGCAGGTATTTGGCCCCCAAAAGTGAAGTCCCCTCGACTGTGAACTTTGGGTGGGTAGGGGCCCTCCCCGGATCCTGCACCCAGCCCAGAGCAAGTGTTGGGAAACGTCCTCGGATGAGTAAACCCAACCTGCTTCTCCCAGAGCTGGGTGCGCGGTAGCCCCTCATCCTGTGAAGGGCTCCTGCCGGACCCAGGATGACGTGAGAGGAGCACGTGCCTGAGGGCTTTTCCCAAGCTCCATCCCATTTCCTCTTAGAGGGGTGCTGCTCGGTGCTCCCTCCGAGAAAGAACTTGCTGGCCGGCTGGGAGGAGTGAGTGAGCTGACAGGCCTCTTCAGGGCACGCGTCAGCTTTAGGGCTGAGGCCTCGCTCTTCCCGGGAGCCCCCAGCCACTGACCAGCCCCCAGCACAGAGGTGGTCTCTGCTCCGAGCTCCCCTCCAGGTTAGCCGAGGTGTGGTCAGGTCAGCCTCGAATCAGAAGCTATCTGCCCAATCCTGCTTCACCGCGCGTCCTCTTTTTTGCATCCCTAACTTCAGCTTAGTGTCTGCCTCCCGGGGAGACCAAATGACACATCTCCTCACTCCAACCCTGCCACGGTCTTCGTAACCCCATGTGCCGTATTGAGGAACCCCAGAGGCCGGGTGTCAGCGACTTGCTAGAGGTCACGCAGCTCCACTGCCATCTGTCCCCTCCAGACCATGCAGCGCGTGCTGCCAGATTTTTCTTTCTGAAATGCCATTTGCGTGTTGTCACACTCTATACAGAAATTGGCCACAATCCCTCATTGCCCCCAGGCTGATCTGGCCCCTTTGCCTGGCACCAGAAGGCTCCTGGAGGATGAGGAACTGGAATACAGTCACACAGGTTAGGATGAAGCGGAGGTGGGACTTCACCCAGGCCTGGGGACTCTAAAATCACAGTGCCAACAAGAAAGGGCACCTCCAGGTCAGAGTAGACCCAGGACAGGCCTCAGCCTCCTCAAGCACTGCCTGACCAGACGCCGTTCCCACCTGCTGGGAGGGATGATGGGCTTGACGTCCAGGTCAAGAAGGGGGAGGAGCTTTCCGTGCCCGTGCCTGGTCCTCACCATTGCTGCTGCCAACAAGATGGCCTTGAGACAGAGCAGGCGGGCAACCACCAGCACTCTGCTCAGCCTGGAGCTTGGACCCCGAGGTGCCAGGGCTGGCTGCCGCAGCCTCAGCACCACTCGCCTGGCAGATCACAATTAATGCTTAATCCTCAGTTGGGTGATCTCTCCTGCCAGTCTGGCAGGCTTGGGGCTGAGGAGGAGTTGCCCCAGCCCCGCAGCTTGTCTGGGAGCCATGGCCCGCACTCCCTCCCGCCACCCTCCACTGGCTGGCACAGATGGCATTGCTGCCTGAGAGGTCTGTCCCCTCTGCAGGGGCTGGGGAGAGTGATGGACAGGTGCCAGGGAAAGACCAGAGCCGGCTCAAGGTCACCCTCCCACTGGCCCCAGCTTGTCAGGCCCTGTGCCTGGAGCAAGGGAGGGGGGAAGGTTGGGGGGATGGCCGGGGGGATGGCCTAAATTGGCTGCCGTGTGTCTGTTGGCATCAGAAGTGCCCACAGCTCCCCCAAGTCTGACACGTGCCCTCCCACCCCAAAAAGGCTGTTAGCTCAGAAGTTCCAAACAGACACAGCTGGAGCAGGCACCAGGGCTGGGAGGAACAGGAAGCAGGCAGCGACTGTGCAAGCCAAGAGCCCCTTCCCCGCCTAAAGGGGGCACCTGCCACCCAACTCCACTGACTGTTGCCAGCTGGAGCAGGCCAGAGCTACGGGATCTTCTGGTTTTCCAAGAGAAGCTGTCAATTGAGATTTTAACCTTACGTCCACTTTAAATAGTTGGAGTATAATACACATTCAGTAACGTGTACGAATGTACAGCTCAGTGGATTTTTACATGTGTATGCACCCGGGTAACCATCACCCAGATAAAGATATTACATCCACTTATTTTATTTTAGAGTAGTTCTAGGTTTACAGAAGTATTTTGAAGATTGGACAGGGAGCTCCTAAATACCCCACACCGAGCTTCTCCTATGTGTTAGTCAAGGTTCTCCAGAGAAACAGAACCAATAGGAGGGGTGTGTGTGTGCGTGTGTGTGTGTGTGTGGGTGTGTGTGTGAAGATATTTATTGTAAGGAATTGGCTTGGGTAATTATGGGCACAGAGCAGTCCCCAGATCTGCGTTCAGCAAGCTGGTGACACAGGAGACCTGGTGATACAGTTCCAGCCCAAGCCCGAAGGCCCGAGAACCAGAAAAGTCAAGGTTGTAAGTTCCAGTCTGAGAGCAGAAGAAGACTGATGACCCCGCTCAAAGGTCAGACAGGAAAAATTCCCTCTCACTCAGCCTTTTTTTTTTCCATTCAGATCTTCAACTCACATTGGGAAGAGCCGTCTGCTTTACTTAGTTCACAGATCCAATGGATGTTACTCTCATCCAGATACACCCTCACAGACACACCCAGAATAATGTTTGACCGAAGGTCTGGGCACCCCATGACTCAGTCAGGTTGACACACAAAATTAACCACGACACTCTATTAACATCTTACGTCAGAATGGTACCTTTGTCACTGCTGATGAACTAATACTGGCACATTAACTGAAGTCCACATTTTATGCAGATTTTATCACTTTTTCCCTTGTTCTGTTCCAGAGTGCCATCCAGGACACCATGTTACATTAGGCATCACGTCTCCTTAGGCTTCTCTTGGTCATGATGGTTTTACAGAATTTCCTTGTTTTTTAAATTTATCTTCACAGTTTTTAAAAAATTTTTATTTATTTGTTTATTTATTTATGGCTGCGTTAGGTCTTCGTTACTGCGCACGGGCTTTTTATACTTGCGGCGAGTGGGGGCTACTCTTCGATGCGGTGCGCAGGCTCGGTAGTTGTGGCTCGCAGGCTCTAGAGAGTAGGCTCAGTAGTTGTGGCACACGGGCTTAGTTGCTCCGCGGCATGTGGGATCTTCCTGGACCAGGGCTCAAACTTGTGTCCCCTACACTGGCAGGCGGATTCTTAACCACTGCGCCACCAGGGATGTCCCTCTTGACAGTTTTGAGGAGGACCAGTCAGGCATTTTATAGAATGTCCCTAAATTGGGATTTTTCTGATGTTTTTCTCACGATTAGAATGGGGTTCTCATCCCAACATATGAAGGGTGCATGCTATCAACATGACATCACTGATGATGTTGACCTTGATCACCTGGCTTAAGGTAGTGTTTGTCAAGTTTCTGTACTGAAAGATGACTATTTTTCTTTCTCCTGTTACATACTATACCCTGGAAGGAAGTCACTATACACAGCCCGCGCTTAAGGGGGGGTGGAGCATTATAATTCACCTCTTTAAGGGCTGAGTTTCTACATAAATTACTTGAAATTCTTCTGTCCAGGAAGTTTGTCTCTTCTCCATTTATTTATTTGCACAATCATTTTTACATCAATATGGACTCATAGATATTTATTTTATACAAGTTATAATCCACTACTATTTTTTTTATTTTCTTGCTCAAATTGCTCTACCTTTGGCCATTGGGAGCTCTTTCAGTTGGCTCCTGTGTCCCTCTGACATACCGCCATTATTGTGGGGGGTTTTGTTTCATTTTAGCATTTTCTTACTTTCTGGCACTACTAGATGCTCCAGAATCATCTTGTATATTTCCTGCCCCAGTCCTAGAATCTGCCATTTCTCCAAGGAACCCTGCTTCATTTTATTGGAGAATGGTATTCAAAACCAAGATCTGGGTGCAAGCTTGCTTCTAGACCTTCTCAGCTGATAGAGTGATGAGATATGTATGTACACTAACCTGTGAACAGGGAAATCTTAAAATATTTCTGTATGTAGCCAACTGTATTTATATCAAGCTAAACACGAGTTCCTACTGATACCTCCAACTCCAATCCATTACCACATGGATCATTCTAGCCTCCTCCTCCTCCTCCTCACTTACCTGTAACTTCTCATTCCAACAGTGAGAAATCACCCATTCTACACTGACATAATTTTTGATTCCAGTGTACATGTGTAGTGGTTTCCGAATTGTTAACCCATACTCCCATGGGAAACCACGTCATCAGCTAGGGTCCAGTGCCTATGTGCAGTGCTTTTTGCCTTTTTCTTACAGACACCACTCATTTTCAGACTAGCACCTTATTCCCCCCACTCCCTTCACTGAAGCTGTTTCATACATTTGTGATACAGTTTGATTCTTTTGTCATATTCTGCATTCCATCCTGGGATCCCCTGACCTCCTAAATGATTTTTTAAATCATTAAAAAATGTTCGTGATTGAAGCTCACTCTTTGACAAATGCTTAACGTCTTGTATTTACCATAACAGTATAATACAGAACCGTTTTACTGCCCTAAAAAAATCCCCTATGCTTCACCTATCCAATTTTACCCCTCACCAGCCCCCGGCAACCAGTACTTTGTTTACCTTCTGTATAAGTTTTCCTTTTCCAGGATGTCGTACCATTGGCATCATACAGTATGTGGCTTTTTCAGATTGGCTTCTTTCACTTAGCAATATGCCTGTGTCTTTTCATGGCTAAATATTTCCTTTTATTGCTGAATAATAGTGCATTGTATGGAAACATCACAGTTTATTTGTCCATTCACCTATTGAATGCCACCTCCTCTGGGAAAATTTCTGTGATGTCACAAGGAAGGCCCCTTCCTCTAAATTCCAATGCGCCCTGTCCCAGTCTCCACATTGTCTTACTCTATTGTGTGGCTTTGCTTCCCTGCCTGCCTCTCCTTGAGACTAGGAGCTCCTTGAGGACAGAAGCCACGGCCAGTTCATTTCCATATCAGTGTCCAGCACAAGGCCTGAGATGGAGGATGGAGTCAGAAAATGTTTGTTGGGTGAATGAATAAATAAATGTCCTGGGGATGAGGAAAATCTACCGACCTGGGGGCATGATAGATACACAAGGCCAGAGAGGTTTTGAGAAGTAGCCTGGGGAAAAGGATTAGTGTTTGGAGGACAGTCTAAGGTCTAGAGTTGTGAGGAATGAGATTTGAGGTGAGGGGTCTGGGTGGAGAAATGGATAGGAAAGAGGAGAATGAAACAGTAAGCATTTTATGAATATTCACTTAATCCACATAACAACCCTAAGAGATAGTTATTATTAGCGTCCCCATTTTACAGACGGGGAAGCTGAGGCCTATTGAGGTAACTTGCCCAAGGGCAAATCGCTAGCTGAGGTGGTGTGACATTCGAACAGTCAGTCTGACTCCAGATGGTGCTGTAGTCCATGATCCAGGACGGCGCATGGTACAGGGCCCGGCATGCAGTTAAGTATTCAAGGTTAGCTGTTCCTGCTATTGTCATTATGAGGCACCGGCGTGGGGCCTTGGGGGGTGGGGGGTGGGGTGCAGGTTGAGGAGTCTTTGAGGTCGCCCTTGGACCTCACACCAGCCTAGACCCGAGGTCCAGGCAATTGGGAGGAAAAGGCGCATCAACGGCGTTGGTGACGGACCCGTTGCCATGGGAACAAACGGAGGCCTCACGAGGGCGCATGCGCCGATCGAGGACAGGTTGCTGAACCAGTGAAAGGTGACGTAAAAGCGCACGGGGTGGGGCGCAGGGTTGGGAACGTCAAAGCCCTGCGTCCTCCGGCACCCAGAGCTGAGGGAAGGCGCGCGCGCGCGCGCGCGCGGCGGCGACGGCGGCGGCGCCGGCGACAGCAGCCCAGCTGGACCGGGACCGGGCAGCGGGAAGCTGACGTACGAAGCAACGTGAGTGAGGCGCGAGGGCGGCACCCGAGCCCGGGAAGCCCGGCTCGGCGCGAACCGCGGCGGACCAGACCCAGGTCCAGGCTTCCGAGGCCCCGCCTCTCGGGCTTTGGGACTAATCGGATTGAGAGCGCGCCGGCCCGGGCCGCGAACTCGCCAATTGCGGAGGGCGTCGGCCACCGCCCAATCCGAAGCAGACAGGTGCGAGGTCCGGAAGGCGGACACCAATCAGCAGCGGTTGCGGCCTGTTGGGGCCGGTCTCGGCCAATGAGAAGGCCCGAGTGACATCTCCGCACGCCAATCGGGAGTGAAGGAGCGTTCGTGCCCGCCCGCCCTTCCGGCCTGAGCTCTATTTACCAGGGGCGTGCTGCCGGCTTGCCAATCAGAGCGCGGCTGAGCGGCCAGGCAGCCAACCGGGGAGGAGCGGCCGGCCGGCGTCTGCCGCACCCAGGAGTTGGGGATGTCCTACAAACCCATCGCCCCCGCCCCCAGCAGCACCCCCGGCTCCAGCACCCCTGGGCCCGGCACCCCGGTCCCTACAGGTGAGGATCCAGCTCCACCCCTGCTTGCCTGCCCGGGCGGTCGAGGTCTCGAAGAGAAGACGGCCTGAGTTCTGCAATACTGGGCCTGCCGCCTACCCTCGCTGAGCCTCAGTTCGCTGGCCTGTGAAGTGGGCGTGGTCACGTAAGGGCTTGTTGGTGAAGCGCAGGGGGAGGGGTTTGTCCTGAAGTTTAGCAGCCTGGAATGAAGCCCTTTGGAGGGAATCGGGCGAATCTGGTCCAGGGCTTGGAACGTCGGGGCGAGGCGTCCCTGCCCCGCGCTGACCTCTTACTGGCGCATGTTGCAGCCGGAAGTGTCCCATCGCCGTCGGGCTCGGTGCCAGGAGCCGCTGCCCCTTTCAGACCACTGTTTAACGACTTTGGACCGCCCTCCATGGGCTATGTGCAGGTGAGTGGAGCCGAGGGATTGCCTATGGATGGGGACTGGGAGCCCCTTCTTGGCCTGAGCTCACTGCCCTGTTCTCTTGATATAGGCAATGAAACCACCTGGCGCCCAGGGCTCCCAGAGCACTTACACCGACCTGCTGTCGGTCATAGAGGAGATGGGCAAAGAGATCCGGCCCACCTATGCTGGTAGCAAGAGCGCCATGGAGCGCCTGAAGAGAGGTAAGTGAGGCCAGGCCCACCACCCCTGCCCGGAGACAAACACCGGACAATCCTTCTCTAGGTAGGGAAGGAAAGACATCTGGAGGCCACCTGAGCCAAGCCTAGACTAGGGCCAGGATCACTATCCAGAGAGGCGGGGTTTTTTGGTTTGTTTTTTGTGTTTTCTTGGCCACACCATGCAGCATGCGGGATCTCTTAGTTCCCCGACCAGAGATCGAACCCATGCCCCCTGCATTCGGAGCGTAGAGTCTTAACCACTGGACCACCAGGGAAGTCCCCCAGAGAGGCGTTTTAAATTGAATTGACATTGAGTTAATTTCCAGGGAAGGACCAGGGAGTTTGTATTTCAACAGGGCAAATCTGAGGATTAACCTCTAAACCTCTAATCTCATCCAGCCCCTCATTAGATTGTAGTTCCTTTTACTGAAAGGAAAGGGGTGGAGAGGGAGGGTGTTTTCCACTGGCGGGTGAACTTGGGACTGTGGAGGGTCGCTGAGATCCTGTATGTTACTTCCGCATCCACACCCCAGGCATCATCCATGCCCGGGCCCTTGTCAGAGAGTGCCTGGCAGAGACAGAGCGGAACGCCCGCACGTAACAGGACTCGACTCCGCCTCAGCATCTGGACCTTTCCTGGCCACTGCAGAGCACCTGCTTCTCCCTGGCCTTCACCCCGAGTTGCACTTCCCATCCTGGGCTTCCTGTCCTGTGTCCTTTGGTGGGTGCCCTCCAGGAACCAGTGGGCGGCTCTCACTCCAGTCGGCAGCACTAACTGGAAACCCCCAAAAGAGCTGGCAGCGAGCTCACTGTGAATCCCATCCATGACCTGCCAACAGTGTTGATCCAACTGGAACTTTCTCCTTTCTGTGGCCCCCACCACTCAGCACTTACCCAGGACTTCTCACCACTTTTCCCAGACCCCTTCTCCCCAGCAGGGCCTCAGAAGGCCTGTCGCCTCCCTGCCCTGTTTCCTGGGCCATGGCGACTCTTTTCTCAGTGTGTCTTTTGCTAAATATGCCCTTTTTGTATAAATAAAAGATAATTTGGAGTTGTTCTCTCAGCTCGTAGTTTTTCTGAGTCTGGTGCTTTTGCTAAGCCTGGATGGGCAGAAGGTGGGGTGCAGTGGGTGGGAGAGAGGCCCACGGAGCCTGGCTTTGCCTTGCCTCCACTGTCCATTTACCTTGGGTGGAACCCTGCCCTTCTCTGGCCCTCAGCCTTCCAGCTGTAAGTAGTGGAAAGGGTTGAGCTCCAGTAGCTGAGCGCCCTGCCCTCCTTCACGTGATGCCACCAGGGGGCAGCGCAGGGCCTTGGCTGCCTCCGCAGCTGGAGGGCACTGTCTCCAGCCTGAGCCTAGAGGGTTCTTTCTCTGGACTAGCAGTGCCTCGCTGGTGGAAATGCCAGTTCACTTAAGCCACACCCTCACATGCCTTAATGCCCTAACATCCCAAGCTCGGAATCAGCCCTGGAGGCTCTGAATACACCTCATCTCTTGAGTCCTCAGAGAGGAAAGAAAGGGAGCATTGCTGCTTCCCTCCCCACAGGACCTGAGAAACGGTCAAGGAGAGAGAACTGGTTTCCAACATGGGTGAGACCCAGCTCGGTGCTGCCATACGCTGTCCCAGTGCCTTGTAGCTGACGGGGTGCGGTCCCACGAGCCCAGCCCTAGGCTGTCTCAGCCTTCGCGCAGGATCTGGTGGCCATTGACCAGACTTGTGGACCCAGAAGATATAGGTGGGAAAAGCCATGGGGCCCCATTCAGGGACTAGCGCAAATATTTGGAGTGACTGCAGGCCTCTGCCTGTGTGTGTGGCTGAATGACCCTAGAGGTCTGGGGCACTGGAACCCCACCAGCTAGGTAGAGGCAAGTCAGAGACCAGCTTCTGGCTGCACTTTGGACGGTGAGGCATTTACCCCACCCTGGGCCCCAGGATCCAAGGGCCTGGAAAGTTGGGGATGGGACTCTGTCATATTTCCATAGCACACAGGAGGGCTGGGCCAGGGTGGAGGTGGGAACCCAGAGTGCTTTGGGGATCCCAAAGAATACAGCGGGACTAAGAAGCGCCAGCCTTTGGAGAAGGGCTTCTTCTTCCCCCGCCGCCTAGGGGAAGGAAGAATGGGGCCGCCCTCCTCCGCCGCGGGCGGGGCTGCCCGGACCCGGCCCGGGTTGGGGGAGGGCCGCCGGGCCCAGGAAGGGGGCGGGGCGGCCGCAGTGACGCGGCGGGCGACGGGGAGGGACAGCAGGGGCACCGGCGGGCAGACCTGGAGGAAGGTCGGGGCCATGGGCCCGCGCTTCGCCTCCAGAGGGTCCGGCCACTGCTGGAATCCAAGGCCGGGGCTCGGTGCGCTGGGGGCTCTGACCCGCCGCCCGTCCGCCCCCGCCCGTACCGGGTGAGGGGCGCCCGCCCTAAACTAGAGGTGAGCCGGGACGTTGGCGGGCGGGCCAAGAGCACGGCGGGGGACGGGGACGCCGGGGAGCAGAGGGAAGTGGAGACAACGGGGGCCTCTCGCCTGCTCAGTGGGTGCGAGGTGTGGGTAGGGGCTGCAGCGAAACCGGGGCGCAGGTGGACGGAGGGGGGGTCTCTCAGGGCGGCGGCCCGTGGGATACTTCTGCCTCAGCCCGAAGAGGGGTCAACCCTCGGGAAGGATGATGGGGCGGCTGCGTAGACAAGTGCCGGGGGTCCAGAAAGGATGCTGGGAAGGGGAGAGTTGGGGACTGGGCTGCCGGCCAGGGTGGGGAAGGCAGGTCAAGGGGGCGGAGGTGTTAGTTATCTGGTCTTTGAAGGTAGGTTCGGGGGCGGGGTGGGGAACACTGACAGAGATGCTGAGAGGAGGGGTGCACGGGGCTGCTCCGCCTAGAGACACCCCGAGGGACAAGGTTCTAAGTGGACGTCCAAGAGTGGGGGACACGGGACCGACTCGGGGAAAGGGATGCAGGGGGCGGGCCCCGAGGGGCCGGTTGTGGAAGGCGGGCCCGGAAGGAGGGGCCCGGGGGTTCCTGGGGGCGGGTCCCCGAGGGATGCCGTTCCGAGGGGCTTGGACGCGAACGCGGCCGAAGAGGCAAGGCTGGCCCGCCAGCCCGCCGGCCTGAGCCCGCGGCTCCGGGGGGCCAGCGTCAGCGCGCGGTTGCCGTGGCGATGGGCGGGAGGGGGGCGGGGGCTGCGCGGAAAAGAGGTCAGCGCTCAGCCTCCCCGAGGCTCCCGGCCCCCCGCGGCGCTGGCTGCAGAGCTGGGCTCGCCTCTGCCTCCCCTGCAGCGAGCTCGGGCATGGGGTCGCCGGGCCCGAGCCCCTCGGCCCTCGCTCAGGGCTCGGGGCCGCGCGCCGCCGCCGCCCCGCACTGACGGCCGCGCGGTGTCCTGCGCCAGCGGGAGCGGAGGCCGCGCACCGCCGACCGAGCGCCTTCAGGATGCTCATCAAGGAGTACCACATTGTGCTGCCCATGAGCCTGGACGAGTACCAGGTGGCCCAGCTCTACATGATCCAGGTGAGGGCGGTGGGAAGTAGGCGACCAGGGCGCGGGGTGGGGGGAGGTATTCTTCATGTTGGGTATCCGGAGGAGCGCGCAGGCCGCACCTGGGACCAGGGGCCGGGCCCAGCTCAGTCCCCCTCCAGTCCCGCTCTGGGGCTTGGAAGGGCTCAGGCCAGAGGAGGAAAGAGCTTCCCCGGTCGGATGTGGGGGAGGGGTGATGGTGGTTAAAGTCTGCGGGAAGAGTGGCAGAAGGGCCTAGCGGTGCCTCCCCACCCCAAGTGCCCAGCCCCTCCTATGCGCTCAGCCCCCATCTGACCTCCTTTAATCCTCCTTAGAATGTGTAATCCTTTGGGGGTAAGCAAAGGAGTGCATGAGGATGCAAAAGAGCGAGAGGCAGAAAGCGAGGAGCGGTCCCAGGTGGTAGGGAAAGACTGGGAGGGGTTCCCGGAGGGTGAAGGACCTTGGCAGCCCCAGGCGGTCAGGGAGATGGGCTGAGGACCAGGCCCCAAACCTGTCATAGAGAGGAGCAGGCAGGGACCCCAGATGCTGAGGTCTGGGCTAAGAGGAAGGGGGTAGAGGTCTGGTCCTGGACGTCGGGAAGAATGAGCCAGAGCAGGCTCTCAGGGAGGGGAGAGGGTTGGTGCCCGTTCCAGATGTGCTCCCCAGAAATGTGGGACCAGAGTCTGAGCAGGCAAGGGGGCTGGGATCTGGCCTCAGAGGGTTAAGTGGGCCAAGTTCAAACTCCAGAGCTATGTTAAGGACGGGATCTGAGTGCTCTCCAACTATGAGGGGTGTGGCAGGAGCTGGTGTTGGGGTCCTAGAAAGGTGGGGGCCCCTTTTACTCTCCTTGATTCTTCCAGCCCACCCACCCTGGCCCCTTGCCGGCAGCACAAGCAGCATGCGCCCACCTCAGGAGCTTACACTGGCTTTCCCTCTGCCTCGAATAGTGCCCCCACCTCACACCCGCTCAGCACCCTCCCTTCCCCCAGATCATCTTCAGATCAAGGTCATGTTATCTTCTCAATGAGGCCTTCCCTGACCATCCTATCAAAATTGCAACCCCCAGCCCTATCCCCCTTACCCTATTCTGTGCTTTCTTTTTACCACAGCACTTAGCACCTTCTAATTTGCTTTTTTTTGTTTTCTGTCTGTTATCTGTCTCCCTCCACTGGAACGTAAGTTGCACAGGGGCAGGCAGGGGTCTTTGTTCTGTACATCAGCAGATCCCAATTAATATAAGCCCAAACAATGCCTGGAATAGAGCAGACGACAAATACTTGAATGACTGGATGAGTCCTGGCTTGCAGAACCCCATAGGGGACTGGACAGCGGCTGTAATCCTGACCCCAGGAGCTACAGGGGACCAGGGTCGGGTTTCAGAGAGTTAGAACGGCTGGGACGAGGGCCTCAGAGCTGCGCAGGGGACCAGGCCTAGCTGGGGATCCCATCCCAGGAGCTGATCTGGGGCTGAGCTGCCCGTTCTACTCTTGCCCTGGGCTGCAGAAAAAGAGCCGAGAAGAGTCAAGTGGTGAGGGCAGTGGCGTGGAGATCCTGGCCAACCGGCCCTACACGGATGGGCCCGGTGGCAGTGGGCAGTACACACACAAGGTGTACCACGTGGGCTCCCACATCCCAGGCTGGTTCCGGGCACTGCTGCCCAAGGCCGCCCTGCAGGTGGAGGAGGAGTCCTGGAATGCCTATCCCTACACCCGCACCCGGTGAGTGGGTGGGGCAGGTCTGGGGCCAGGAGGGGAACAGCCCTGGTGGGCACAGCCGTGACCCTCACCCCCACCCTCTGCCCAGGTACACCTGCCCCTTTGTGGAGAAATTCTCCATTGAAATAGAGACCTATTACCTGCCTGATGGGGGGCAGCAGCCGAATGTCTTCAACCTGAGTGGGGCTGAGCGGAGACAGCGCATCCTGGGTGAGGCCTGGAGCAGGCGGGGGGACCGTGGAGCCCCTCTCAGGACACCTGCCACCTCCACAGGCGGCCTCTGACAAGTCCCAGGCTCTCTCCCGGTCTAGGCTTCCTGTGCATGAAAAGCTGCCCTCCCAGTCCCGAGGTGGGGGAGGAGTGGCCGGGGCCGGAGGGGGCTGGTGTTGCTCAGTGCTGCCGGAACCCCCCACAGATACCATCGACATCGTGCGGGACGCAGTGGCCCCAGGCGAGTACAAAGCGGAAGAGGACCCCCGGCTGTACCGCTCGGCCAAGACAGGCCGAGGACCGCTGGCTGACGACTGGGCACGCACAGCAGCCCAGACGGGGCCCCTCATGTGCGCCTATAAGCTGTGCAAGGTTGAGTTCCGCTACTGGGGCATGCAGGCCAAGATTGAGCAGTTCATCCACGATGTCGGTGAGCGCCCAGCCTCGGGAGGTTCTGTTTACTCAGCGTGCACCAGGCCGCGCGTTTGAGCCAGGGATGCTCCCAGTCTGCTGGGGACACAGAAACATAAAGCCGTCATTTCCATTTGATGTGGTGGGCACTGAGGCAGAGGGGAGCAGCACAGCCTAGCTGGGGGTTGGGGGAGCCTAGCCTTGAGGTACGGGTGAGAGTCAGGAGGGCAAGAAGCTGACAACGTGATCTCTGAGGTCCGTGCAGGTTCTGACATTCAGAGATGCTGCTTCTCATCCATTAAAATTCTAAGACTCTCCAGTGTTCTGTGGGTCAAGCGAGACTTAGAGACTCTCAGGAGGGTCACCAGCTGTAACCTGCAACACGCTAAGGAGTGCAGGCCAAAGCTGCGACTCTGTCGTTCTCTCCGAGTCCCATCCTTTGGCCCTGGTATCCAGGAGGCCCTGTCTCATGCCCCCCCTAAAACTAACCCCACAGTTCCTGTGGCTCAGCCCTGCCCCACCTCCCAGGTCTGAGGGTCGACTACCTGCAGGTAGAAGGATGGGGGTGTCCAGGGACCTGGGTTCCATTCCACCACGGACCCTCATGGAACCTCTCCTCCAGGGAGCTACTTCCCATCTTTGCGCCTTAATTTTCCCTTCTGTAAATGAGGAAGAGGTTGGGCCAGATAGTAAAAAGCTAACATTGATCACCACTTGCCCAGTTCTCTGCTAATCACTTCCCATGCAAGATCTCCTTTAACACCCCCAACACCCCTCAAGGTAAGGACAATTATTATTCCCATTTTACAGATGAGGAAATCTAGCTCAGAGAGTAATACAGGCACCGTATCTTAAATTTGGAAAAATGCCAAAAAGCACAAATTAAAAAAATGAAACTCACCCACATATAACCACTATTAAGATTCTGATGTATTTCCTTCCAGAAGTTTATAACAATAATTCAATCATTATGATTTTATTTCCTAGATATTGAAGTCTCTAACTTTATCCCTATGCTTAGGATGAGACTATCCCAGAACGGGTATCATGTTTTGCTTCATTAAGTGCCAACACTTCCATTAACTCTTAACACCTTCATTAACCATCAACAATTTCATTAACTATCAACGCCTTAATTGTTAACTCCTCTGAAGAAGTCAGCAGGAAGCCAGCTGAAAGAAGCAAAAACAAACATTGCTCCCAGCTTCCCAGGGTGTCGGGGTGGGCTCAGCGCTCAGAGTTGGGGTGTCCAGAGGGACAAAAGAGGCAGTGGGCAGGGAGGGAGGTGGGGCAGGAAGACAAATGCACCAGTTTCCACTCCCGTCTCCCGGACCGTGCTCACCGTGCCCTACTTTGTGGCCCTGGGTGGGTGGTGTGCCCAGGGGAGCCATTACCTGAACTCATGGGCTGGACATGTGGCTGCAGTGGCAGGGAAACTCCGGGCTGGGGCGTGTGGGTGGGGAGGGCATGGCTTTGATGCCTGGGCGCCTACAGGTCTGCGTCGGGTGATGCTGCGGGCCCACCGCCAGGCCTGGTGCTGGCAGGACGAGTGGACAGAGCTGAGCATGGCTGACATCCGGGCACTGGAGGAAGAGACCGCCCGCATGCTGGCACAGCGCATGGCCAAGTGCAACTCAGGCAGTGAGGGGCCCGAGGCCCAGCCTCCCGGGAAGCCAAGCACTGAGGCCCGGGTTGGGGCCAGCCGTGCTGGCACCCCCGACGGGCCCGAGGCCCCCCCAGGCCCCGATGCCTCGCCCGATGCCAGCTTCGGCAAGCAGTGGTCCTCATCCTCCCGTTCCTCCTACTCGTCGCAGCATGGAGGTGAGGCTGAGGCACGGGGACGGGAGGGGGCGGCCCTCAGGCTGGACTCCCAGGCTGAGGCCGATGTGGCCCTGCAGGGGGCGTGTCTCCCCAGACTTTGTCCGAGTGGCGCATGCAGAACATCGCCCGAGACTCTGAGAACAGCTCTGAGGAGGAGTTCTTTGATGCCCACGGTCAGCACCCCAGACCTGTTGGGGGAGGGGGGGGGGGTCCCTGAGCAGCGCCCGCCAGCCCATGACGCAGCCCCTGGTCCCTTCAGAAGGTTTCTCGGACAGTGACGAGGTTTTCCCCAAGGAAATGACCAAGTGGAACTCCAATGACTTCATCGACGCCTTTGCCTGCCCCATGGAGGCAGAAGGGGCGCCAGGTAAAGATCCCGCACCCAGCTGCCAGCCAGCAGCACTCCGTTTGCGGTGGGACTTGGAGAACAACTCATTCCTAAGTTTAATGGGGTCCTAAGAGGAATGTCAGTCCAGAAAGGGTGCTCGTTAAATACACAGACGAATAACGAGCAGATAATTGGTGGATGGATGGATGTGTGGCGTGTATTCAGGGTTCAGACACAGCACAAAGAATGGAGGAATTCATTTGGAGTCCAGGAAGGCTTCATGTGGGAGGTGCTGTCTAAGCTGGATTTTGAAGGATTGGACGAGCTCTGTCCAAAAGAACTTTCCGAGATGATGGAAATGTTCTAGCCAGTAGCCACATGTGGCTAGCAAGTACTTGAAATGTGGCGAGTGGGACTGAGGAACTGAATTTTGTATTGTATTTTAATTCATTTCAGTTTAAATAGGCACATGTGACTAGTGGCTACCATATTGGACAGGGCAGGATTAGAAGGAATTTTCCAGGCAAACAGGCCTTGTGCGGAGAAGCATGCCTGTCAGCAGCAGGACTGGCCATGTACAAAGACGCAGAAACGTGAAATGACCTGGGAGAGTCGGGTGAGAGGAGAAGGTCAGAGGAAGACTGGGGGGGAGGGGCGGGTGCTCAGGCAGACAGCAGAGCAGGGGTACCAGAAGTACCAGATGAGGGGATCCCCACAGACCCCTCAGTCTCCTTCACTGGCTTTCCCCATCCTGCAGAGCCTGGAACCGAGTCCACCAAAGATATCGGGGAGGGGGCCCGAGCACCCAGGGACCCAGAAGTGAGTATGGTTGGCCACCCCGCGTCTCAGTTCTGCCCACCCACCGGCCAGGCGACTGCTCTGACATCCCTGGCACCCCCCCTGTGCCCCGCAGGGCCTGGATGGAGCAGGGGAACTGGGGGCGGAGACATGCGCAGTCCACGCCCTCTTCCTCATCCTGCACAGCGGCAACATCCTAGACTCAGGCCCTGGAGACACCAACTCCAAGCAGGCGGATGTGCAGACGCTGAGCCTGGCCTTCGAGGCCATCACCCGCGTCCACTTCCCCGAGGCCCTGGGCCACGTGGCGCTGCGCCTGGTGCCCTGCCCACCCATCTGCGCCTCTGCCTATGCCCTTGTCTCCAAGTACTGGTCAGGGGTGGGAGGGTGGGGGACACACAGGGTACCCAAGGTGTGGACAGCCACTCGGGGGCTCCTGGGACCAGAGAGGCCCCATGGGGGGAGGGGGAGGAGGCCAGGAAGCCAAACACCTGGGCTAGTCACCTACCCAGCTGGACTTCAGTTTCTAGTCAATGGCTCCATCACAAGGCCTCTGGGATACTGATGGTCCCCACAAAGGCCCTCCAGTGCTAGGACTTGCCAACAGGTCAAGGGGACTTAGAGGGGGCAGTGGAGGGCCTGGAGGCCCCCCACCCATCCATTACACCCCCTCCTCCTACAGCCTGAGCCCCTACAGCCATGACGGTGACAGCCTGTCCCGCTCCCAGGACCACATCCCACTGGCTGCCCTGCCGCTGCTGGCCACCTCATCCTCCCGATACCAGGGCGCTGTGGCCACGGTCATTGCCCGCACTAACCAGGCCTACGCCGCCTTCCTGCGCTCGTCTGAGGGTGTCGGCTTCTGCGGGCAGGTCAGGAGTTAGGGATGTCCCCGGGGAACTTGCCGCCGGAGCCCCCCATCCTCCTGCCTCTGCTGCAGCCCCTCCTGATGGCGCTGCCCTCCCACCCAGGTGGTGCTGATTGGGGACGGCGTCGGTGGAATCCTGGGCTTCGACGCCCTCTGCCACAGTGCCAGTGCGGGCTCTGGGAGCCGAAGCAGCAGCCGCCGAGGAAGCGTGGTCAGTGTGGCTGGACCCGCCTCCCCAGGAGGCACGTGTCTCCCCGGCGCTCTCGTTCTCTGCCCCTGGAATATGCCCTCTCTCCGGCCTGCCCCCTGCTGCCTCATTCCACCTCCTCTGGGGCTCTACTCTTTGTTTAAGTCCCTGCCCAACCCCCAAGCCTCTTTCCTCACTTCCAAATAAGTAGAAATCGACTGTCTCCAGTCCTAAGGCTGTTTCTGTCCCCTATTCCGTCTAGAACAATGAGCTGCTCTCCCCGGAGGTTGGCCCAGTGCGGGATCCCCTGGCAGATGGGGTGGAGGGACTGGGCCGGGCCAGCCCAGAGCCCTCAGTGCTGCCTGCCCAGCACACCTACAGCGACATGGCCAGTCCTGAGCCCGAGGGCTCTCAAAACAGGTGACGTTCCTGCCCCATCAACCCCAAACTGGGCTTGTGCTGGGCTGCGGAAGCAGCAGCACTGAGCACCCCTCCCCCTCCCCCAGCCTGCAGACGGCGCCCCCAGCCACCTCCTCTGGGGAGCCCAGGCGGGCAAGCACAGCCTGCTGCCCACCCGCTGCCGCCTCTGAGGCTCCTGATGGTCTCACCACTGCGACCCGCCTTGACTTCAAGGTCTCCGGCTTCTTCCTCTTTGGCTCCCCTCTGGGCCTGGTGCTGGCTCTGCGGAAAACCGTGATGCCCACGTTGGAGGGTGAGCCCTCAGGGTGGGGGTGGGCTTCACCTGCCCCTCCCCCATCTCCTCTTTGTTTCACCTCTTTGTTATACCATTCCCCACTGTACAAACAAATGGCTTGGCTAGAGAGGGGAAACCTGAGGCCCAGAAAGAAGGGACTTGCCAAGGCCAAGTGTCCCAAAGTGCACCAGGAGGAACTCATACCCACAGGTGCTCTTCATGAGAAGGGGTCCAACAGGCATGGGGAACACTTCATCTTGAACATCAGCAAATCGAAGGCTCTGATCTCTTTTTAGCCGAGAGACCTGGCTCACTTTTAAGCAGGACCCTGGTGACCTCCCAGGGAGTAGAGTCTGGGAAGTGCTGGTTCAGGGTCACACAGCATGTCAGGGTGCTGCTTCCCACAACCCCTACCTCCCAGTATGCCCAGCTGAATCCCCTCCCCCGTTTATCTTCTGGGTACCAGTGGCCCAGATGCGGCCAGCCTGTGAGCAGATCTACAACCTCTTCCACGCGGCCGACCCCTGCGCCTCCCGCCTTGAGCCCCTGCTGGCCCCCAAGTTCCAGGCCATCGCCCCACTGGCTGTGCCGCGCTACCAGAAGTTCCCCCTGGGAGATGGCTCATCCCTGCTGCTGGGTATGCCGCCAACCAAAATAAGGGGGAGAGAGAGGAGGGCACCAACAGTGAGGGATGGGTGTGGGCCCCCCTCACCCAAGAAGACATGAGGTAGTTCCCACATCATTGGTACTCTCTCATGTCACCACTCCCAAGACCAGGGAGCCCTCCCCTGGCCCCTTGGGCAGTCTGGATCCCCAGGACCCTCTAACATTCTCTGCCCAGAAGTCGGGGGCAGTGGTGACAACTGGGCTGAAGGGAGGAGGTGGTGACACTGAGAGCAGCTGCCCACCACTGGGGGGGAGAGGGGCTGCTGTGTCTGTGTGTAGGGATGCATTGTGTCTCTGCATGCACTTGTGTTCGTGTATTGGTTTGGGGTGTGTACTCATATGCATGCAAGTGAGTGGCTATTTGGCCCCATGAGACAAGTGGGCCTGGGTCCAGGTGGTGGCGGCAGTCATGCTGGCAGGAATGCAGCTGGCTGTTGGGGTGAGCTAACAGGAGAGGATGCCCCCACCCTTCACCTCCACCCAGATGTGGGGCAGTTCAGCCTCAGCCAAGACCCGACCAGGGAGGGCTGGCAGGGGAGATGGTGGAGGGATGGGGGCCGGGCTGTCCTGGAAACGGGTGGGAAGACAGGAGGGCGGCCTGGCCCAGCCTGCCACTGAGGTCGCCCCTCCACCCACAGCTGACACTCTGCAGACCCACTCAGGCCTCTTTCTGGAGGAGCTGGAGATGTTGGTGCCCTCAACACCCACCTCTGCCAGCGGTGCCTTCTGGAAGGGCAGTGAGCTAGGCAATGATCTGCCAGCCCAGCCAGCTGCCCCCAGCACCACCAGTGAGGTGGTTAAGAGTAAGTCAGCCAGCCAGCTACCCAGCCTGGGGAGGGAATACTTATTCCACCTTCAAAGCCCAGCTGAAACATCCTTGCCCCCAGCATTTGCTCTGGAATGAGGGTGCCCTAGCACCCAACTCCAGCCTCAGCAGGATTGGCGGAAAAGAGGGAGGGAAGAGCATTAGGGGCCAGACGGGTGGGCATGGGGTGGGAGGCCACCCCTGACTCACTGCCCACCGCGGCCGTACAGTCCTGGAGCGCTGGTGGGGGACCAAGCGGATTGACTACTCGCTGTACTGCCCTGAGGCGCTCACCGCCTTCCCCACCGTCTCGCTGCCCCACCTCTTCCACGCCAGCTACTGGGAGTCGGCGGATGTGGTGGCCTTCATCCTGCGCCAGGTGGGCCCAGGGACGCGGGGTGGGAGAGGGAACCAGACAATGATGGGGAGCCATGGGCTGGGGGAGGGGCAGCCCCAGGCACCCTTCCCCCCTTCACGTGGCCTTGCTGGGTCCGATTCTTCGCAGGTGATCGAGAAGGAGCGGCCACAGCTGACCGAGTGCGAGGAGCCGTCCATCTACAGCCCGGCCTTCCCCAGGGAGAAGTGGCAGCGCAAACGCACCCAAGTCAAGATCCGGGTACGTGCCCTGCCCCTCGAGCCCTCAAGAGCGAGGCCCTGCCTACTCTCCCCAGGATCCCCGCCCCTCAAGACCTTCCGGGGTCCAATCCCGCCCGCTGTGGTCCTGGCCCCACCTCCTCATGCCTCGGCCCCGCCCCTGGGTACCACTGGTCTCCTCCCCTAACCATCCCCCCACCTCCTCATCCTCTGCACCCCATCCTGTCATGCCTCCGCCCCCTCGGAACCGCCCTCCACACAGAGGCCCTCATGACCTCAGATCGGGGTCAGCAAAAGCGCCCACCCCTCAGGCCTCGCCCCTCTCTCGCAGCGGCCCCGCTTCCTCCAGGCCGAGCACCCCAGTCTGGGCGCGGGTCCCCCTCACCAGCACCTCCCGCATCCCTGTCACGTTTTTGCTGCGGGCTCACGCCGTCTCCTCCCGCCAGAATGTCACTTCCAACCACCGGGCGAGCGACACGGTGGTGTGCGAGGGCCGCCCCCAGGTGCTGAACGGGCGCTTCATGTACGGGCCCTTGGACGTGGTCACGCTCACCGGAGAGAAGGTCAGGACACAGAGGCCTCAGTCCCGGGTAGACCGGCCGCCCTCGGGCCGACCTCGCCCCAAGCGGGAGGTCCGGGTGCTGCCTCCTGTCCCACGGATAGCTCCCGGTCCCACCAGGTTGAGCCCCCAACCCCGTCCACCCCCGACGACAGGCCCGCCTCGGCCCTCCTCCGCTCAGCGTCAGGGGGACCCTCTCGCCCCCTCTCCCTGCTAGGTGGACATCTACATCATGACGCAGCCGCTGTCAGGCAAGTGGATTCACTTTGGCACCGAGGTCACCAACAGCTCGGGCCGCCTCACCTTCCCGGTGCCCGGGGAGCGTGCGCTGGGTATCGGCGTTTACCCGGTGCGCATGGTGGTCAGGTGAGCGCGGGGCGGGCCGGGCCTCTGCGGGGCGGGGCTCCTCTGGGCCCCGCCCCGATGTCGCTCAAGCAGCCCTTGGGCCGTAGGGGCGACCACACATACGCTGAGTGCTGCCTGACGGTCGTGGCCCGCAACACCGAGGCCGTGGTGTTCAGCATCGACGGCTCCTTCACCGCCAGCGTCTCCATCATGGGCAGCGACCCCAAGGTGCGCGCCGGCGCCGTGGACGTGGTCAGGTAGGAGCGGCCGCCCCGCTCGCCGTGGTGACTGGTCTCCACCCCGGCGCGTGGAGCTGACCGCCGCCACCCCCTGCAGGCACTGGCAGGACGCGGGCTACCTGATCGTGTACGTAACGGGCCGGCCCGACATGCAGAAGCACCGCGTGGTGGCCTGGCTGTCACAGCACAACTTCCCCCACGGCGTAGTCTCCTTCTGCGATGGCCTCACCCACGACCCGCTGCGCCAGAAGGCGGTGTTTCTGCAGAGCCTGGTGCAGGAGGTGCGGCGACTGGGGAGGGTCCCTTCCCCGCCGTCGCCCCGGGAGGAGGCCCATCTGGTCTCACCCCCATCGGCCCCCGAAACCTAACAGACCGCCAAGGCCCTCGTGGTCCCAGGGGCCCCTTGTCCTTGGGGCTAACTAGAGAGATACGGCCGGTCCCGACCCCAGCCGGACCTGGTGAGGTAGACCATATGGCCTCGACCCGAAACATTCTGAACTGGATGCCCACCAGACCCCACCCCCTGCCTCATGACTCCGCCCCCCGGGGCTGCTGATTGGCCTCTCTGGCCACAGGTGGAACTGAACATCGTGGCCGGCTACGGGTCCCCCAAAGACGTGGCCGTATATGCGGCGCTGGGCCTACCCCCGGGCCAGACCTACATCGTGGGCCGCGCTGTGCGGAAGCTCCAGGCGCAGTGCCAGGTGAGGACCGATGAAGGTGGGGACTGCGAGCCAGCTGGGGAGTGGGAGCCTGGGTCTGGGCCGGAAGGACCGCCCGTGTGTTAGGAAGCACCTAGGGCGGGCGGCTGTGAGAGGGATGGCTGGCATCAGGGAACCTGGGCTCCTCCTAGGACGGGGGTCACAAGCAGCTTGGAGGTGCCGGGCAGGCCAGGATTGATAATACGCTCAAGACCTTGAGTACTGGTTCCACTTTGGCACGGTTCTGGGCATAGGCCTTGACCTTTCTGAGCCTCAGTTTCTCGTCTGCAAAATGGAAATGATAAGATGGACCAGACCTCAACAGCTCTCATGAAGAGCACGTGATTTACTGCCTATCAGCATGCACGCGGCTGGGCACAAAGCAAGTGCTGGCTAAACGTTAGCTGCTGTTATTTCCTTCCAAAATCCCATTCTACAGATGAGGAAACTCAAGATGAGGTCCAGAGAGGGGCAGAGCCAGGAGTAAAGGTGCCCGGGCTCAGCCTGGGGTTGGTCAGGCTGTGCCAGGCCTATAACGCAGCCAGCACTGCCCAGGACCCTGGGGAGGACAGGTGAGGGCAGCGTGTGGGCCTGAGACCAGCCATCCCCTCATCCCTGCCCACCTCTGCCCGCAGTTCCTGTCAGATGGGTATGTGGCCCACTTGGGCCAACTGGAGGCCAGCTCCCACCCTCATGCCCCCGTGGGACCCTCGAGGGCTGCCCTGGCCAAGAGCAGCTATGGCGGGGCTGCCCCTGTGGACTTCCTCCGAAAACAGAGCCAGCTGCTTCGCTCGAGGGGCCCCAGCCAGGCAGAGCGGGAGGGCCCAGGGACGCCGCCCACCACCCTGGCGCGAGGCAAGGCCCGAAGCATCAGCCTCAAGCTAGACAGCGAAGAGTGAGGCCCAAACTGTGGCTGGACTTGGGTTATTTACTCACACACTTGAGAGGCCCAAGTGGCCACATGTGGAAGGCTGGGCCCCCAGCCCCACATCCTGCACCTCTGTTTGCCCCTCGGTGTTAGTTCCCTTTCACGTTGGGGGACCCAGCCCTGGGGGTGGGAGGAGGGAGCAGCAAGGGCCCAGAGGCTTTTCCAGTGTGTGTAAATCCATGAAAATAAACACCACCTGCATCCCACCTGATTGCCCACCTGCTTGGCATCACAGGGCAGCCCAGCCCACAGTTGCCAGTTCAAGAGAGATGCTGAAGGGCAAAGAGGGGCCAGGATGTGCCCAGGGTCACGCAGCGGGTCAGAGGACAGGGCCAGGATCGGGGCCTGGAGAGTCAGCCTACCCCCGCCCTCCCCTCACCACCTGGGCTGGCCTTTCAGTTCCCAGGGGCCCACACTTGGCTTCTCACTGGAACCTCTGCCTGCATTAGCTGAGGCCATGGGATTGGAGGGGAGAGGGCTGCACTGGGAGCCCACCTCACCCGGACACTAGGCCTCCTGGCTTGCACTTGCTTCGTCTCCCCCTTAAGACTGAAAGCTCCCAGGCACCTTAGCCCTGGCCAGCAAGAAACACTTCCTTTGTGACAGAGACCACCCTGACTTCTCTGTCGGGGACACTGAGGCCCAAAGAGATCTCAGAGTTGGTGAATGGGGAGCTGGGATTAGAACCCCAATTCTTTGCCTCCCCAAACCACCCAAGGACCAGGAAATGAGGGGTGATGGCCCCAGCTCTCCCAATGGATCAGCTCGGCAGGCCCAGAGAGAGAGAGAGAGAGAGAGAGAGAGATAAATAAGGCCTTTATATACAGAGAAGCATGATACAGCGGGGGCGGGTGGGCTGGGAGCAGCAGCAGCAGTGAGCTGGGCAGGGTGGCCGGGCCAGCAGGGCCCTGTCAGTGGGAGAAGATGCCCCGGAAGCGGGCCTTGTCTTCCTCGTCCTTCTGCCGGATTCTTGCCTCGAGGGCCCGCAGCTCGCGGCTCACGACGGGCGCCAGGGCGGGGTCCAGCTCCAGCACCTTGGCAAAGTCAGCCTGGGCCTCCTGGGCATTCCACACTGCCGCGTGCGCCTTGCCCCGCTTGAAGTAGGCCTTGACGTTGTCTGCAGGGGGTGCCAGTGGGCAGCAGGCACACAAGGGCATGAAGGGGGGACCAGCCAGCTCCCTGGCTTGGCTTCTGGCACCAGGGGCCCGTCATGGGACGGAGCCCATGAGAATGCCAACCCCACCCCGAACCCCCATTCATATCTCACTGGCACAACAGGGCCCATGGCCCTGCCTGGGTGGACGATATTTGGTTGGGTTCCCACGGGACTTCAGAATGGGGGTGATATTAAAGGCTCAGTTTCGTGCCCCGGTGCCCAGTGGTTACGGAAGAGGCTGCTCTACTGCCCGCCCGCTGGCCCACCCTGGCGGCCCAGTGCCCGGTGCTCACCGTCATACTTATTGAGGATGGAGGAGCAGTGGTCCAGCACTTCGTAATACTCCTGGGCCGCCAGCTTGCACTGACAGTAGTTGAGCAGCAGTGGTGTGATCTGCTGATCCAGCTGGATCCAGTCAGGGGACCCAGGCTGTTCCTGGGGGCATGGGGGGGAGGGAGAGGGCAAACGATGCTGAAACCTGGGCCCCCTGGCCCCACCTCACCCCCTCCACCCACTCACTGCAGCCTCCGGGCGGCACCTTCATCTGAAGGTTCTTGAGGCAGGCGATGGCGTCGTAGTACTTGGCGGCAGCCTCCTTCACGCGGCCCTCGTGGTACAACCGGTTGCCCTCCTGGTGTATGACCGGCACTGCCTTTGCCTTCTCCTCATCCGTCATCGCCCATGGGTCCTGCTGGTACGTGCCAGGGTTCTCCACCTGCCGGGGTGTAGGCCAAGTCAGGGCCCAGGGCCAGCCTCTGGGCTGGCCGGGCCTGGGACGTTGGATACCGGAAACAGAATCACTTGTTCATTCACTGATCATTCAACAAACGTTTATGTAGTATCTCCTACGTGCCCAGCACCGTGCGGGGTTCTAGAAATAGAGCAGTGAACAAGATGGTGAAAATCTCTGCCCTTGCAGAGACCTGAAGGAGGGGGAGGGCACTGCCAGGGGTTCCACAAAGGTGTCCTTGTACCTGCCCCACCCCAAGCCCAACCAACAGTCAGTGAGCCCACCAACTCTGGGCAGGCAGGTGGGACCAGCAGCCGCTCTGAAGCTGGGCAGTGGGAGTTTGGCGAGGTGCCTGGGGCTTGGTGGCCCCTCACCTTAAGCATCTCGATGTCGAAGACGAGAGGCTGGGGGTTCTGCTGCAGGGCGTCCAGATCGGCGTGGCCCAGGGAATTGTGCTCGTGCATCTGGGCGATGCCGCAGCAGTGCCGCTGGCCCTCCAGGGGGTCTTTGCCAGCTGCAATGTTGCGTAGACTCTTGGCCACCAACGGATACAGGACCACATGCTGCCGGAGGGTGAGTGGGCACCAATGGGCTGGCTGGTCACCGGCCCAAGAGGCCCAGCCCCCTGCCCCATCACCATCTGAGAAAGGACACTGAGGCCCAGAGAGGGGCAGGAACTGGTTCAGGAGAAACACAGGAGGGCATTTCCCTCGGGACTCCTCCAGCCTCCCGGCCCTCCAGCCCGGTGCGGGCCTCAGCTCCTGCCACACTTTCTGGCCACCAAACCAAGCCAAGCACCTACCCCCGCCAACCTCCACACAAACACACACTCCCGCTGTCAACCGGTCTCCCCTGTCCTTACAAGCCCAGTGGAATTCTTACCTCTTCCTCCTCCTCCCAGGCTTGCAGCCCACAAGCTGGGCTCCCTCCACATTCTGTTCCCAGCGTCTCTTCTGTCCTGCCCCATCTCCACCCCTTTCAGGGCCTATCTCCAAAGTGGGTTTAGGGCAGCAACCTCAAAACCCTCAGGGGAGACCCTCAGGCATAGAGGACCTAGCTTTTCTTTTTTTTTTTTTGGCCACTAGGCTTGTGGGATTTTAGTTCCCCAACCAGGGATTGAACCCGGGGCCACGGCAGTGAAAGTGCTGAGCCCTAACCTCTGGAGCGCCAGGGAATTCCTGGGGACCTAGCTTTTGACCTTTTACTAGGAACATCTGCTGGGATGGTGGGAGCCAGACCACCCTCCCCTCAGTCTAACCAGCTCCTCTCACTGACCCTGCACAGGGCAGACTGCTTGGCTAACATTCATCCAGCCAGCAGATATGTTCTGAGTCTTGGCTCTGGGCTGGCCCGCTATGCGCATTTTGAAGGTAAACAAGCCCAATCCCTGCCCTGAAGTAGCTTACATGCAGACAGAGGACCAGATCCTGGCCATGCAGAGCATGAGGGGCTGGAGAACCTAGAGAAGGGGTTCAAGTCAACCACCAGTAGTCAGGGAAGGCTTCCTGGGGGTGGTGACCCAGGAATTCAGTTTGCAGTGGGAGGGAGGATCTTGGCCAAGAAAGGGATGGAAACACAGGGAGGTGAGTGGGAGGGAGACCCTGCAGGGCCATGTGAGCATCTATGGCTTACACTTTAGCTCGACAGTGACCAGGAGCCAGAGGGGTTTGAAGCAAGGAGTTGTGTGGGTCATTGCATTTGAGAGCCAGTCCCTGGCTGCAGTCCGGCTAAGGGAGAGGAAAAAGTGGAATAGGGGCCAGGATGCCAGTGTCCTGGTGGTGTGGTGCCCTGGAGGGAGTCGGTGGTGGCCTAGCCATTGGGCGCAGCCAGACAGATGCAGGCAGGCACAGGGCATCGGGTACCTTGACGTCGCAGCAGAACTGGGCAATCTCGCCCTCCCGCATGGTGCACACAATGGTCTCCCACACGGGCAGCTTGAACTTCTTGCCGACGATGAGCTCCATGGGCTTGCCGCGCACCCGGCTGTCGTCCAGCACGGTGCCCTCCTCGTCACTGCGCAGAGTCCGGTAGTGGAACGTGGCCTGCGGGCCGCAAATGGGATCAGACAAGGGCACAGCCTTCCCCCATCCCCCAAGGACAAGCCCAGCTCGCAGCCTGCAGATGGCGCAAGGGACAGGGCTCTCCCAGGGGTCACCGCCCAACCTTACACCTGGCTTTACCGCACCACCCAGGTGAGGATGCTGTCACTGAGAGGGAAGGGGTCCAAATCACATGGCTAGTGGGTGGACGGGCTGGGACAGGAGCCCAAGCAGTCTGGCACTAATCATTCTTTCAACAAATATTTACTGAGCACCTACTACATGCCTGAGCTCTGTGCTAGGCCCAGCAGTGAACAAAACAGACAAAAGTCCCTGCCCCCATGGAGCTCACATGGAACTTCTAGAGGAAAGAGATGGGCCTCAAAATGTGCTGTGTGAGGTCGAGCTAAGTGCTATGGATCAGAAAACAAAATGCAGCAGGGTAAGGCAGGGTGAGTTTAGGTGGCAGGAGTCTCTGCGAGGACAACATTTAAGCAGAGATCTGAGGAAGTTCCCTGGCGGTCCAGTAGTTAGGACTCAGTGCTTTCACTGCCGGGACCCGGGTTCAATCCCTGGTCGGGAAACTAAGATCCCACAAGCTGTGCTGTGTGGCCAAAAAAAAACCCAGAGATCTGAAGGGAGAAGCAAGCCAGGCAGATGCTGGGGTAGGAAGGGGTGGGAACTCTCTAGGTCAAGAGAATAGCAGGTGCAAAAGCTTTGCAGAGGGACAGCGTGTGGCGTGCTCACAAAACGGGAAGCCAGTGTAGCAGAAGCAGAGTGAACAAGGGCGAGGAGTTGTGCATCACGGGGTCACCAGGTCAGCAAGGATGGACCCCACAGCGCCTGCAGGCAGTGGCGAGGAGTTTGTTTTTTCACTCTGAGTTGGGAGCCACTGGGTGGCTCCAAGCAGAGGAGGGACATGATCTGACGTGGGTTCTGCTGCTGCTGGGAGAACAGGCTGGAGCGGGGGGAGGACAGAAGCAGGAAGGTGGTTATTGCAATAACGCAGGAGAGAGACGATGGCGGCCTGGACCAGGGTGGTAGTGGCAGAAGTGGTGAGAAGTGGTCAGATCCCCGGTGTATTCTGAGGATCTTCTGTGGGAAGTGAGAGAACAGGAGGAGCCATGGAGACTGGGGGGTTTTGGGCCTGAGCAACCAAAAGGCTGGAGGTGCCCTTAACTTAGACGGGAAGGCTTGGGGGGAGCAGGTGAAGTTTGAGGTGCCAACCAGACATCCAGGTGGAGATGGTGAGTAGGGAACCGGATATCAACTTTAAAGGAGAGGGAAGGCTAGAGATAGACATTTGGGAGTGGCCCAGGCATGGAGAGTTTTTTAAAAGAGATGAGCCTGGGCTTCTCTGGTGGCGCAGTGGTTGAGAATCTGCCTGCCAATGCAGGGGACACGGGTTTGAGCCCTGGTCTGGGAAGATCCCACATGCCGCGGAGCAACTAGGCCCATGAGCCACAACTACTGAGCCTGCGCGTCTGGAGCCTGTGCTCCGCAACAAGAGAGGCCGCGACAGTGAGAGGCCCCCGCTTGCCGCAACTAGAGAGGGCCCTCGCACAGAAACGAAGACCCAACGCAGCCAATAAATAAATAAATAAAAGTCATTTGTGAGACAAATATTTTAAATAAAAAAAAAAAAAAAAAAAAAGAGATGAGCCTGGATGAGATCATCTCAGGGCGAGTGAAGAGAGAAGAGGTCTAAAGACTGAACCCTCCACAGGATATGGTTAGAGGAACCCACACTCTTTACCACCACCCCTAGCCACTCCTCTGAGCTCTGTTTCCACATCAGTAAGATGGGGTCAACAATAGTACCTATCCCTCTTGTGAGAATGAAAGAAAATAAATTTGTGAAGCTTAGCACGGTGCTCATGTGAGCCCTCAATCAATGCCGGTGATTGGTTTTTTAATCTACCTGTACCTGTTCCTTCAGGGTCATTGTTCACAGATCTTCACTATTTTTACAGTGTTCTCTCCAGCTGGTGTCTGTTCCATCCAGGATCTCCCTTGCCAGGACCTTCTTCAAGGCCACCAACCCCCCAGCCCATGGGGGAATCCACCCACATCCACGTCCCTTCTCTCATCTGGGAAAGGATCCCTCTTGGTATCACTGATCACTAGGGCTATGCAGCTCTGCCTCAAAGCACTCACACTGAGCGAGGCTAGGATCTTTACCTGCTGGATCCCGGCACAGTAGCTCTTACTTTTGGTGGCCCCAGCATGTTTTAAATGTTAAACTGTTGTAGTCATCAACAAGGTATGTCACTTCAGTTATTTTGGGGGCCAGGATCTTTACTCATTCGCTCAAGATGCGTGTCCTATGTGACTGCTCTGCTGGGCACGGGGGCTGCCTCCGGGAAGCTCCTTGCTCTACAGGCAAGTGGCAACAGGGAAAGGCCCTCCAGGAGGAGGGAACTGCATGAGCAGAAGCAGGTAAGCCTGGAGATGTACATTGTTTGGGGGAAGGGGCCGGAGAGGCTGGAGGTGGGGGCCTGGATGTGCAAAGGAGGAAGATGGGAGGCTCTTTATTTCCCAGCCTTTATCTGTCCCGAGCAATGCCACGAAGAGCACTCGGAAAGCTGCCAAAAGGATTCTGGTCTGGCAGACCCAACCTCTGGGCCTGTTTGTTCTCTCGGTTGGTGCGTCCCAGGGCCTCAATTTTCCCATCTAAGAAATGGGAGCTGGTCTGTGTTTTCAGAAGGCCCTTCCGTCTATAGATTTTGAACCTTGCAAACCAGGGACCCCTCCCAGAGCCCAGGTTTCCGGTTTAGGGTCTTCTCCAGCGCTGGGACAAGACCCTGTGCTGTGCAAGCAATAGGGACAACCCTCCCACCTCCCGCCACCTGTTTATAATGACTGAGGGCCTCCCCAACCAACGTGGCCACACGGCCAAGCCGGGGGGCGGGGCAGACGCAACCGAATTCACCCTCTACTTAAATCCAGACCAATCAGCGTCGAGCTCGGCATGTGAGAGGTAGGGTCACCGACCACTGCTATCTGGGCATGCGCAATCTCTCGCCTACGGCCTCCTCCCGCCTCGCATGCGCACCGCGCCACGGACGGTTAAGGGAAGGGGATAAACACGAACCTTGGTTCCATCCTGAAAGTCAGGGAGCTCTCCTCGGCCCTCCTTTATCACACGCTTTTGGATCCCGTCCTCCCGGAGTCTTCCGATGATATCCGCCATCCTCCTTCCCCGCTGCTCTCTTTCGGCAACTTCCGGACTCGCTCGGCAGCTTCCGGACCTGCTTCGTCAACTTCGGCAACTTCCGAGCTGGCGCCATTTTGGCTAAGGGCAGACGTCGTAAAGGGCCTGAACGTGGAAGCGGACAGTGATTGGTTCTCTGCGCTGCGGCTGAGCGCGCGGGTCTGACCAGGGGCGGGGCCTGAGACTGTCTAGGGGAGGTGAGAGAGGCGGGGCCAGAGTCGGCCGGGCGGGGCGGGGGCGTCCCTAGCAATTGTGTCATTGAACTGATATAGACTGGGCCCTCCCAAGTGGCCGTGTGCCACTCTATTTTAAGTTGTAGGAGCAGTATAACAGCGTTACAGAACTAGGATGGAGCGGGGGCTGGGGGCCCGTCGGTAACACCACCCCCTAAAACTACTATTTTTGTGTATTCCTTTCTGGGTTTTTTTCTTTTAGCATACCTAGCACCATAGTCGTGACTTTTGCATCCTGGATTTTAATCTTTAAATATAAATAAATAAATAAGTAAAACTAGGAGTAAGAAAGAGAGGATGGAGGATTTCTGTGTTCCTGTGGGAACCGTAAACTCCCCAAGAGACTGAGAGTCCCTTGTGGGGTCCTGGCTGGGTGTGTCGTCACCATGGAATCCTCTGCGGTGTCTGGCACATAGTAGTTGCCCAGTGAGTATTAGGAAATATAGGAATGATAGAAGTGAGGCACTTCGGGGGTAGTACAACATTTCTCTCCGCCTCTGAAAACTAGCTGTGAAGAATAGCTGTAAGAGTTTTCTGCTCCCACTTTCGAGGTTTAGGTAACCGAATAAAGGGAATGCCTTGGGACCTGTGCACTGTCCTCATTCCATCCTCATAACTGCGAAGAATTATTGTCCGTCCCCTTTGTCCCACGTGCTAAGGGCTTCAGATATTTATGCTAGTTCATTTCTCCCCCAAAAGTCCCCTGAGAGAGGTGTAACCTCTGGGGTGAAAGGGAAACATGCTTTGTTTGTTTTCAGCTTTTTTTTTTTTTTTTTTACCCACACAGGAAGTTTTTCAGGCAACTTCTGCCAAATTCTGAAGCAACAAGTAGTCTGTATCTTATACAGATTGCTCCAGAAAATGGAAAATGAGGGAAAGCCAACCAACATATTTTATGAGGCTATTTTAATCTTGATTCTGAACCCGATAGTTATACCATAAGGCAAGAAAAATATACACCCATTTTACTAATAAATATAGGTATGAAAAATCCTAAATCAATGTTCAGCTAATTAAATCCACTAGTATACATAAAAGTACCTCAATATGCTAAATGAATGTCATTCACAAAAAGACAAATACTACATGATTCCATTTATATGAGGTAGCTGGAGTAGTCAGATTTATAGAGACAAAGTTGAATGATAGGTGAGTGGGGAGAGGGAGGGAAATGAAGAGTTGTTTAATGGGTGTAGAATTTTAGTTTTGCAAGATGAAAAAGTCCTGGAGATTGGTTGTACAACAATGTGAATATAGTTTGGTTTTGGTTTTTTTTGGGGGGGGGTGGTTTACCACGTGGCTTGTAGGATCTCAGTTCCCCAACCAGGGACTGAACCCAGGCCACGGCAGTGAAAGCCCAGAATCCTAACCACTAGGCCACCAGGGAATTCCCGTAAATATAGTTAACACTACTGAACTATGCACTTAAAAATGTTTAAGATAGTAAATTTTACATGTTATGTGTATTTAAGCACAATTAAAAATTTTAATTTTTTTCTCAAAAAAAAAAAAAGCATCAAGATCAAGTAGGGCTCATTCCAAGAATTATGAATGGTTTAACATTAGAAACATCCATTACTGGACTTCCCTGGTGGTCCAGTGGTTAAGACTCCGGACTTCCAATGCAGGGGGCGTGGATTTGATTCCTGGTCCAGGAACTAATATCCCACATGCCACACCACGCGGCCAAAAAAAAAAAGAAAGAAATATCCATTACTGTAATTCATCACATCAGTGAATTAAAGGAGAAAACTCATATGATTATCTCAAAATATGCAGAAAAAGCATTTGATGAAGTTTGCTTTGAGGACTATTTATGATAAAAACTCACAGGAAAAAAGAGGAACTTTCTCAGGATGACACAAGCCATATGCAATTAAGTATGATGGAATAAGTATTCACATTCCCTTCAACATCAGGAACAAAGTAAGGAATGCTCTCTATAAATGATGCTGTTTAGCAAAGTATTAGAAGTCTTGGCCAAAGCAATAAACCAAGAAAAAGAAATGTGAGTGATTATATCTATATAGAAAATCCAATAGAATCTACAGACAATTTTAATAAATTAGAGAGTCAGCAATGTTACAGGGATATAAAATAAGCTACCCCAAATTAATAACACTCTTAATGCTAACGATAACCCACCCCAAAATATAGAAAATAAGTTTCCATTCACAACAGCAATAAAAATCAGAAAGTATTTAGGAAATAAGAACACAGCCCAGGACTTCCCTGGTGGCACAGTGGTTAAGAATCCGCCTGCCAATGCAGGGGACACAGGTTTGAGCCCTGGTCTGGGAAGATCCCACATGCCACGGAGCAACTAAGCCTGTGCGCCACAACTACTGAGCCCACACGCCACAACTACTGAAGTCCGCGCACCTAGAGCCCATGCTCCGCAACAAGAGAAGCCACCACAATAAGAGGCACGTGCACCACAACAAAGAGCAGCCCCCGTGCGCCACAACTACAGAAAACCTGCGCACAACAACAAAGACACAATGCAGCTGAAAATAAATAAATTAATTAAATAAATAAATTTTAAAAGTTCCCAGTCTCAACAATCCTGGGCATATTTAAAAAACAAAACAAAACAAAAAAACATTGATCTAGTACTTACATGTGCCAGGAACTGTGTTATGCTCCTTACTGTGTACTAACTCATTTAATCCTAAATTAATGTTATGAGGGAAGCATTGTTATCACCTCCATCTGACAACTGAGGAAACTGAGGCACACAGAGGTTATGTAACTTGCTCAAAGCAAGGCCAGGACCAGGGTGAAGTGAGTCATGCAAGATAGAATCCTGCTTTTATTTAAAATTTTGATATTTTGTTCACCATGGATTTTGATTTGATTTGATTTTTTTTAATTTAAATTTTAAAAATAATGCATTAAAATATTATTGATCTTGCTTAAATCGTTTTTGACCCACCTCCTAGAGAAATGGAAATAAAAACAAAAATAAACAAATGGGACCTAATGAAGCTTAAAAGCTTTTGCACAGCAAAGGAAACCATTAAAAAGACAAAAAGACAACCCTCAGAATGGGAGAAAATATTTGCAAATGAAACAACTGACAAAGGATTAATCTCCAAAATATACAGGCAGCTCATGCAGCTCAATATCAAAAAAACAAACAACCCAATCCAAAAATGGGCAGAAGATCTAAATAGACATTTCTCCAAAGAAGATATACAGATTCAACAAACACATGAAAGGATGCTCAACTTCACTAATCATTAGAGAAATGCAAATCAAAACTACAATGAGGTATCACCTCACACCGGTCAGAATGGCTATCATCAAAAAATCTACAAACAATAAATGCTGGAGAGGGTGTGGAGAAAAGGGAACCCTCTTGCACTGTTGGTGGGAATGTAAATTGATACAGCCACTATGGAGAACAGTATGGAGGTTCCTTAAAAAACTAAAAGTAGAACTACCATACGACCCAGCAATCCCACTACTGGGCATATACCCTGAGAAAACCATAATTCAAAAAGCATCATGTGGGGCTTCCCTGGTGGAGCAGTGGTTAAGAATCCGCCTGCCAATGCAGGGGACACAGGTTCGAGCCATGGTCCGGGAAGATCCCACATGCCGCGGAGCAACTGAGCCCGTGCGCCACAACTACCGAGCCTGCGCTCTAGAGTCCGTGTGCCGCAACTACTGAGCCCGCGTGCCACGACTACTGAAGCCCGCGCACCTAGAGCCTGTGCTCCGCAACAAGAGAAGCCACCACAATGAGCAGCCCGCGCACCACAACGAAGAGTAGCCCCCACTCGCCACAACTAGAGAAAGCCAGCGTGCAGCGACGAAGACCCAATGCAGCCAACAATAAATAAATAAATAAATAAATAAATAAATTAAAAAAAAAAAAAAAAGCATCATGTACCACAATGTTCATTGCAGCTCTTTTTACAATAGCCAGGACATGGAAGCAACCTAAGTGTCCATCGACAGATGAATGGATAAAGAAGATGTGGCACATATATATAATGGAATATTACTCAGCCATAAAAAGAAACAAAATTCAGTTATTTGTAGTGAGGTGGATGGACCTGGAGTCTGTCATACAGAGTGAAGTAAGTCAGAAAGAGAAAAACAAATACCGTATGCTAACACATACATATGGAATCTTAAAAAAAAACCCAAAAAAATGGTCCTGAAGAACCTAGGGGCAGGACAGGAATAAAGACGCAGATGTAGAGAATGGACTTGAGGACACAGGGAGGGGGAAGGGTAAGCTGGGACGAAGTGAGAGAGTAGCATTTACATATATACACTACCAAATGTAAACTAGATAGCTAGTGGGAAGCAGCCACATAGCACAGGGAGATCAGCTCTGTGCTTTGTGTCCACCTAGAGGGTTGGGATAGGGAGAGTGGGAGGGAGATGCAAGAGGGAGGAGATATGGGAATATATGTTTATGTATAGCTGATTCACTTTGTTATACAGCAGAAACTAACACACCACTGTAAAGCAATTATACTCCAATAAAGATGTTAAAAAAATTTTTTTGAGCTCATAATTTTCACTGGATATTAAAGTTTATGCCATACAAAATATATATATATATATATATATATCATTGATCTTGCTTACTGAGTTTTTTGGTGTCCCCTTAAATTTTTCACCCCAGGGGAGTGCCTCAATCCCCTCAGTCTAGTCCTGGCCCTCCAAGATCCCAAAGCTAGTGAGGAGAAGACTGGAATTCCAGTGCAGGAAGTTTGGCTCCAGTCAGTGAACTATCTTGTTGCAACAATTTCCTAGACAGTAAAACTATCAGGCCCCTGGAATACAATGTTGGAGACTATTTTTGTAATCTCAGGGTGAGGAAATACTGCAAACAAGACTCAAAGAAGAAGACTTCCCTGGTGGCTCAGTGGTTAAGAATCCACCTGCCAATGCAGGGGACACGGATTCGAGCCCTGGCCTTGAAAGATCCCACATGCCGCGGAGCGACTAAGCTGGTGCACCACAACTACTGGAGCCTGCGTGCCCGTGGCACTGCAACGATGAGTAGCCCCTAGCTCGCCGCAGCTAGAGAAATCCTGCGCACAGCAACGAAGACCCAACGCAGCCAAAATTTTTTTTTAAAAAAGACTCAAAGAGCACAAACCTGGTAGACTATATAAAAATGAGGATTGTTCTTGAACTAAGGGCACCTTAGACAAATAAGGAGACAAAGACAAACAGGGAGGAGATATATGCAACAACAAAACCCAGCAGCAGGAAAAAGGTTAGAAACCCAATAGAAAAAAAATGGACAAAGGATAGGAACACACAATTCGCAGAAGAGGAACCTCCGTGAACTGACAAGTGTATGAAGAGCTGTTCAAATTCTCCCATCGTCAGAGACCCCAGATGAAAACAAGGCACAACTTTAGATTCATCAGCCATTACAAGGCCAGAATACCGAGTGCCTAGGGAAAACTGGAACCTGCGTGGTGGGTGTACAAATTTGTACAGCCACTCAAGAGACCATCCACGGTACTTTGTGAAGTCAAGTGTGCATGTACCCTATGGCCTGGGAGTCCTACTTCAAGAGGGATTTTCTCACACTTCATAAGGGGACGGTGTGAAGATGTTCATAACAGCGACTTATGTGATAGGGGCATTGAGGCCAAGCTAAGTGTGTATCACTGAGGGGCGTGGTGGAGAATAAAAGGGCTGGACACTTAACACGGTATGCCACATGTAGCCTGTAGAAGCAAAAATGAGATGCAGGTTGGAAGAGACAAAGGACACTAGAAGGAAAACCAGCAAAATCCAAATAGAATCTGGTTTAGTTAATAATAATGTGCCAATGTTAATTTCTTAGTTTTAACAAACGTATCATGATTATAAAAAATGTGCATAGTAGAGGAAACTGGGCAAAGGATATATGAGAATTCTCCGTACTATCTTTGAATGTTTTCTGTAAATCTAAAATTATGCCAAAATAGTTTATTATTTTTTAAATAAATTTATTTATTTATTTATATTTTATTTTTGGCTGCGTTAGGTCTTTGTTACTGCGCGCAGACCTTCTCTTGTGGTGAGCGGGGGCTACTCTTCATTGCGGTGTGCAGGTTTCTCATTGCGGTGGCTTCTCTTGTTGCGGAGCATGGGCTCTAGGCGCACGGGCTTCAGTAGTTGTGGCATGCAGGCTCAGTAGTTGTGGCTCGTGGGCTTAGTTGCTCCGCGGCATGTGGGATCTTCCCAGGCCAGGGATCGAACCTGTGTTCCCTGCATTGGCAGGTGGATTCTTAACCACTGCATCACCAGGGAAGTCCAAAATAAAGTTTATTAGATGTAAAAACCAAACAAACAAACAAACAAAAACGGGGCTTCTCTGCTGGCGCAGTGGTTGAGAATCTGCCTGCCAATGCAGGGGACACGGGTTTGAGCCCTGGTCTGGGAAGATCCCACATGCCGTGGAGCAGCTAAGCCCGTGAGCCACAATTACTGAGCTTGCGCGTCTGGAGCCTGTGCTCCGCAACAAGAGAGGCCGCGATAGTGAGAGGCCCGCGCACCGTGATGAAGAGTGGCCCCCGCTTGCCACAACTAGAGAAAGCCCTCGCACAGACACGAAGACCCAACACAGCCATAAATAAATTAATTAATTAATTTAAAAAATTATTAAAAAAAAAAAAACGAGATGCGGGTGGCAAACAGTGTTGAGTGTAAAAATGTAAAAGTGTAAATAGAATGAGTTTTATACATGATACCATGTTTGTAAATTGCAAACACATCCACATACGAGCCAATGCCATGTGGAGTAGGGGGCCAGACAGAATTCAAGGCAGCTGACTGAGCACACTGATGTGGGATCTGATGAAAGGGAGGAGGAAAATGGTGAAGAGAAGGAGGGAAAATAAATTAACGTTACTCAAGAGGGGCCTTGTTCATAGTGATGATGTGTCATAAACTGAGAAGCAGGACTGACTCAGCTCTGTACACGAGGTCATAAAATGGAGTGGGTTGGGTGAGTGGAGGAGGAGGAGCACCCCTAGAGCTAGGTGGACCCGAGTTCAAATCCCAGTTCTCACTTGAAAGCATTTGGGGTTTGGGCAAAGCACTCATTCATGTGGTCCACAGATACTTACTGAGGATCTACTTAGTGCCAAACACTGTTCTGGGCACAGTGGACACAGTGGTGAACGAGACAGTGTAAAATAAGGTAATTTCAGGTAAGCGCTGTGTGATGTGAAACTGACTTTAGATTGCATAGTCAGGGACGGCTTCTCTGAGAGGTGACACTGGAGCAGGGACACCGATGATGAAAAGATCCCCCTGTGAAAGAGCAAGGTTAAATGCTTTCCAGGCATAGAAAAAAGCACGCACGTGCAAAGACCCTGAGATGGGAACGAGCTTGGCCTGTGTGGCTGAATGAGATGAAAGCGGGGCAGAGAGGGACTTGATGCGATTGGAAGAGGTAGGCAGGGACCAGAGCTTTGTGGGCCTTAGTCAAGAGTTCACATATTATTCTAACCACAGTGGAAAACCAAGGGATGGTTTTATGCAGAGGAGTGACTTGACAGCATACTTTAATTTAAAAAAAAAAGTTTTATTTAAGACTAACACACAGAGGAAAAGGATCAGATGTTTTAAAAGACCACTTTGCCTGCTGCGTGGAGACAGAACTGGAGGAGAATGCAAGCCACATAAGCTCTCTGAGCCTTTTTCCACATTTGCACGGTGGCGACAATCCCCCTCCCGTGCAGGGCCGTGGTGAGTAAGGGTGGGGAAACGGTCCCCAGGAGTCTCCTCAGCACTCGAGGAGCGGGCTGGGATGCAGACGGCTCCAACTCGGGCCTGAAAGGTTGGCGAGTGGCAGCCCCTTCCAAGCCCCTTATACAGACCCAGGGATTGCTTCCGAGAGAGGCACCCGCTGTCGCTCGCCGAGGCGGCCGCTGGGCGGCGCGGCGAGCCCAGCTCGGTCCGGGCGAGAGAAGGTGCGGTCACTAGTCTGCTCGGCGCTCGGCAGCTCTGGCCTGCTGAAGGCGGGCGGGGGCGGGGCCGTTATGTAAGGGCGGGGCCTCGGCCAGGGCGCCGGACCGTCGAGCAACCTAGACGACGGCACGGGGCGGGGCTTGCGCGCAGGGGTGGGACCGGCGGGCGCGGATGGCGACGGTGCAGGGCGTCTGAGCGGGCCGGGGCCATGAGTGCCGCCCGGCCCCAGTTCAGCATCGATGACGCTTTCGAGCTGTCCCTGGAGGACGCGGGCCCTGGGCCCGAGTCCAGCGGGGTCACCCGCTTCGGGCCGCTGCACTTCGAGCGCCGGGCCCGGTTCGAGGTGGCCGACGAGGACAAGCAGTCCCGGCTGCGCTACCAGGTGAACCGCCCGGCCCACCTCACCCCCCGCCTGGGTCTGGGCAGACCCCAGGCCGGACCCTGGAGAACCCCAACTCGGGAGAATCTGACTAGAGGCCTCAGCCGGAGCGGGAGGCCGCCCCCGGAGGTGGCCACTGAGCCAAATCACTGCCCAGACCCTCTCAGCTCGGATTTCGGTCCCCAGCCACTACTGGAGAGCCCAGAGCCCAGACCTGGCAGCTCGTCCCTCACCCCCAGCTGGAGATCCCAACCTGGAGTCCCCACTGATCCTGGGTACTGACCCTCCCTCCCCTTAGCACGCAGGGACGGGGAACTCTTCTGTACCTGAACCAGACTTTGTCCATATTCAGAAGGAGTCCCCTGAGCCCCAGGCCAGATAATCCAACGGGAACCAGCACCCCCTCTTCTGTTCTAAGTCCCCACCCCATCCTTCCCTCCAGAGCTCACATGATGAGTCCTTGCCCGTGACTTGGCTCCCACTAAACTGGAAATCCCCCTTTCCAGAAGACCTCCACCAACTCTAGAATCCTTTTCTTGGAAACCTGAACTAGATTCCTATGCCCCAAACCTGGAAACCATTGGCCTGCCCTTCCCTGGCACCGCAAATCCAGGGCCTCCACACTGGGCCCCTGAAATACCATCCTGACAACTCCACCCTGATTCCCAAGCTTGGGAGATCTCCTGGCCCTGGGAGCCCTCAACCAGCCCCTGCTGGCTCCTCCCTGCCAAAGCCCCCAGCACCCAGCTCCTACCTGGGTTTCAGTTTCTGTGAATCATCAAACCCGTTCTACGGGGAGGGCGGAGGGCAGAGGGAGCAGCTGTCAAGCGGCCAGTCAAACAGCTGTGTGTCCAAGCAAACAGCGGTGTGGGCTCGCTTTCTTCCTCTCCACCAGAGGGGAGGGAGGAAGGGCTTGAGCCCAGTCACCCTTCTGAGGCCTGTGTTCTGGAATAGAACCTGGAGAACGATGAGGATGGAGCCCAGGCCTCTCCGGAGCCGGATGGGGGAGCCAGCACCAGGTCAGGGCCAGGTGGGGACCCACCCCATACTCCTAGCCCCATGCTTCTGTCTCCTGTCCCCAGGCCCCTGCTCAGTCCTCCACCTCACCTCACTCAGCTCTCTCACATCGTGTCCTACAAGAGACTCCTACACGGGGTCCCCTGTCCTGCACCCTACCCTAGTGCCAGCCTCACCCACCCACCCCACCAGGCTCTTTATCTTGCAGAAACCCCCAGCCCTTGAATTCCTCTTCACCCTGTCCCTTCTCAGTGCCCCCTATCCTGCAGGGAACACCCAGTTCCAGTCTCTGCACCATCCCCCAGGACGTCATCATGACTCCTGTCCCAAAGGGTCCCCTTGCTCACCTCCCCTTGCCCCCTCACCGGGCCCATTTGTCCTGCAGGGATTCTGGCCGAACATCCATCCGCAGCTCCCAGTGGTCCTTTAGCAACATCAGCACCAGCACTCAGCGCTCCTACAACGCCTGCTGCAGGTGAGACCCTGCCCCGCTCCTGCCACCTGGGGCCCCTGCCCCAGTACAGGCAGCCCTGACTATTTCCCCTTGGCTCTCTGGGCGGGGGATGGTGACGGGAGGGGGTGGGCCTCCTGTCGCCTCTTTCACACCCCTCCTGCTCTGCTGCCATCCAGCTGGACTCAACACCCTTTGATCCAGAAGAACCACAGGGTAGTGCTGGCCTCCTTCCTGCTCCTCCTGCTGGGGCTGGGTGAGTGCCCCCGAGGGCCCCCTGCATACCCTGCCTACCCCCATGAGGGGGGTCCACCCTCCTTTCGTTCGGGCTCTGCATCGCACCCCCGTTGGCACACTGAGCCTCCCAGCATCCTGAGGAGGCAGCTGGCTGCCGTGACCCCAACCCCATTTTACAGGTTAGGAAGCTGAGGCCTTGGGAGGGGCAGGTCCAGCCTCCTGGTCACACAGCCAAGAAATCACACATAGTTGAAAATGGAACCTGGTTCCGTGCTCCAAACTTTTCCTTTTTTTTTTTTTTCAGCCTGTTTAATCCATCAGGGAACAGAGAGTAACAGCTACTATTTATTCTCTGTCTACTTCGAGCCAGGTGCAGGGCAGGCTTATTTTCCTTCCGTACAGAGGTCACACAGCAAGTGAGAGGTAGGGCCACAACCCAGAACCTATATGTAGGGGCAGTGCTCAGGGATATGCCCAGCCCAGTGGCCAGGACTGCGGAGTGCCCTGCCAGCCCAATCCACAGGGCACCTGTCACTTCCCCTCGTCTGGAGTCTGAGAGCTGACAAGGACCTCTCTCCCACCCCCAAGATACTCAAGATAGGGAAACTGAGGCCCAGAGCAGGCAGAAACCACAGCCAGCTGTTTTCTGACTCCCACGCTCCTCATTCTGTGGGGCTGAGGAGTCAGGGTCTCCAAAAGGGATCTAGGGTTGGGATCAAGGGGAGCCCCTAGGGAGGGCCCAACTGTGGCGCCTGCCCGCCCTCCTCCAGGAGGGTCAGAGTCCCCTAGCTGGAAAGCTGAGCAGCACCCTTGCTTCAGCTCTGGGTGTCTATGTGCAGGGGAGGGAGCTGCGGCTTCCCCAGCACCTGCGAGTTGCACTGGCCACCTGCCTTATCTCATTTCATCCTCAGCACCTGACAGGGCAAGCATTATTACTATCCCAGTTCAAAAGTAAGGACACAGACTCTGCAGAAGAGCCACAGCTGGGAAGTAGATGAGCTGGGATTTAAACCCACATCAGTGACGTTGCCAGGCCTGTGGGCCACCATAGCCCATAAAGGCCTTTTGCAGGAATTAGAAAAAGATGCCTCCTCTGAGTGGGCAGAGCCCACAGCCCTAAGCCAGGGTACAGGGAGTGAGTTTCAGCCCCCACCGTACCCTTTTTGAGGTGCTCTGTGCAGGGCACAAACCACACAACAGTCCATGGTGGCCCTTCAAGCCTCTGTGCTGTACGGCCCCCCATCTCCCCCCACCATCCCATCCTCTAACTGGGGACCCAGGACTCTCTCTGCATCTGAAAAAGTGATCCAGCTATGACCACCCCAGCTTCCCCAGTGCCCACTGTCCTTAGCCAAAGTCCACATCCCTCCCCAGGGCCTACAGATCCTGCCAAACTCCTCAAGCCTGGACTCTTGCCTCTCCTGTCTCGCCAAAAACTGGAAGTTCCTAGAAAGCTCCGAGTTCCCTCCAGTCTCTGGGCCTTTGCCAGGCTGTTCCCTCCATCTGGAATACTCCTCTCCCTTTCTGCCTGTGCCATGCCCATAGCAAAGCCTCTCGAGTCAGATCACCTCCACCTTCTAAATGCAGTCCTGGGCAAGTTACTTCCCCTCTCTGTGTCTCAGTTTCCTCTGCTGTGAAATGGGGATGGTAATACCTGTCTCAGTCAAGGTGACAATTAAATAAGGCACTGCATGTAACACACTTAGCCCAGTGCCTGGCAGCAGCTGGTAGGTGGTCGCTAAAAGGTAACTGCTACTGCTGCTGCCGTCCCTGCTCAGCTTAGATGCTACTGCCTCCAAGAAGCCCTCCCTGATCCCCCAGGCTCCCGAGCTGTCTGATCACCAGGGTGGTAGCTTGGAGGTTCTTGTTGCTTGCTGCACTAGGGAAGGGCCATGGGGACAGGGACAGACATTTCCCAGGGCCTGCCAGGTGCCCTGCTCTGAAAACACAGAGCCTGGTGAACTTCCCCTGGCGGTTCTCTGCCCAGGGGACCTTCAGCTTAGGTGAGGGACACCATTCCTCAGGCCTAAGCCATGCTGGGGGTTGCGGGCGGAGGTCCCCACCCTGCCACCAGCTCCTGCCCCTGCTCCTGCCCTCACCCTCGTGGCTCCACCTGTGTGCAGTGCTGATCCTGACCGGCGTGGGACTGGAGGTGGCCCCCTCGCCAGGTGAGCGCCCCCCTCCTACCTCCGCAGGCAGCGGTCACGCCCCTCTCGTGCCCGGAGGTCCTCGGCAAGCCCTTCCACCTCCCCCAGCGCTCAGCACCCTCCCGGCAGGAAACGGCCCCTTTTACCTCGGAGAGTGAGACTTGCCCAGGCAGTGACCCCGCAGTCCCGCCCGGGAGCCTCCCTGCCCTGACCCGGCCCCTCCTCCCCTCTCGTAGGTGTCTCCAGCGCCATCTTCTTCGTGCCCGGCTTCCTGTTGCTGGTCCCGGGAGGTGCGAGTGGGCGCCGGGCGGGGGCGGGACGGGGGCGGGCCCTGGGCGGGGCCCCGGCGCTGACAGACCCCGCCCTGCAGTCTACCACGTGATCTTCATCTACTGCGCGGTCAAGGGCCACCGGGGCTTCCAGTTCTTCTACCTGCCCTACTTCGAGAAGTGAGCAGGCGGCGGCGGACGGCGGGATCCATCGTCGGCGCCGAGAGGCCCCGCGCGGTCTCCTCGCGTCCCTAGGGGGCGCTCCTGGGGCCCGCGCCCCGCTTCGGTACCCTCATCTCAAGGGAAAAGCCCCTGCGGGACCCTCGAGGCCCCAGTCCCCTCAGGAGTTTGCTCCGGAAGTGTGGGGCAGTGGGCCTCGGGCCACTACCTGGGAAAGTCGCCCCTTCCCTGCTCCGTGCCTTAACTTATTCTTGGGGGACTGCTGGGTTGGTGGTGTTTTGTGCTAATAAAAGGGGTGCTTAATTCCAGCCCACAATTGCTTTTTACTTCCCACTTGCCCTGACCAGCCCATCAGCCTGGCCACAGCCCCCTTCCGGAAAGGCTGAGGAAAGGACCGACCCTGGGGCTGAAGGGCTCTAGGACTGTCCATCTCCCCATGGTACACATGGCAGTCCTGATACTCCACGACTTGCCCAAGGTCACACAGCATGTCAGGGGCAGAGCTGGGCCTGGGGCTCTTCTACCCTGCAAGCCTGGAGAAGACTCCCAGCCCTTGACAGAGTCAGTCCTGCCCCTCTCTCCACTCAGAGAGGCAGCATTGGTGCCTCCCCTGGCGGCCCTGGCCAAGGGCACTCGGATGAGACAGGCCTGGGGCCTGGAGGCTGGTATCCTGGTTCCAGCCTGGCTCTGGGGCCCTGGGCTGCCACAGCCGGCTCCGAATGTGGGCCACCAGGACGCAGCAGCCCAGCCTCCTCCACCCACTGCCCTACTTCCCAGGCCCAGAGGTTGGGAGAAGTAGGGGTCAAAGGACATAGGAAGCAGGGCCTGTATAACAGAAAACCTCAGTGATCAAAGACTCTTAGAACCACAGAACATTGGAAACAGACCACTACAGAATTTTGGAAGGTCCAAGCATCTCAGGATCTCAACAACCAGGAAACAGAATCTTTGAGAACCCTGAAATCTGAGGTCATAATAGCTACCATGTATCAGATTCTTAGAAGGCGCCGCGTCATGTGCCAGGCACTTGACACAGGTTCTTTCTGGTCACCCTCCTTAGAAACTGAGGCCCAGAGAGACTGGCTTGGCCGAGGGCAGAGTGAGGAACACAACCCAGGGCTTCTGTGACTCAGAGGGGGGTGGGGCTCAGCAAGCTGGCCTGGTCCCCAGCTGACCAACTGAGGGGCTGGCCGAATGAATGTGGGCCTCGGAGACCCTGTTCGTGTACTTTGTGTTTACAGTCTGCCGCCCCCAGTGAAACGCGAGTGCCATTAAGGTATTTGGCTTCCACTGTATCTGCAGCGGCCAGGACAGTGCCTTTAGATTTCTGTGATTTTGTTGAAAGAATGAGCACCCAGACCCCTGCTCTCGCTCCTGATCTCCTGGCCCACGCAGACTTCCCACCCTCAGCCACCAATCAAGGCACTTTTGGGGGTACCAGTTAGATGCAGGAACTCCTAAATGAGTGATTCTCAAATTAGCTGGGGGTAAAGGACCAGTTTTCATTTCTAATGCAACATGGACCAATACTTTTGTAAGGTAAAATGAAAACTAAAAAAGTGAAAGAAAAGAACAAAGATACAGAATATAAGCCCACAGTTTGTATTATCAGATTAATCAGACATAAGATTACATTTCAACAGATAAAATCAGAACAAACATGGAAAAAAGAAAAATTATGAACACCATTCATTGAAAGTGGGCAAATTAGCAATTAACATGGAGTTGCTACTACACTCATAACTTTCTGTCACTTCACAATCTTAGCCAAACAGCAAGTGATCCCAGAAGTGGTGATTCGCCATATTATAAGACTATCTCAGGGGTCAGCAAGCTGTACCCCACAGGCCCAATATAGCCACCAAGCTAAGAATGGTTTTCACATTTTAGTAATGGTTGGGATAAAAGTCAAAGGATAATAAGCTTCTGTGACACAAAAAAGTTTATAGAATTCAAATTTTGATGTCAGTAAGTCAAGTTTAATTATTATTTATCGAATTTCCAACACAGCCACACTCTGTATTGACTTTGGCTGCTCAGCCATACAAACTACTACAGCAGAGCAACAGAAACCATATGGTCCCCAAAGCCTAAAATCTTTACTATCTGGTCCTTCAGAGAAAAAGTTTGCCAACCCTTGGTCCATGTGAACATGTGGACAGAACACTGAATCGCAACGTTTAAAGTTTTAATGTGACCAATGTGCTTGATTTTTGCTGGTGAATTTATGTAATCCAAGTTGGATTGACAGCAACGCCATCCTCAGGAAATGATGAATACCCAAATTCTAAATATGATTTATTTTTAGTTGGAAAAGGCATTAATAGTTGTGCACAGATTAAGAACATTAGATTTCCTTAGTGAATTGTGACTCAATTTATCCCTGATGCTCTTTGCCCCATAGACCATTTTGTCTGATATGCCTGTAGTTATACTAGCTTTCTTTTGGTTAATTCTCTCCTAGTTAGTCTTTTTTTTCCAAGCCATCACTTTCAGCCCTTCAGTTGTCATTATGCTTTGAATGTGTCCTTTTTTTTTTTTTTAATTTATATTTTATTTTTAGCTGCGTTTTGCTGCACGCGGGCTTCCTCTAGTTGCGGCGAGCGGGGGCTACTCTTCGTTGCGGTGCGCGGGCTTCTCATTGCGGTGGCTTCTCTTGTTGCGGAGCATAGGCTCTAGGTACGCGGGCTTCAGCAGTTGTGGCTCGCGGGCTCAGTAGTTGTGGCCCGTGGGCTCTAGAGCGCAGGCTCAGTAGTTGTGGCACACAGGCTTAGTTGCTCCGTGGCATGTGAGATCTTCCTGGACCAGGGCTCGAACCTGTGTCCCCTGCACTGGCAGGCGGATTCTTAACCACTACGCCACCAGGGAAGTCCTGAATGTGTCTCTTATATGTGCACTTAGCTGTGGGGAAGAGCCTGGTATCTGCCTTTTTTTAAATATATATAGATTATTTATTTATTTATTTATTGGCTGCGTTGGGTCTTCGTTGCTGTGCGCGGGCTTTTCTCTAGTTGCAGTGAGCGGGGGCTACTCTTCATTGCAGTGCGCAGGCTTCTCATTGCGGTGGCTTCTCTTGTTGTGAAGCACAGGCTCTACGCAGGCAGGCTTCAGTAGTTGTGGCACGTGGGCTCAGTAGTTGTGGCTCACGGGCTCTAGAGTGCAGGCTCAGTAGTTGTGGCGCACGGGCTTAGTTGCTCCGCGGCATGTGAGATCTTCCCGGACCAGGGCTCAAACCCGTGTCCCCTGCATTGGCAGGCGGATTCTTAACCACTGCGCCACCACGTAAGTCCTGGTATCTGCCTTTTGAAATCTGCTCTCTGCCCTTGTAGTAAAAGAACCTCTAGTTTCTAGCTGGGCACAAGGTCACCCAAAATAAAGACTGCATTTCCCAGCATCCTTTGCAACTATGCGTACCAGGTGGGGAGCCCTGCCTAATGGGGTATAAGTGGTTCATGCTCTTGCCCCCTTTCTTCTTTGTTCCTGCCTCCAGCCTGCCAGCTGGGAAACAAACATGGCTACACCCTCAGAATGGCAGAGCAGCCAGCAGAAGGAGCCTGAGTCCCTGAAGACCATACAGCTGGATTTCACCTCCTAAGACTCTTCCTGTAGGGGAAATAAACGTCCATCCAGTTTAAAGCATTGTTATTTGGGGTCTCCCATCACTTACAGGGAGCCCAATCTAATACTGATATTTTCTTCTGGGACTGAAACTCTGACTTTTAACCAAAAAACTTAATCTGCCTATATTTATTGTAATTTTTAAAATAAATTTATTTATTTATTTTTGGCTGCGTTGGGTCTTCACTGCTGCGCTCGAGCTTTTCTCTAGTTGCGGTGAGCGGGGGCTACTCTTCGTTGTGGTGCGCGGGCTTCTCATTGCAGTGGCTTCTCTTGTTGCGGAGCATGGGCTCTAGGCATGCGGGCTTCAGTGGTTGCAGCACACAGGTTCAGTAGTTGTGGTTCGCGGGCTCTAGAGCGCAGGCTCAGTAGTTGTGGCTCACGGGCTTAGTTGCTCCGTGGTATGTGGGAGCTTCCCGGACCAGGGCTCAAACCCGTGTCCCCTGCATTGGCAGGCGGATTCTTAACCACTGAGCCACCAGGGAAGCACTGTTTTGTTTTGTTTTAAGGATTATTTCTACCTTGTGTTTTAATGTTTTCTGTAGACTTTGTCTTTCTTTGCTTTTTTTTCCTCTTTCCCAGCCTTCTGCTAGCTTAATCAGGAATTCTTCACTTTCTCCCTTTTCCTCCTATGTTGATTTGACTATCGAGAATGGAACATTCTATCTCTATTTCTGTTATATTAATGGTTACCCTTACATGATTAACAAAATCTAAAGTTAATCAATGAATCTGTCCTCCTCTAGGAAAAACAAGCATGTCTAGAGTATCCCTTCCCATCTTCCATTTTATTTTTGTCTATTATTTTTTTTAGTCCCTCCTGGTTTTTAAAATCCCCCAAATAATTTTTTTATAGTTAATGCTTCTTTAGATCTACCAATATGTTTACTGATTTCTCTCCTATTATTTAGTACATACTCTGCCTTCAATTTCCTTCCCACTGAAGCCATCCCTTCAACAAGAGTTTGTGGGTGGGAAACACTTTCAGCCTTTGTTTACTGAAAAAAGTTTATATTTCATCTTCATTCTTGAATAAGATGAGCTAAGTACAGGCTTCTCAGTTGGCATTTCTTTTCCTCTGCACGTTGAACAATTTATTCCATTTTCCTCTTGCATCTGTTGTTGTCAATGAAAAAAGTCTTTGGAGAGTCTAATTGCTAATCCTTGGTAAGTAATCTGACTTCTCTCTCGAGCTGTTTACAAGATTTTCCTTTTGTATTCTGCAGTTTCACTGGCATGCATCTAGATATACATTTACTTTTTTTTAAAAAATTTATTTATTTATTTTTGGCTGCGTTGGTCTTTGTTGCTGCGCTCGGGCTTTCTCTAGCTGCGGTGAGCGGGGGCTGCTCTTCGTTGCGGTGCGCGGGCTTCTCATTGCAGTGACTTCTCTTGTTGCGAAGCACGGGCTCTAGGCACGCAGGCTTCAGTAGTTGTGGCGCACGGGCTTAGCTGCTGTGTGGCGTGTGGGATCTTCCTGGACCAGGAATTGAACCCATGTCCCCCGCATTGGAAGGCGGATTCTTAACCACTGCACCACCAGGGAAGTCCCTATACATTTACTTTTATATATCCTTCTCTGGCTCCAACGTGCTCCTTCAATCTGGACTCTTGCCTTTGTGGAATTCTTTTTATTTATTTATTTATTTTGGGCTGTGTTGGGTCTTTGTTGCTGCACGCGGGCTTTCTCTAGTTGCGGAGAGTGGGGGCTATTCTTTGTTGTGGTTCGCGGGCTTCTCATCATGGTGGCTTCTCTTGTTGCGGGCACGGGCTCTAGGCGTGGGGGCTTCAGTAGTTGCGGCACGCAGGCTCAGTAGTTGCGGCATGCAGGCTCTAGAGCGCAGGCTCAGTAGTTGTGGTGCACGGGCTTAGTTGCTCCACAGCATGTGGGATCTTCCCGGACCAGGGATCGAACCCGTGTCCCCTACATTGGCAGGCAGATTCTTAACCACTGTGCCACCAGGGAAGTCCCTCTTTGTGGAAGTCTTTATGGAAGTTTTTCAATCATCATCTCTTTAAATATTGCCTCATGCCTGTTCTCTACATTTTATTCTTCTGAGACTCCTAATGACTTTTAACTACTCTTTAATATTTTCTGTCTTTCATTCCTCAGTGCTACCTTATGGGTGATTTCTCATATATAGCTTCCAGTTCATTAATCTTTTGTTAAATTGTGTCCAATATGCTGTTTACTTTACCCCTTGATTTTTTTTCATTCCAATGGCTATATCCTCTAGTTTTAGAAGTTCTTTTGGGTTATTTTTTTAAATCTTTCTGTTCTGTTTTCGTACCATCCTGTTACTGATAACGGTCTCCTTTCTTTCACCTCAGTTTTTTCTCTTTGTTTGTTTGTTTTTGCGTTTCCCTAATGGCCTCTTTTACATTGTTTTATGATTTACACTTTGGGTGCCGACTCTTCTGTTTACTGCGTCTGCCTGGTCTCCCTCATGGTGATTTGTTTCCTTATGTGATTTGTAATTTTTTGTCATGAGTTCATCTTCAGAAGTGACGGGGTTGTTTGGGTTTTTTTTAAGTCCTATGTGCCCTGGGTTGAAAGAGTGCCTTTCTCCGCAGCTTTTTCCTATTTCTTCTGCTTTGCACACCACAGAGATAGACTGCACTCCTGCTTGACGTGCAGACCTGAGTTGCAGGTTCACTGGGGTAACTTTTTCCACTCAAGGTCCTGAACATCTGTACCTCGTCACTTTCTCAGGCTGGTGGGTGGAGGTATATTTTGGTCGCCTTTTCAAGAACAGGGTAGCCCGTTGAGACGCTGGATTGTACTGATGTCATGTCCTGCTCCCCAGCCTCTTACAGGTCTTTTGTCCCTCCTGGGTGTCAGAGCCCAGGCTCCTGAACCTCTCCACCTCTGAAGCCCCCATGGCATCTGCTCCTTCCCACCACCCAGCTTTGGGTTCTCTCTTTGTCTTTGGTACCCGGGGTCATCCCTCTCTTTCACGTTCAGCTTTAAATAAAAACAAAACCCAAAACATTTCCACATACAAAGAGTGGGAGGTGTGTCTAGCCACCTTCTCAATTCACCATGTTACCAGAACCAACCCCTACACTGCCCCGTCTTTGAATGCTGCCAGTGCCGGGGAGCTCCCTACCTCCCAAGGGGCTGGAGAGATTCAAATCTTGCTCACACCGGGGAATGATGGGCGGTTGAGGGCAGGTTTCCTCCAGGCAGCTCGGGTGGAAGGGAGGTGAGGATGAGGGTGGGGAGGTGACATCACAAGCCAACTCTCCAGCCAGAGGTTATCAGGAGCAGAAGCCTGGGGCTGCTGGGTTTCTTTCATCCTGGGGCCTTGTAGGGCGGGTGTGCAGCGTGAACCTTGCTGGCGTCTGGGGCCAGAGGGGCAGCAGTCTCCCTCCTGGAGCCTCAGTGGGTAGAAAGCATCATCACAAACTCTGCGGGGGGAGAAGGGGCGGGGCTTGGGCCAGTCCAGGTCAGCCACGCCAGGAGGCACTGAGCTCAGCCTGGGAGCCGGAGGGATGGGCATTTGTCTCGGTAGGAGACTCACCATCGAAGTCCACGGTGCCGTCCCCATTGAGGTCCACTTCTCGGAGCATCTCGTCCAGCTCAGGACCCACCAGTGGCTCCCCCAGCAGAGCCGGTGCTGCCTGTCGCAGCTCTGCCACCGTGATTCGCCCATCCCTGTCCCTGTCAAACTGGTATTCCAGCAGGGCTCAGCCCTTCCTACCCAAAGCTGCCTCTGCCTGTACCCGCCTCTACCTTGCCACATCCTGTGCCTGGACGCCCACACCTTCGTCCGTCCACACGCTCCTCCTCCTCCCAGGCTGAGGCCGTGAGCTCCCTGCCCCAGGAGGTCTCCCTGGGTGGACCCCCAGCTGGGAGTGAGCCAAACCCTCTCCGACCCCTCCCCAGCCCTAGTCCCACCAGCTGCAGGGCTTGGGGCCTCCAGAGGCTGAGGCTCCCAGTCTCCCCCGGCCTCCTGTGGGGAGAGGCCAGTAAGGATGCCGCCCAGCCGCCCCCCCACCACCCATCTGGACGCTCCACACCTCGCGGAAGGCGATGCGCAGCTCCCGCATCCCCAGCATGTGCGCCGTCTCCTCCCTCAGCTTCGGGCCCATCATCTCCACAAACTCCTCGAAGTCCACGCGGCCACCCACTGCGGACCCAGGCAGAGGGTCACAGTGGTGAGGGCTGGGGTCCGAGGAGGGGCGTCACAAGGGCCAGCCCCTCCCCGGCTCTGCATCCAGGAAGGACACCGGTGTCCACGTCCCTGGGCGGGGGTGGGGGTGGTAGGGGGCTACAGCCTGGGTCTCCGATGGGGGCAAAGTGCTCAGGTGCTCTCAGTGAAGCACTGGATGTGGGGGAAAGAGACCAGGCTGTGCAACCAGACAGGCCCAGGTTCAAAGCCTCCTGGCTCTGCCACTGATGGTGTGGCCTTGGGGGACTTAACTGAGCCTCCCTCCTCATCCGGGGACAGGGTGCTGATGGGGCTGGGGTTCATGACTGTAAAGTGCCAGAACCCCATAGGCGGCAGCAAAGACCCCTAAGAAGCATCCCCAGGTTGTCCCTGGATTCTAAGATGCCGTCAATCATAAAAAGCACCGATGGTCAACTGACAGCTTTGGGGAAAAGAAAGAAGCATGACACGAAAATATTCACATCAATTGTAAATCACATCCCATTTTGGAAACTGTAAAGAAAAAGCAAATGCAGGAGTCCTGGGATGAAAGGAATCTGATATTTGACAAATCGGCTAATGATAATCACACAAGGGCAGCCCATCAGACATTTAATCGCAAGGAATGGCCAGGGTTCTGTCACGCTCAGCCTCACAGAACCTCAGGCGGCTCTCTTCAGGAGCCTCGGGAGGGTCAGAGAGAGAGAGACAGAGACAGCCCTGGTGGCTGGTACCAGCACGGACCACTTTACCTCAGTCAGAGACGGGGGTCCTCGACCTGAGCCCCAAGGGGCTCTCTTGGGTCACCCGGTGCCTTCCTTGTCACCCTCGACCCCTGTGTCCCGGCGCCAGTGTCAAACTGTCCTGGAAACTGTCACCCCCTCACGCCACCATCACCGGGGCCTCACCCCACAGCCACCTCCCACCACCTCTCGTTCCCCTGAACCACGAGGCCGGGAGAGGACCCGGGCTGCAAAGCCAGATGGCTCGGCCGTCCCGCCCCTCCCCGCCCCCAGGCAGATGTGGTCAAGCACTGACTTCGCATCTTGACATGCTGGGAGACCTCGATGAGCTCCATCTCCGTGGGCATGTAGCCCAGTGTCCGCATGCACTCGCCCAGGTCCCGGTAGCCGATGTAGCCATCGCTGTCCGTGTCAAACTCCTCGAAGGCAGCCTGAAGCTCTGCAGGGGAGGGAGGTCAGGCGCAGGCAGCCAGGCTCTGGGACACCTCCCACCTGCCGCTGCCAGCAAGGGCCACTCACCATCCAGCTCCTCGGAGCCCAGCTCGCGGTCCTGCAGGGGCATAGTCCGGCATGTCCCTGGGGCCGGCCAGGGCTCTGGCCGTCCTTCCTCCTCCAGCCCCAGCCCACGCTGGCCTGGGCAGGGCCCATCCCACAAGGGCAGGAGAAGGCAGCTGGAGTCCCACGGGCCCCAGGAGAAGAGATGACCCCCTCCCTGCTCCTGGGGCCCCACGCTGCCACAGATCTCTGGGTTTGGGGTCTAGCTCTGCCCACTGCCCAGGCCACCCCCAAACTGCAGAAACTCTACCCCCTCAGCCCAGGCTCCTGAGTCTGGAGCAAAAACTGGAGGAGGCCTGAGTATAAGGGGCAGGGTGGGCTGAGCCTGAGCCCATGAGCCCCAACCTCACCCCCAGGCCCCCCAGCCCTGCCCCAGCCCCACCTGACCTTCCCAAAGATGCGGTTGAGCAGGGGCCCGTATGTCCTCTGAGCAGGATCGTGCTGGGGGGCAGGACGATGCCGGTGGGACTGGCGACGAGAGGCTGGCCCCTCCTGCCCGTCTCCAGTCCCGGAGGGGTTCTTGCTGCTCTCCAGGGCCTTGGGGCCCTGCGTGAGGGTCTGCTCCCCAGAGCTGCCAGTGCCCTTCCGGGACCCTCGGAGTCCCTTCGCCCTCTTGCTGCTCCTCCTCCTGGTCAAGGGGAGCCCCTCAGCACCGCTACTGGAAGCCATGACCCCCACAGGGGGCTTCCGGGGTCCGGGGGGCGGGTCTGGGCCATGCTGCCCCCTCACCTGCTCTGTGGCCATGCGGAGAGGGGTGACAGGGCTCAGAGGTGCAGCACCAGCGTGCACTCCTGCCTCTCCGGACCCATAAAGCTGCTTATGCACCCCCAGCCTGAGAGCTGATGGCCAGGGATCGGGCCCTGAGGGGGATTAGGGTAAGTGAGGCAGGCAGCCCAGGCCCTAATCCCAGCCCTCTGCCTGGGGGTGGCCAAGGCAGAGCCAGATGGGTCAGGGGAATCATCCTCAGCAGCACAGCGTGCCAGGACATGTTGGCTGCAGTGAGCTTTGAGCGCCAGCTCTGCCGCTTATGAGCTGGGAGATCCAGCAAATTCACTTCTCTAAGCCTCAGTTGCCTCATCTATAAAACGGAGGTAATATTGCTGAAGCGTCAAAGTCAGCCCAGTTGTATGAGATCGGCAGGATTTAGCTAAGAGAGGACACGGAGAGGCATCTCAAGCAGGAGGAAGAGTGTGGGCAAAGGCTGGGAGGTGGGAAAGGAGAGGATGAGTTGCCCACCGCGGCCCCCACGTGGGCGACATCCTGGCCGGAGCAGAGGGTATGTGAAATTCAGGAAGAGAGGCCAGACCATAGAGGCCTTGAATCACAGATGATTGAGGGTCATGGGGGTGACCTCTGAGGAGGTGGACCCTGGGGGAACCCAGAGCCTGCCCTGAGCTGGAGGAGCCTAGGGCAAGGGGTTTCAGCCATCTGGCCCTGTCAGGAATAGGGGGGCCTGGCTGGTCACTTGGCCTTACTGGGCTGGGGTTAGGGTTTCCCGGCGAGCAGCCCCATGAATGATTGATGTCCTCCCAGCTTGGGTTTCACACCGGCCGCCTTAGTGCCGCCGGGCGCCACGCATCAGGCCCCGGCGTGGGGCCGTGCGGACGGCCGGACCTCTGGGGAGGCAGGCACGCCCTGCTCCTTCCAGCCAGCAGCCTGCACCTTACAGGTAAGCCAGGCCTCACCAGCCAGGCCCAAGGGGAGCCCAGGGCTCTGATCCAGTAGGGGCTGGAGTTTGCAGAGTGGGGTCTGCCTGAGTAAGGGCCCTGGAGGTGGGGAGACAAGCAGGCTAAAAGATCAAGTGGCTGGAGCCATGGGCCACGTGGCAGGACCCAGTCTTTCCTGGACATCTAGTTTCTCCACCCTCAGAGGGAACCACCCTCCCCCATCTAGGGAAGGTGGGGTGAGGGCAGCGAGCCTCTTGGGACCCAGCCACCCGCATCCTCATCACACGGCTGAGTCCCCTGCCCCCTTTTCTATTTAGTAGCCCCAGGGGACAAGTGGGGGCCACTCTCTGCCCCAGACTCCCTGTCCACCCTTGGATTCCCATGGGCCCAGGGGACCTGAGCCCTTCCTTCTTGGAATCTTTTTTCTTTTTTTGGCCGCACCACACGGCATGCGGGATCTTAAGTTCCCCGACCAGGGATCGAACCCGTTGCCCCCTGCAGTGGAAGCGTGGATTCTTAACCACTGGACCACCAGGGAAGTCAGAATCTTAAACATTTGAACCCTGGATACCGACTAAAAGGAGGCTGTGATGCTCTGACCAAGTGGTTTTTTTTGTTTTGTTTTGGTTTGGTTTTTGGGCCACGCCACACAGCTTGAGGGATCTTAATTTCCCAACCAGGGATGAAAACGGGGCCCATGGCAGTGAAAGTGCGGAGTCCTAACCACTGGACTGCCAGAGAATTCCCAAGTGGTTTTTAGACTGTGTTCTCTGGAGCCCTAAGAGTGCTCTCCCTCCGTTATCCTGAGCACACAGTTTTAGTCCACATAGGGGTTCTGCTATAATATTTTAGTTGAAATATATTTGAAAGCCTCTGGTTTGCTTGGGCGCAGCGAGAACTCCATGTAGCAGAACGGTTAGAGCCCTGGTGCCCACATTCCTGCCTCTGACCTTGGGCAAGTCACTGATCCTCTGAACCTTCCTCTCCTTGCACGTAGAATGGATTGTATGAGGACTAGGTGAGGTCATCTGTTTCAAGTCCTTGGCAAAGGTTAACTACCCCAAAGGTGATGATGATGATGGCCCAGAGAGGGACAGCGACTTGCATGGAGATGCACAGCATCCTCTCTCTTCTTTTCAGTCATTCGTGCCTTCATTGATTCAGCAGGCACCCACTCCACGTCCAGTGGGACACTGGGGACCTCAGATGGACACTGCTATGGAAGTCCACCTGGGTGCCGCTGGCCACGGGCCCCGCACAGAGCTCGACGATGAGGACTACCCCCAGGGTGGCTGGGACACGGTCTTCCTGGTGGCCCTCCTGCTCCTGGGGCTGCCAGCCAATGGGCTCATGGCATGGCTGGCTGGCTCGCAGGCCCGGCAGGGAGCGGGCACGCGGCTCGCCCTGCTCCTGCTCAGCCTGGCCCTCTCTGACTTTTTGTTCCTGGCGGCAGCCGCCTTCCAGATCCTGGAGATCCAGCATGGAGGGCACTGGCCACTGGGGACGGCCGCCTGCCGCTTCTACTACTTCCTGTGGGGTGTGTCCTACTCCTCCGGCCTCTTCCTGCTGACAGCCCTCAGCCTGGACCGCTGCCTGCTTGCGCTGTGCCCTCGCTGGTACCCCGGGCACCGCCCAGCCCGCCTGCCCCTCTGGGTCTGTGCCGGGGCCTGGGTGCTGGCCACCCTCTTCAGTGCGCCCTGGCTGGTCTTCCCCGAGGCCGCCGTCTGGTGGTACGATCTGGTCATCTGCCTGGATTTCTGGGACAGTGAGGAGCTCCCGCTGCGGATGCTCGAGATCCTGGGGGGGTTCCTGCCTTTCCTCCTGCTGCTCGTCTGCCACGTGCTCACCCAGGCTGCCTCCTGCAGAACCTGCCGCCACCAGCCCGGGTCCACGGCCTGCCGAGGCTTTGCCCGCGTGGCCAAGACCATCTTGTCAGCCTATGTGGTCCTGAGGCTGCCCTACCAGCTGGCGCAGCTGCTGTACCTGGCCTTCCTGTGGGACATCTACCCCGGCTACCTGCTCTGGGAGGCCCTGGCCTACTCTGACTACCTGATCCTGCTCGACAGCTGCCTCAGTCCCTTCCTCTGCCTCCTGGCCAGTGCCGACCTCCGGGCCCTGCTGCACGCCGTGCTCTCCTCCTTCGCCGCAGCTCTCTGTGAGGAGCGGCCAGGCAGCTTCACTCCAGCTGAGCCGCAGACCCAAGCAGACTCCGGGGATCAGACTCTACCAGGGCCAGTGGCTGAGGCCCAGCCGCAGGTGAACCCCACAGCCCGGCCGCTGTTGGAGTCCGTGGCCCAGCCACAGTCAGACTCTCTGGTCCAGCCTCAGCTGAACCCCGGGGCCCAGCGCCAGGTGGATGCTGGGGCCCAGCCACAGGCAAGCCCTGAGGCCCAGCCCCCTGGACCCCCGGCCAGCTCAGCCCCCAGCCCCTGTGACGAAGCCTCCTCTGCCCCCTCCACGGATTCTACCCCAGAGGCCCCTGTGAACCCGGCCGAACCTGCTGCCTCCGAGGGAGAAAGCCCCAGCAGCACCCCCCAAGAGGAGGCCCCGGGTGCAGGCCCCACGTGACAGTCTGGGAAAGCCAGGGCCGCCAGGGCAGCAGAAGAGCTGGGGAGACAGAGGAACCAGCCGGTCAGAGGACGACGGCTGCCGTGGAGGAAGTCCTCATGGAAAACCCCAGCGAGGCCCTTGGCCTGGCAGACGGACTTGGGCGACGTGAACGCAAAGCAGCCAAAAGTCCCAGACAGTCTGTTGTGAGCGTCATGTCCCTGCCCGGATCCCAGCAAGCTCCTCCGTGCTTGGCCCACACACGGTGGTCCAACAGTCCCCTGAGCTACCACAGCTGATGGTGCCCTGCCGGCCTCTGCCCTCCGATGCCCCCCAGACCCCACTGACAGTCTCCCCTTAGCCTCCGTCCTGCAGGAGAAAGACTGGCAGGGTGACTTCTCCGGGCTTGATCTGACCTCCCTGATCCTTCCCTCCCTGCCCTCCTTCCCGTCCCAACCTCTAACCTGGATACGAGGAGCCGAAGAGGAAGTCCCTGCAGAGAAGGGAGCCATTCTTCAGGAGCCCAGGGTCTTAGGAGCCCACAAGCTGGCCTGGCATGGCCAAGCCCTCTCTGCCAGCCCGCTGCACCCAACAGGCAGTGGGGCTGGGGCAGGACTTCCCTCAGCAAGGTGGTGGGCGCAGAGGCGAGAGCTAGCAAGCCTGGATTCAAATCCGGCGCTGGGTGACTCTGGACAAGCTGATTCACCCTCTGAGCTCCTGTTTCATCTGGCATTGTGAGGATTAAATGAGAAAGTGTGCAAGGTGCCTGGCAGGAACTGGCACACAGTAGGGGCTCAGTGAACAGGTGCTCTTTCTTCATGGACATCCAAGGATGTCCCTGCAGGGGCTGGGGATGGATTGGAGGAAGTGCCACCTGGCCTGAGCATCTGGGATCCTGTGAACTTCGGGGCAGATCATGGTGCCCATGACCAGCTCTGGGCTGCAGACACCCAGGTGGCCTGAGAGAGCATGGGCCCACCTCCGTGCCTCGGGCAGCTCCAGGGGACTTCAAGGTCTGCTACGTTTAAGGGTTCGAGTGTTCACCTGCCCATCCCCCACCATGGAGGAGGTGCAGAGTGCCCTGGTCCTGCCTCAGCCTGAGCCCCTTCTATACACTCAGCCCAGATGCAGAGATGGGAAGATGTCCAAGCAGAGAACTCTGGGGACCAGTGGCTCCAGAGATAGCACAGGCTCCTTGGAGGTCACACGGTGTCTCTAGGGCAGAGCCAACCTCCTCCCTCTTAAGTTGCAGACACTGCTAGAAAAACTAGGAAGTGCTGAAGGTCTATTTTCAGACCCCCCACGCCACTTCCTTTTCATACCCATCACTCTCTACTGGCACTCACCCCACCCAATCCCCAGGGTTCCAAAATCATGACCCCTTTCCCCTTTCACCCCCCGCCCCCCAGCCCTTTCCCATTAGCTCAGCGTTGTGACCTTTAGAAGCTGAGAGATGCCCTTACCAGTAGGTGTAAATGACAATGACATTTTACGTGCTACCCTCCCCAGGGGTCTTGCTGTATAGGCAGACTGAAGTGGTGCAGTCAGATTTGGATTCTGGTTCCCAGGTCTCTCTTTGCCTCAGTTTTCCCCTCTGTAAAATGGGGTGATAACATTCCCTTTGCAAGTGTGGCTGTTGTGATCATTAACCAAACCCGGGGATGGAAGCATGCTGGGTGGTGGTGTTGCTGATACCAGCAGCATAATCACAGCATTTCCTGCAATTGTGGGCACCGAGGCTGGTGGGAGAGATTTCTGGACAGGCACAAATTTGTTGAATTCATTCATTCAGCAAATATTTATTGAGCACTTGTTAGGTGCTTTTTCAGCCAGCCTTCCATTTTGGGTGGGGTTAGCACATGGCCTCTAGTGCCCCTCAGAGGTTGTTTGAATCCTGGTTCTCCACAGCTCACCAGCTGTGTGATCTTCAGCAAGGCTCTTGGCCTCTTTGAGACTCAGTTTCCTCATCTGTAAAATGGGGATCATAACAATGGTTCCATTTTCTAAGAGTGTTAATCCCTGTGAAGGGCTCGGATCCTTGCCTGGCACACAGTGCTTAATAATTGTTAGCCACTAATTCAATTATGCCAGTGGACACCCCCAGGTCTCACTCAGGCCTGGGACAGCACTGACCCCCCAGAGCCCAAGTGGCAGCATCTTGCCCACCAGGCATTGCCTCCCCACCCCGCCCCACCACACAGCCTCCTCCTCCACTTTCCAAATGCTTTCACACTCCCCACCCCATTGGACTGTACACTTCCTGAGGGCAGGGTCTGGACTGATGTCCCCCTTGCAGAGTGCCTGCCCCTCTTCCTTCTCCCAGGTAGGGATCCCGAAGCTTTTTCACATGGCAGGCAGATCAGGGACTAAATCCTCAGTGCCAGCCACCTGCCTTCAACTCTGGTCCATACTCCTAACCCCACCTCTTGGGGGACCTCCCTGGCGGTCCAGTGGTTAAGGCTCCGCGCTTCCACGGCAGGGGGTGTGGGTTCGATCCCTGGTTGGGGAACTAAGATCCCACATGCCACGCGGTGTGCGGCCAAAAGAAAAAAAAGATGCTACTAACCCTACCTCTTGGAGAGTGGGCCAGCCCCACCTCCAAGGTCCCAGAAAGGAACCCCACTCATAATGGGTACTTGCCATCCAGGAGAAAGAGCAGTGCCATGAAGGGTTTTGTGAGATAAAGAGGAGTTCTCCTCCCGGCCCACAGAGGAGGGTTTTGTATCGGAGGAAACATGCACACCCAAGGCCAGAGAGGACGAAGGGAGGGCTTACCCCCCACATTCCACAGCCCCTCCCCTCACCCCTAATACATTCCATGGGGCTGGGCTCCTGTTGCCCTCTGGAAGATTCATCCCTTCTACAGGTGAGAGACACACTTCCCTCTCCTTCATAGGCACCAGACATTGAGAGCTGTGAATATGAACATTTTTCAATTCCACATTCAGGGCTGCCGTTCATTTATTCATTCAGTATACATTAATTGAACACATACCGTATGCTAGGTCTTGTTCTAGGAACTGGGGATATGGTGGGAAACAAGGCAAAGTGCAATCCTCAATTTGCGGACGTCCTAGCGGGACAAGGCAGACAAAAAGCAAATACACAAATAATTAGGGAATTCCCTGGTGGTCCAGTGGTTAGGACTCTGAGCTGTCACTCCTGAGGGCACAGGTTCGATCCCTGGTAAGATCCCACAAGCTGTGCAGTGCAGCCAAAAATAAAAAATAAAGCAAATACACAAAATAATTATACAATATAACATAAGGTAGTGATTAAGAACGTACAGGGGGAACAAGGAAGGGCCAGAGAGTGATGGGTGAGGGGGATGGTCAGGGAGGGCCCCCAGAGGAGGTGACATCTGAGCAGAGACCTGGAGGAAGTGAGGGATGGAGCCTTTTCAAGATCTGGGGGAAGAGCTTCCAGGTGGAGGGAACAGGATGTGCCAAAGCCCTGGGGTGGGAAGGGAGGTGGTGTATTTCAGGGATAAGGAGGGTCAGTGTCACTGGGCCACATGCAGAGAGGATGGAGGAAGGTAACAGGTGGGGGAGGGGGCAATGACGGTGGGTCATTGATGTGATGAAGGGCAAAGGGAGACGGTTCAGGGTAGGGGATCTGGTGTGGGCTTTAGACAGACCCCTGGCTGTTGCCTGGGAGACACAACAGAGAGGGAAGCTTTGTGGCTGCATTTCCTCTTCCAAACCACCCACATTCTGGTCCTGGGCTGGAAGGACTGGCCTGTCCTAGGGGTTATGGAGCAGTGGGAAAAGCAAGGACTTTGGAGTCAAACAGAATGCCAGATTAGAGGGGGCAGGTTCTGCCTGTGGGGCCTACAGGGACACCTAAGCCTGCCAGGGTGGGATGGGGATGGGGTAGATCCAGGAGGCCAGCCTGTCTCAGGAGCTGGCCAGGAGGAGGGAGACATCTATGGACAGACCTCCAGGCCTCGGTGGGAGATGGTTGAGGAAAGAAAGGAAGGTTTGAGGGGTCTGGAGGTCATGGCCCTATTTCTCTTTCTAATCAGGAGGCCAGGCAGGACCCAAAGGTGTTCACCGGGGAGAATGAGAGGGCGGGGCCTTCCACTCGCCCCCTAAAACACCACTGTTTTATTCACATTGTACCAAGAGCACATACCTTTGTAACTTGAGGCACGTGAATATATCGCCTGTCCGAGTACTTACTATATTTCAGAGTCGAGGTGGACTCGACCGGGAAGTATGCATTGAGGTGGGGGATTGGGAGGGTGGGCTCCACCCAACCCAACCCTGGCGACCCCTGAGGACGCCGACAGGAGGAGCAAGATGGGGAAGGGGTCCGGGTCTGCCGCCAGGCTGCCGCACTACGGCCCTACCCCCATCCCGACCCCTGCCCCTGCCCCTTTGCCCCAGAGGGACAGGGGGCTGTGGGGCGGAGCTCTCTCAGGCCCCGCCCAGGCCCCGCCCCCGCGCCCCCTGAGGCCCCGGCCCGCGCACTCCTCAGGCTCCGGCCTGCCAGGCAACAGCTCACAGCCTCCCGCCCCGCCCCTCCGCGCGTGACCTCGGCCCCGCCCCCTTGAGCCCCCGCCCCGCCCCGTGCCCCCCGCCCCTCTCTCCTCTGTCACTTCCTGATTCCCGCTTCCTGCTTCCCAGAGACTGGGATACGGAGCCACCCGAGGACAGTGCTGCAGCCTCCCGGCGTCCCTGGTGAGCGCGACGGGCCGGGGCTGGGGGCGCAGGCGGGGGGTTGGGCAGGACTTCGGGGGCAGAGCCGCAGGGGGCTGGGGTGGGGGTCGCGAGTCCGAGGAGCCCTTCCCCTCTGCGGCGCCCCACCCTCAGTCCCAACTCCCCCTGGCCGCTCAGCGTCTCCCCTGCCAGACCGGGATCCTTGAAGTTGGGCTGCTGCTTCACCTTGGACCCCTCTCTGAGGGCGCTCTGGGATGCTCTGTGGCTGGGAGCGGCGTCCCGACCCCCGCCCAGTCCTGCCAGGCCCCCTGGACCGGCTTGGGGCTCCCTGCACATTCCTGCAGGCACTGCACATTCCGTGGGACCCAGAACTGTGACCTAGCGCGGACGCACAACGGAGATCATTCCGGCCTCCTCTGTCTGTCCTCCCCATCACCCTGCTTCCAAATCCTGGGCAGGAAGGAGCCTGCTGGGAACTGACTAGGACCCACCAAGCAGCTAAGCTTGCACTGGCTCGGGCACCTCCCCCCTCCCCCACACTCATACCAGAGGCCGGGGAGAGGCCCTGGGTAGCGTCCAGCAGAGCCCCTCAGGACTCAGCAGTGGTTCTGCAGGAGGTCAATGCACTTCTGCCTTCAGATCCCGCCTTGGGGAGAGGCAGCCAGGTCTGCCCTGTGACCCTACCCTGTAACTCGGGAAACCGAGAGCCAGGCAGGTGATAAGGCCCAGGCGCCCTGTTGCATCCTCCCCACTCCCTTCGTGCAGCCCTGGGAGGCTTGCGGGTTGTTGGGATGGGCAGAGGCTGACCTATGCTTCTCAATCCTGCAGTCATGTTCCGCAAAGTGGTTCGGCAGAGCAAATTCCGACATGTGTTCGGGCAGCCTGTCAAGAATGACCAGTGCTACGAGGACATTCGAGTGTCCCGTGTCACCTGGGACAGCACCTTCTGCGCCGTCAACCCCAAGTTCCTGGCAGTGATTGTGGAGGCCAGTGGTGGAGGCGCCTTCCTGGTGCTCCCGCTAAGCAAGGTGGGCCCCAGCGGGGCTGGGAGGACACTGGAGCCAGCTTGGTTGCATCTGCCAGGTTTCTCTGCGCACTTCACAACCCATAATTTGCCCACCCCCACACTGCCGGGCAGGTGTCGTAATCCACATTTACTGCCTGGGAGGTGTTAGCCCAGATAGAGAAAGTCTGTTTTTTATTGCCGTGGAGTCAGGGTCAGAGGCAACGAACATCTCCTGCTCACCTGGTGACACCTGTGAGGAAGAGGTGGGTCAGGAGGAGGCAGGGTGAGAGTCACATCTGGGCCACCTGTGGGCCCGGCCAACCGCGTCATTCCTCGTCCACAGAGGGGAGGGCTGAAGTTCTGGGAGGGATGGAGCCTGGGCATCTTGGGTCCCCCTTGACTGCCCCCCTCATGCCTGCAGACCGGCCGCATTGACAAGGCCTACCCGACAGTGTGCGGACACACAGGACCTGTCCTGGACATTGACTGGTGTCCCCACAATGACGAAGTCATCGCCAGCGGCTCGGAGGACTGCACGGTCATGGTGAGGCATGGGGCTGTGATGGGGCGGGGGTCGCAGATGTGGCTCAAGGCTCCTGGCAGCGGGGCCAAGCAGAGGCCTCAGCTGCCCTCCCCTCCCCTCCCCTCCCCAGGTGTGGCAGATCCCGGAGAACGGGCTGGTCTCCCCGCTGACAGAGCCCGTGGTGGCGCTAGAGGGGCACACCAAGCGAGTGGGCATCATCACCTGGCACCCGACGGCCCGCAACGTGCTGCTCAGCGCAGGTCTGCACCGCCGCCCCCGCCCTGCCCCTCGATGCGCACAGCTCCGCAGCATCCCACCCCCTCTCCCAGGCCCGTCTGACACCCAGGAAGGCTGAGGCCCACAGAGGTCGAGTGCCGGGTCGGGTCCCAGGGGGGTGGTCAGAGCTGACGGCGCCCCGCCCGGCAGGCTGCGACAACGTGGTGCTCATCTGGAACGTGGGCACGGCGGAGGAGCTGTACCGCCTGGACAGCCTGCACCCCGACCTCGTCTACAACGTCAGCTGGAACCGCAACGGCAGTCTCTTCTGCACCGCGTGCAAGGACAAGAGCGTGCGCATCATTGACCCCCGCCGGGGAACTCTGGTGGCGGTACGTGGCCCTGGAGGGTGAGGATGGCCGCAGACTGGCCGAGGGGCTCTCTTGGGGCTCCACACTGACCGCTCCATCTCCCCGGCAGGAGCGGGAGAAGGCTCACGAGGGGGCCCGGCCCATGCGGGCCATCTTCCTGGCAGACGGCAAGGTGTTCACCACGGGCTTCAGCCGCATGAGCGAGCGGCAGCTGGCGCTCTGGGACCCAGTGAGTGGCCCGGCCGGCCCGAGCGGGCAGCCTCAAGACGGGCTCCACCCTGGGCGAGGAGGGCGGGGGTCACCTGGAGAGGCCTGTCGTTCCCAGGTTCTCAGCCTGGCACCTGAGGCACCCAGGACCTGGAGCCCTGCCAGCCTCTCCTCTCCCTGCCCCCTGCTCTCTGGCCTCCCCCACCGCCTCCACCTGCCTCCGTGTCTGCCCACGGTGTTCTTGCCCCCTGAAAGGCCCTTCCCTCCTTTGCTTGTCTGTTTCCACTCGGCTGTCCTTCGAGGCCCAGTGCAGAAGTCCCCTTCTCCAGGGAGGCTTCCAGCCTTTCCTGTGAAGTGCTCTGTCCCACAGGCTTAACCTTCTGTCTAGTGACCTCCAGGGGCCCCTCTGAGACAGCAGCTAGTGCTGCCCAGCACCCCTGGCTCCCGCGTGGTGGGGACTTTCTCAGTACTTGCTTGGTGGCCTGGGGGTAGTCTGAAGGCCTGGAGTAGGCGGGGACAATGGGATCGTGGGAGTGGAGAGAGGGGAGCCAGGAGGGCCTGGCGGGGCTACACCGTGTGGGCAAAGGGTGACAGTGGTAGGGGCAGTGCCAGCCGGCTTGTGAGGCTAGCTGGGGCCAGTCCCAGTGAAGGGTTAGGACAGTGAGGGGAGAGAGGAGGTTCTGACCTGGCCTGACTGCCCCTCAACCCATGTGCCAGGAGAACTTCGGGGAGCCCATGGCCCTGCAGGAGCTGGACTCTAGCAACGGGGCTCTGTTGCCCTTCTACGACCCTGACACCAGCGTGGTCTACGTCTGCGGCAAGGTAGGGCTGGGCAGGGCTGGTGGGGACAGGGAAGAGACAGGCAGGCCCGGGTGCTGACCCCTGCCCCCTCCCGCCCTGCAGGGTGACTCCAGCATCCGGTACTTTGAGATCACAGACGAGCCCCCCTACATCCACTTCCTGAACACGTTCACCAGCAAAGAGCCCCAGAGGGGCATGGGCAGCATGCCCAAGAGGGGCTTGGAGGTCAGCAAGTGCGAGATTGCCCGGTAAGAAGGTGGATGTAGGGGGCTGCTCAGGAGCAGGAACCGGCCCAGAGGGGCCCCGGGGTCAGGGGTCAGCCCGTGGGAGGGGCCAGGGTAAGGACTGGAAGGGGAGGGCAGAGGGAGCTGGGAGAGCTGGTAGGGGGCAGGTTCCACCCATGGGTCCTCCCTCCCTGCCCTTTCCCAGGTTCTACAAACTGCATGAGCGCAAGTGTGAGCCCATTGTCATGACTGTGCCACGAAAGGTAAGGCCACCTGGTTCCCTGCCCACCCACTCCCTTTCTAGCAGACAGACCACACAGGGGTGACCAAGGTGAGGCTTGTGAATGGGACATGGCCGAGTGTGGGCGTAGTCAGTGGGCTGGATAGATGCCAGCGTGCCCAGCCAGGGGCAGGCAGGGATGAGACACAGGGTGAACTGAGGTCTCGCTCTGCATGAGCCGCAGGAGACAGATACTGGGCAGCCTTGGAGGTCTCCCTGTAGGAGGCAAGGCAGGACCAACAGCATGGCTGGGGCAGGGCCTCCGATGAGGGGTGGGTAGTAAGCCAGGCGAAGGCACAGAGGTGGGAATGGAAAGAGGAGCGGGGAGTCTGGCTGCAGTGGAGGCTCCCGTGAGGTGGGGATTCGGCCACATGTGGCTCGGCCTCTGCCCCCCAGCTGAGAGCCTTGAACGTGCTTCATTTCTCTCCAGCCAGCGTTTACTGAGGGCACAGGGTAGCGTGCCAGGCACGTCCAGGGAGCAGAGCTGAGGACGAGTTTGACGGGGCCAGCCCCAGGAACTAACTGTCCACGGGGCACAGACCTGGATCCCAGCGTCCCACAAAGCCACGTAGCTGGCCCCTGCTTGGGAAGGTGGGGGGAATCTTCAGAGGCAGCTGTTGGTGGTGTCCAGAGGGAAGTGAAAGAACAGATTTGAGCTTTAGAAAGGTCACTAGGGGTCAGGCCATGGGAAGATGGGTTGACAGGGTGCAAGCCTGGAGGCCAGGAGAGTGTTGAGGAGGTGGCCATTCAGGGTCCAGAGGAGAGGACCCTGCAGGTGGGCCCCAGCTGACCCAGACCTCCCCCCCCCGCCCAGTCGGACCTCTTCCAGGATGATCTGTACCCCGACACGGCTGGGCCTGAGGCGGCCCTGGAGGCAGAGGAGTGGGTGAGCGGGCGGGATGCCAACCCCATCCTCATCTCCCTGCGGGAAGCCTACGTGCCCAGCAAACAGCGGGACCTGAAGGTCAACCGGCGCAACGTGTTATCAGACAGCCGGCCCGCCGCGGCCCCTGGCTCCCCCCGCCCGGGGGCCTCCACGCCTGCTGCCTTCACCAGTATTGCCGCCCCTGGCGGCAGCCTTGCCGGAGCCGGGGTAGGTGCCCCTCAGCTCAGGGTGGTGTTGGGAAGCCCAGGTGTTGCCCAGGTCTGCTGTGCCTGCCTGAACCACTCACTGCCCCTCTCTGGGCCTCAGGCCCCTCTGCCTGATAGTAGATTTGGGGAGGGCTGCAGCTCCGAAACCCCTACCCCCCCGCTCATGTCCCTGCAGGAGGCTGGGAAGCTGGAGGAGGTGATGCAGGAGCTGCGAGCACTGAGAGCGCTGGTCAAGGAGCAGGGGGAACGCATCTGCCGCCTGGAGGAGCAGCTCGGCCGCATGGAAAATGGAGACGCCTAGACCTCAGGCCCAGTGGATGCCACTCCGCATTCACCTCCTTCTCCCACCCCTTTCTCACTCAGCCTCCGCTGGCAGGTCACACTGACTCTGGCTGGCTGCCCCTGCCCCCGCTGACGGTTTCTGGGGCAGGTTCAGGGACCAGTCCACACCCTGACCCATCCTGTGGGCCTAGGCTGGAGCCACTGCCTGGCTTTGGTCATTATTACTGGGGAGGATTTTTGCACCCAGGAGAGCTTCTACTCTGAGGGACCATCTCCCTCACCCCCACCCAGCCCCCCTGCTCCCTCCCCTGAGGAAGCAGGAGGGATGGGCTCTATATTTTCATTCCAAATAAAATTCTCTTTCTAAAAGCCAGGTTTGCCCTTCTGCTGCAAGGGTGGGACTGGGAAAGGAAGTCTGGACCCCTGGGGACATAGGGCGCCCCCATGGATCATAAATGTGGGAAAGGGCTTCCCTGGTGGCGCAGTGGTTAAGAATCCGCCTGCCAATGCAGGGGACACGGGTTCGAGCCCTGGTCTGGGAAGATCCCACATGCCGCGGAGCAACTAGGCCCGTGAGCCACAACTACTGAGCCTGCGTGTCTGGAGCCTGTGCTCCGCAGCAAGAGAGGCCGTGATAGTGAGAGGCCCGCGCACTGCGATGAAGAGTGGCCCCCTCTCGCCGCAACTGGAGAAAGCCCTCGCACAGAAACGAAGACCCAACACAGCCAAAACTAAATAAATAAAATAAAGAATTATTTTAAAAAATAATAATAATAAATAAATAAATGTGGGAAAGTTCTGGGGGACCGTGAGCATCCCCCGCCCCGCCCCCCATAGCCCCAGCCTGGCCCGGGGAGAGGCCGGTGAGGATCTGGTGTGGATCAAGGTGGTTCTGAGAGGGGTGGGGGCGGCGACGAGGGTCCTGTCGCAGGGAGGGCTGAGCGGGGTGTCGTGGGCAGGAAGCGGAAGCGCCGAGTTAACCCCAGGTGCGTCGAGAGCGCAAGCTCATTTCTAGCTCCACACGGCCAGGGCTGGAGGTGGGCGCCCGGCGCTGGGAGGCCAGCAGACCGATGGTGAGCATGGAGCCTGCTGGGTCCTTGGGGTGGGGGCCACAGGAGGTCAGGGCTGGAATGTCTAGGCCCCGGGAGCTAAGGAAGGACCCCCCGTGGGCCCGGGGGCAGGAGCAGCTGGGCAGGGGGCAGAGGCTGGGCCTTCCTCTCACCTCACGTCAGACCTGGGCCTCCCTCAAGATTCAGGGGGTGGCCCCCCAGTGCCCCACTCCGTGCCCGACCCCCCTTCAAGACCCCCAGGCGGACTCTTACCTACTCTGCTCGGGAGCTGGGGCTCGGCACAGCCTCTACTCGCATCCCTGGAGCCTGGGCAGGCGGTGTGGGGTGGGGGAAGGCACAGCCTCTACTCGCATCCCTGGAGCCTGGGCAGACGGTGTGGGGTGGGGAAGGCACAGCCTCTACTCGAGTCCCTGGAGCCTGGGCAGACGGTGTGGGGTGGGGGAAGGCACAGCCTCTACTCGCGTCCCTGGAGCCTGGGCAGACAGTGTGGGGTGGGGGAAGGCTTGCTTGCATCTCGGCACCCCTCCCCCTGCACACCCCCCCCACCTGCCTTGTTCCGACCGCAGGCTTCCTCTGGCAGCTGCACCCGCCTCCCGCAGCCCCTGGCCCTGCGAGGCCCGAGGCCCCAGGGACGGAGAGTTGAACGGAAATGCTGCAGGAAACGCTGCAGCTGGGGCAGTCCCCGTGGCTGGGAGGGAGGTAAAGGGGTCTCAGTGACCCCCATCCTGGGACCTGGCCAAATGGAGGCTACACGGTTGCCTCGGGCTCGGTCCCCCCATCCTGGGCCTCAGGAAGAGCCAGCTCCAACACCAGCCTTGCAGGTGCCTTCCTTCCCTTCCATCCCCTCCTCCCGGGGGCAGAGTCTTTACAGATATTTCTTGAGCACCTACTCTGCGCTAGAAATTGTTTAGGTGCTGAAGGCAAAAAGATCCCCGTCTTCCTGGGGGGAAGATAAAAGAATAAGCATACTAAACAGGCAGAGTTATCTCCTGTGTCGGGGAGGGGGTAGGAGGGTAAAGCAGGGCTGGGCGGCGGGGATGAGTGTCAGGGTAGTAATCCAGGCCAGCTTAGGCCGCGCTGAGGTGCCTTGAGCCAGGGTGAGCAGGGAGCCCTGTGGCTCTCGGGGGGGATGGAGCATTCCAGACAGAAGGAACAGCCGGTGCACAGGCCCCAGGCAGGAGCCGGCTTAACGCGGTGCAGTGGGAGAGAGGGAGGCGAGAGGGAGGAGGACGCATCACTGGTGGCCATCACAGAGCCAGGAGAGGCCTTACTGACTAAGGACTTGGGCTTTTCTGCTTGACTGTCCCCGTCTTACCCAAGAGGCAACCAACCCCAGGCAGTGAGCCCCTTCCTGTCTCCCCACAGGACCTGCCCTGCGTCCTAGGGCTCTGGGCACTGCTGGCCCTGCCAGGGGTCCTGGGCTCAGGCAGCGGTGCCAAGGACAGCCCGGGCTCCAGCTCCTCGGTCACTGTTGTCCTGCTGCTGCTGCTGCTGCTGCTGCTGGCCGCTGGCCTGGCGCTGGCCTGGCGCCGCCTGAGCCGGGACTCGGGGGGCTACTACCACCCGGCCCGCCTGGGCGCCGCGCTGTGGGGCCGCACTCGCCGCCTGCTCTGGGCCAGCCCGCCAGGCCGCTGGCTCCGGGCTGAGCTGGGGTCGCCAGAGGAGGACCCGGAGCGGCAGGAGGACGAGCAGGACGCGGAAGATGACTACGACCTGGGTGGTGGCCACGGGGAGCGTGAACCCCAGGAAGGGGCGCAGCGTGGAGAGGGGCCCAGCCCACAGCAGGCCCCAGAGCCGGCCGAGGAAGCCTATGACGAGGACGCCGAAGGGGGCCTGGGCCTCGGCTCCCAGGGGCCGGTGGGCTCAAGGGGCAGCGCCGAGGCCCTGCTGAGTGACCTGCATGCCTTCGCTGGCAGCGCGGCCTGGGACGACAGCAGTAGGGCAGCTGGGGGCCAGGGCCTCCACGTCACCGCACTGTAGGAGCCAGCCCTGGTGCCACATCCCAGCCACTGCGCCTCTGCTTCCCGAGCTGCCATGGCTGGACACAGCCTGCCCTGGGCTCATGTCACCCACACCCCCGCTTGGAGAGCCTCAGACAGTCACTCCCCGCCACGAGTTCTAGTCCCCAAGTCTGTGTATCCCTGGCCCCTCCAGGAAGGCCATCCGTCCCCAGGGTCACTGGGCAGCCATCTGAAATAAAACCCCTCCGGCCCCGCCGTTCTGTGGTCCTGTCACGGCCCCTCCCATCCCTTAGCAGGGATTCCTCCCGGCACGACCCCACCCGCCCCTGCCCCAGAAGTCCAAAGGAGAAGCCAGGTCAGAGCCATGATTGAATACTTTAATAATCCAAGGGCACAGCTCAACTGCGGGAGGCCAGGGGGGCAGCCCCCCTCGACTGGCAGCCGTAGTCTGCAGTCCTTCGTGTTCATGATTCAGGGGCACGGCCGCCCCCAGCAGAGACACACTCACGCGCACTCGCTCCTGTACCCCTAGGCACAGCCCCAGGTCTCTGGAACTGGCCCGGGGTCCCGCTGCCCTCATCTCCACCCACCCTCTTAGCGCCCGGGGCGCCCACGGCCTTTCTTGGACTTCTTGGTCCCTGAGGGGGGTCGGATGGGGAGGGGGGCAGTGCTCGAGGGCGGTGGTGGTGGCAGCGGCGGCAGCAGGAGAGGGGGTAGAGGGGGCTCCGGGGGCTCTGGTGGGCCGGGGCTGGGCCGGAATCCCTCAAAGGGCGAGAACTTCAGGGGGCTGCAGGGGAAACCAAGGCAGAGTCAGCATTTACTGGCACGGGGCCAGGATGCAGTCAAGTGCCCACCCAGGCAGCCCCTGCCATAGAGGTCCCCATGGTAGACAGAGAAACAGAGGCTGAAGCTGGTTCAGAGACGGCCAAGGCAGCCCTGGGGTTGACGGCAGAGCCAAAGCTAGAACGGGCCCCCACCCCACGGTACCTGATGGGGGTCCAGGGGCTGCTGTTGAGGCGCCTGGGGGAGCGCAGCTTGGGCTGGAAGGAGAAGCCCTCCTTGATGCTGTCCAGGACGGAGGGCGCCACGTACGTGAAGCCCTAGGGGGCAGAGGCGGGGCCAGGCGATGCTCAGGGTCCACCGCTCCTTGGCCACACCCCTGCCCGTGTCCCCCTAACCCTCAGGCCCCCAGACCTCACCAGGAAGGCCTGGTTGGCGCTCTCACTGAGGGCCGTGTCGTCTGGACTGTCCACCGGCGTCTGCCTCGTGAAGTGGGAGTCAAACTGGCTCACGTCCTCCTCCGACTGCTGTGGGCACCCCGGGGGGAGAGTCAGGGGTGTCCAGGACAGGGCCCTCCACCCGCCCCCAGGCCAGTGGGACCTCCACTCACCAGGGAGGGCCGGAGAGGGGGGTCCACGCGGCGGGCCAGGAGGTCGTCCCAATTAACGTGCCGGAAGAAGGGGTGCCTCTGTGGGCAGAGTGCCCCCAAACGTGCCAACATTTCACCCTCCGTGGCTCCCTCAGAGACTCTCCCTGCCCTAGAGCCCTGCCCCCTGCACCCAGACACCCTTGGGGTCTCAGCCCTGCCCCTCGTAATGGTCCCAGACCCACCTGCACATCAGCGGCGTCCCCGGGGCCACCCCCGATACGTTGGCTGGGATTCCGCTTCAGAAACTGCAGGACAAGGGCAGGGGGTGAGGGTCTCAGGCAGAGGTACCAATTGTTTCCGAGTGGCCCCAGGAGGTGGGGAAAGGTGAGAAAGGGGTCGTGGCTCGCGGTGGGGGCCCTGGAGTGTGGTCTCCACCTACTGACACCCTCAGGATTTCCAAGGTTTGGTGCCATGGCCCCTTCTCCACAAAGCCTTTGCTGGCATCACCCCAGGGCACATTCGTGGGGATCCAACTCACAATCTGGGTGGGGTGCCTCGCCTCCCACTTTGATCCCCAGTGACCGACTTTTTGAGGAGAGCGGCCAGTGCGTGGCGCAGGTCTCGCTGATGAGGACTCGGACTGGGGACCTGTCCACGGTCGGCAGCCGGTCTGCGTCAGAGCTGACGTCTCACGCCTCGCAGCCGGTGCTCCTCATCCCAAAGGCACATCGTACAGGTGGGGGAAGGGGACAGGGGAGCTCCAGCAGCCCTGGCCCAGGGAGACTCAGGAGCCCATGTGGGGCCTGGGAGAAGAGACGGGGGCCAGACCAAGGGCAGGAGGGAGCCCACCTTCTTGACGAGGTCCCGGGCATCCGGGGTGAGGTAGGCGGGCAGCTCCAGCTTCCCTCTGATGATCTTGTCCATGGTTTTCTTCCGGTTCTCTGCAGTGAAGGGTGGCTGGAGAAGGCAGAGGGTGAGAGGAGCCTTGCGGGCCTCCCACTGGGCCCGCCCCTGCCCCGGGAGGGGGCCCTCCTCCCGCCCCCATGCCCACCCTCCCGAGGAGGCTGGACTTGCCGATCCAGTGAGCATGTCGTACATCAGGGCCCCCAAGCTCCACCAGTCCACCGCCCGGTTGTGGCCACTGCGCACCAGAATCTCAGGGGCCCTGGGGGCCAGGTGGAACCATCAGTCAGGCCGAGCCCTGCCTGGCTGTCCGCCCGACCCCTGGGCCCAGCCGGCTGCCGCTTACATGTACTCGATGGTGCCGCAGAAGGTGTGGGTGACGGCACCCTCGTGAATCGACTCCTTGCAGAGGCCGAAGTCCGTCAGTTTGATGTGACCTGAGGAAGAATGTTAGGGTGGGTCGGTCAGGACCCCAGGCCACCCCACAGGGCTCAGCCCTCCCCACACATGCGCACCCTGGCTGTTGAGCATGATGTTCTCAGGTTTGAGATCCCGGTAGATGATGCCTTGGGAGTGGAGATGGCCCAGGGCCAGTGTGATCTCTGACAGGTAGAAACTGCAGAGACAGGACAGGGTGAAGGCAAGGGCGGGGGGTGGGGGGGGGCGGTGGAGCCAGGCCCTGGCGGGGAGGGGTCCCTGGACCCCCTCAGGAGAGAGGCTGGAGGTAACACCCACCAGGCCGTGTCTTCCAGGAAGATGCCCTCTCGCTCCAGATGTGTGAAGAGCTCGCCGCCTGCGACACAAACATGTCAGCAGCTGTGTGCTGGGACCAAGCTCTTCTGCTCGCCGAGCCTTGGTTTCTTCTCGGGGAGAGTGGGGCTCGTAATTCCCGCCCTACCTGCCTCCCAGAGCTGCCGTGGGGACTCAATTCAATTCAGCAAACGTCTACCGACGCCTGCTCGGTGCCTGGCCCTGTGCTGGGTGAAGCTGGGGACAGAGATGAAGAGACCCAGCCACTGCCCGCAGGACGCTCAGTCTAATGGGGAGACAGACACGCACACAGCTGCTCCAATATGCCAGACTGAGGCAACGGCTCTGAGAGCCTAACCCAAAAAACTTCACAGAGGAGACAGGAGGACACAATTAACCCCAACGTGAGGGGACAGAGAAAGTCCCTGGCAGCGGTGAGACTTAAAGGGGATGCAGAGATGGAGCGCAGGAAATGAAGCTCCCAGGGCTCATCGGGACAGATGGGGTCAGTGGGAAAAGCAGGCCCGGATCGCTTCGTGGCGAGTAGGGGACACCAGGCCACGGAGGCCAGGCTTGATCCGGGCAGTTGCAGGGAGCCATGGAATTCTGAGTAGGAGTGTTGGGGGCAATCCCGTGCTCTGAGACGATGACCCTGGAAGTTGGTGGAGGAGACACTAGGAAGAGGGTGAGCTGGAGGCTTCGAGGCCAGTTAAGAAACAACTGTGACACCTCCCCTCCACCCAAGAGAGTAGAGAGGATAGAGGACACTGCAGAGAATGAACCACCTGGATTGGGATCTGACTGGACGCAGGGCACACAGGAGAGAGGACCAGGACATGAAGGGCTACTGGAAATGGACAAAACAACCCTCTGGATATCTATACAAACTCCCACCATTCCCATCCTCCCCCAACACCGGTGAGGGATACAAGAGGCACTGGACAGACGTTTGCTGAATGAATGAATGAATGAATGAATGAATGAATGAATGAATGAACAAACGGACAGAGGGATGGATGAGGTGGGGCCCCCCCTGGCCATTCTACATACCACATCTCTCCCAGCTCCCCCCAGAGCTCCCTGTGCTGGTTCCCTGGCCTTGCCCACATCCCGGATGGGCCCGCACTCATACCACTGAGGCACTCCAGGATGAGGTAGAGTTTGCCGCCAGTCTGGAAGGCATAGGCCAGTTCCACAATGAAGGGGTGCTTCACTGACTCTAGAATGTTCCGCTCAGCCCGCGTGTGCGCCGTGTCCTTGGCGTTGCGCACAATTTTGGCCTGCAGAGGCAGGGATCGGTTAGAAGGTGGGCCCCCAGGACTCCCTCAGTCCCTCCAGCCATTCTCTATCACCCCATTGTATTTCTCCATAATTCTTCGGCTATCAGCAACCATCCTTTCCAGGGACTGGTTTATCCTAGTAGCATGGTGTTTCTCGCCTCCGCACTCATGACATTTGGGGCAGATAATTCTTTGCTGTGGGGGGCTGTCTTTTGCATTGTAAGACCTTTAGCAGAATCCCTGGGCTCGACCCACTGGATGCCTGTGGCAGCCCCTCTCTACTCGTGACTCAGAAATGTACACCGACATTGCCAACATTGCCAGACGTTGCCTGGGAGGCAATACTGCCCATGGTTGAGAATTACTGCAAAACAATATAATTGCTACTGACAATAAACAATTAAGTGCCCAAGATAGTGACCATCTCCTCCACCACGTTCACTGCTGTCTCCCAAAGGCCGGTGTAGTACATTGGGAATGGCAGCCACTGGGTGAGGATCTGTCGGCTGAACAAATGACTCACCTTCCTCAGGACTTTCATGGCATATATTCTGCCCACATTGGTGCCCTGCACCTTTCGCACCTGGAACACCTGCAGGGCAGGGGAGACAGGATCAACCTCCCTCTCCATATCCTATCTTCAAAAAGCCCTACCCTGAAGCTCTGGCACTGGAACCAAGAGGCCCACCCAAGAGTGGGGCGGTAAAGATTTCAAGTCCGATTCTAAGAGGATTTACAAGTCGAACTTTTTTTTCTTTTAACTTTTTGGCGGCGCGGCATGTGCGATCTTAGTTCCCCGACCAGGGATCGAATCCCCGCCCCCTGCATTGGAAGCACTGGACCGCCACAGAAGTCTCTATAAGTCTAATTTGTTTTGAGACCCTTTGGTGCAGCAAGACTGAGGCTGTGAGGCCAGTGAGGAAGGAGGAGGGCCGGTACCTTGCCATAGTTCCCCTTGCCCAGCACACGCAGCAGCTCAAAGCAGTGGGGCCCGATGCGCTCAGGGCCCGGGTTCACACTGCTCTCAGTCAGCTCCACCTCCTCATAGTGTCCCACAGGCCTGTGGACACAAGAAGTTAATGGGCGCAAGCTCCAGTGCTCCTCAGGTCCCCTTCCCCAGCCCATTCCCTCCTCCCCCAACACGACCCTCACTCACTCCAGGCCAGCCGCCCTCAACTCGGCAAGGGGACACACGTCCTGTGAGAAACCGAGGGGTAAGAGGCAAGGGAGGTGCCAGGCTCCCTCCCCGCAAGCTGGACTGCTTGGCCCAGGCGTGCAGATGGTGAGGAACGGGAGCTGGCAGGCGATGGGCCAGGACTGGGGAGGAGAGGCGAGGGCAGGAAAGGGAGACGCAGGGGAAGGGCTGGGGGCCTGCAAGACAGGTGGGGGTGAAGGTAGGGTCAGAGCCTAATAGTGGCCGGGATCTTAGACCGGGGTCTGCAGGAGAGGAGCCCACTCTGGGGGCAGGGGGGTGGCGGCGGGCGCACGGGCCATCCCACCGCCTGGATGATGGGATCGAGCCGGGATCGAGCCGGGATCGAGCCGCGCCCGGGCGGACCACTCACCGCGGGGCTGAACTCTGGCTCGCCCTCGCCCTCGCTGCCTTCCTCCGTCTCCAGGTCCAGGTCAAACACCGCCGCCATGGCTGCGCCGGGCCCCCGGGCCCCCAGGCGCTCACCCAGCCGCGCTCTGACGGACAGGCCGGCCCGGGCCTTACGTCATCACTCCGCGACGGCGGCCTCGCGCACCGGTAACGCAAGAGGCTGCCCCTCCCGCGAGCCGGCGGCGAGAAAAGTTGGCGTCCGTCACAAGGCATCTCGGGAATGGTAGTTCCTGAGTGCAGGGGTGCTAAAGCCCGCCGAACCTTCTTCCGCGGGCCCCTCAGTCTTCCCAGCACAGCTTCCCCCGGGGCGGCACAGGACAAGGGCCTCCTGGAAGCCGACCATTTTGGTTCTGGGGCGACTTTGACTTTGGACGGGGCAGAGTCCAAGTGCATGCAGGTGTGAGTGTAAATGCAATTCCCAGCCCCGTTGGAGCCCTACGCTGCCAGGTTGGGTGGTGGCGAGAGGCGGGTCGAGTATATCTCTCTGTTCGCCTCTGAAAGGGAGCCGGCTGCTGCATCACGGTCTCTAACGTGCCTCCCGTTCGAGGACCCGCCAAGTCAGCATTTACTGCTCCGTGCTCAGCTCACTGCTGGGCTTTGTTGCCAGATTCCTGCCGGAAAGGGTTTGAGTCTCACTGATCCACCCGTAATTATGGGCTTGTGCTGTGCGTCAGACACACGAACTTGTGTTTGGTGACACTACAATAATGAACACACCAAACCTAGTCTGTGAGTTTAGATTTGGGGATGGATTCTTGTTGGATGGGACTCTGGGAGTGTGAACTGGGCCAGACCAGGCCTTGGATGAGTTCTGATTTTTGGAAGCTGTCTGGGTGTGCATTCCAGTTGGACAGGGGAGGCTAGATATGAGCTCAAATGGACAGAATTCAGGGTCTCCAGGCTGGAGGAGGGTTATCTGGTTGGGTGTGGCCCTCGTTGTAATTCCACCCTTGGGTTTGGGTCCTGGTGTAGGTGCCCCTGGCAGGCCCCTCGCCAAAGGTCAACCCAGAGGCCTGGTCAGTGTGGCGGTTTATCCTTAGCTCTAGACGCTATGGGTATCCCCTAACTACCTCTCCCTCCCCCTTCCCCATCCCCTGTCTACCTGAGCTTGAGAAGTGTTGGCCAAGTCGCAAGAACCTATCCCAGACTCTGCACATTTCACTAGCCCATAAGCCTTTATTTGGAGAGGGACGCTTATGGAGCTGTCCACAGCTTCTGTGCAGCACAGAGGCAGAGTTCTTAAAGCAGCCTCCCCTGAATGAGGAAGGGAGTGTAGAGTCTCCTCTGCCAATGCTAGTTAGGTGTGCCTGAGGCCAAAGCACCAAAGCTTGGTGGATAAGGTGCATAGTGCACGGGAGGGGTGTTCACATGTCTCAGGGCCACGTATAGGAGGTGAGTGGGGCCTGGAAGCTGAGTGGGCAGGTACAACTTAGTAAAAGCAGAAACCTGGACCTTGCATCTTGTCCCTCGACTCTTCATCCACTGTGGTATGACATCGAGGCAGTGGCTTTTCCTCTCTGAGCCCGTTTCCTTTTCTGTAGAATGGGGCAATAGTGTCTGCCTGGAGGGGAGATGGTTACTGCTGACCCCAGGTCACCTGCTTCTACTGCTCAGGCCAAATGAGGCAGGTGGGGCACTGCCAAACATTGTCAGCAGGCTCCAGAACTATCTAGAATTTGTTAAATGAGGGGGTGAGAGTAGGAGGACGAGGGGTTTAGTCTCAGGTTTTCTTGGGATTTGTCCAAAGCCAGAGGCCAGGTTCTCTCCTGTAGGCAGCAGGAAGAGACAGACCTGGAGGGGTGGGAAGGATGGGCTGGGTTTGGGCCCACTCGCACTAACCTGGGGGCGGGGTGTGTGTGTGTGTGTGTGTGCAGCTGTTGTTGCTTCTCCATGACTAGAGTCCTGGGAAGCTATGGGCTGGACTGGGGCCTTCGGGAGGGCAAGCAGCCCACCAGCTACTTCTTTTGTGGCCCCTCAAGTCCAGGAGGCCGTGGTGTCAAAATAGCCCTGCCGCTCTGGAACAGACCTGGGGCCTTGGAGGGGACCAGACCTCTCCAACGGTTGGGGCAGGGCCATGGGAAGAGAACCAGGGAGAGCACCAGGAAGCAGAGAGCACCACCGCGTCCCCTCCAGCACTTTGCCCCTGCCCTCTGGCCCCAGCACTATTTGAAGTGGGACAAGAAGTAGGCAACGGGGTAGTGGGGCCCGTCGATGCCCAGGCCCTGGCAGAGGCCCAACAGGCGGAGACGGGCCTCGGCCGGGCTGGGCCCAGCACAGGCCACACTGCAGTAGGGCTCCTCGTATTCTCCAGGCACCAGGGCCTCCTCCAGCAGATTGAGACGCAGCAGGCCCTGGTCGTGAAGAGCCTGCAGGGTCTCGCGGCTGGCGGTGGAACTCAGCGCCTGCAGGTGCTGGGACACCAGGCACATGACACCCACCAGGTGGCCACGGGCGCGTGGGTGGGCAGGCAAGGCAGGCCGCAGGCCGCAGGCCACCATAGCAGCAGCGAGCAGCAGGTCCACACCATAAAGCTCCTGGATCCAGTCTCGCAGGTAGAAGCCACCCATGCGGGGGTTGATCTCGATGAGCCGCGGCCCAGCCCTAGTCAGCTTGAGCTCCACGTTGAAGACCCCATCCAGCAGCCCGCAGCCCAGGCAACAGCGGAAGGCTGCCTGCACCAGCTGTGCCTCCTGCTCCGGTGCCAGCCCAGTGGGCATGCAGGCCGCCGTCTCAGTGAAGCCAGGCAGCCGTGTGGGGCCATTGTCGGAGACGAAGGCAGCCAGCAGTCTCCCCCCAAACAACACCAGATCCACGTCGTGTTCGGTGCCCTCGATGAACTCCATCAGCAGCATGGCATTGCCCCAGCCCAGCCCGATGCCGGGGTGGTCGGCCTCGCCCTGCAGGTCTCGGGAGATCCGGGAAAAGTGCTCATGGCACTGCGACGCATCCTCCACCAGCCGTACACCCACTGCACCCGCCCCAAACTCCAGCTTCATGACACCTGGCAGGGGCACCTGGCGGACAGCACTGTCCACGTCGGCCTCGCTCTCCAGTGGGCAGCAGGGCACAGCATAGAGGGAGGGTGCGGGCCAGGGTGGGCCATGGCGGCACAACAAGTGCAGCTGGGTGTGGCTCTTCTGCTTAGCCAGGTGCATGGCGGCTGGCGGGTTGCAGGGCAGACCCAGCTCCTGGCAGAGCAAGGCCGTGAGCACCAGGCAGTCATCCCAGTAGGAAAAGCAGCCGTCTAGCTGCAGGCCGCGTGCCCGCACCAGCTCCGCCAGCACCCGTGCGTTCTCCTCATCCCTCCGGTGCTCTGTTATATCGAAGTGGATGAAGGTCTGCACCAGCTGGGACGCAAAGTGGTTGGGGTCCGACTCCACCAGGTGCAGCTGCAGAAACCACAGGGCGGCAACACACCGAGATCAGCTTGTGCTGGGCGCTGGGCAATAGGATGGGGCCTAGAACATGGTCCTGGCCCTCGGGGGAGACAGCTTCACCAGTGCTACGCGCTCAAAACATATTTGTTGATGATTGAGTAGAAGGTACAGAGGTGGGACACCTAATCCAGCCAAGAGGGTAGGGAAGGCAACCTAGAGGAGGCAGTGCTTAAGCTGGGAGCTGAGTAAGGTTTAGCCAGAGGAAAGATGGCTGCAGGAGGGGGTGTGTCATCTAGATGGGAGGGGTGGCAGAGAGGGCTGGTGGACTCTTTCCCACTGTCAGGCTCAGTCTGGCCAGGGTTTGTAGGGAACCACCAGGGTTCGTAGGGAAACCACCAGGGTTAGGGCTTGGGACTGCTGGTCTGGTGTCCCGAGTGGCCTTTTACTCCTAGCAGGGACAAAATTCAGCTAGGGGGCGGGAAAAAGTTGAGACTCCTAACCTGGACGGGGAACCCCTACGCTTGGGCTCTAGGCCCCCGGCTAGATCGCCCCGCGCAGGCCCCGCCCCAAGGCCAACACCGCCCCTGGCCCCGCCCCGGGCCCTGCCTCCACCACTCAGGCCGGAACTTTGAGCCCCGCCCCGCGCCACCCCGCCCACCTTGAGCCCGTAGTCGCGCGCCGCCTCCCACACGAATTTCTTGCTGACACGGCCCGCGCCGAGCACCAGCAGCTGCTTCCCCTCCATGAGGTAGCGGGCCGAGCGCCGCAGCATCGTCTCCACCAGCGGCGCGGCCGCCGCCTCCTCGGCCGCCAGCCCCGGGCGCGGCGCGGCCCACAGCCCTTCGAGCGCGCCGCACGCCTCCAGACACAGGCCTCCGTTCAGCTCCAGGGCCACGGGGGTCAGCGCGCGGCCGGCCACTGACAGGGCGAAGTCCACCCCTGGGCCGGGCAGGGGGCGCGGGCTGAGTGCGGGCCGCCTTCGGGCCTCGGGCCCCCCTCCTCCCGTCCCCGTCCCGGGCGGCCCGCACTCACCGAGGAAGTCAGTGCGGACCTGGCGCCCGCCGCGCTGCTCAGCGCTCAGGCCGGCCTCCAGGGTCAGCACGGCGGCTAGCGCGGCCTCGGCCGCCGCCTTGACGCGCTGCCGCACGACTGCCACCTGCGAGGCCTCACCCAGGCCGCACTGGGCCAGCGCCGCCTCCAGCGTCCGTGGCAAGGAGCTCTGGTGCCGCAGAGGCCGGTCCCCACGGCCCACGCTGCACACCACCTGGGCAAGGTGAGGCTCAGGGGGCCGGTCCAGGAGGAGTCCGCCCGGGACTATCCCCGGCCCCAGCACACCTTCCCCTATGCCACGATCCAGGCCACACCCCTCACTGGACATTCAAGTCCTGTGCTCCAATGTGACTTACGCTGCACAAACCACCTTCCCTGCCACTGCTCGTCTGGTCCCCCTGGGGGGACTCTACCCAGGCTTCCAGGCCCAGCTGGGGTCTCTGCTGCCTAAGGGCTCTAAGCATGCTTGCTCCTACTCACTACAGCCCTGGGGGCCTGTTCCACCCTGGTGGGCTTAGCCCTAGAGCTCCCTGAGGGCAAGGTTGAGTCTCTCCCTCTCAGCTTGGCCCAGAGCTGTGTACCTAGGAGGGTCCCTAAGCCTCCCTCCTAAAGGGCTCCAGGCCGTGGAGGTTTGTCAGGGACCCTGGGTCAGCCTCTTCTGTGGGGAAGAGCTCCCTGGGAAGAGGTTTCAGCCCTGGGCCCCTGGTACCCAGAATGGGATACCAGGTAGGGCTCCGGATGTGGGAGGAGCACAGGAAGGGTTGGAGAGGAGGGAAAGTGTCAGACCCAGGAGTCCTCCCAGAGGCAACCAAAATCCTCCGCCCCCACCCCCGCCCCCGCCCCCGCCCCGCAAGATTTGTGTCCTCTCTCTGCCCAGGGGTCCTCATCAGTTCAGTGGAACTGGGCTGGGGTGTGGCAGCAGGGGCATGACCTGAACCTGAGCCATGCTCACCTTGCTCAGCAGGGGCCTGTCACCCTGTGTCCGACAGACCACAGCACAGATACGCAGAGCCAGCTCAGGGCCAGGCGGGGGGCTGCCTGGGGGAAGACGGTGAGGCCTGAGCACAGAGCGGCCAGGAGGCCAAGCCAGGCTCCACCTCTGGCTGGCACAGGTGGCTCTCACCTGGGAAGGGCAGCCGGGCAGGTGGGCATACAGCCTCCACCAGGACACTCTCCTCCTCCTCCAGTTTCTCCAGCAGTGCCAGCACTGTGTCCACCACTGGGCCCAGCTCAGCTCGGGGGTACAGACGCATTGCCTGCCGCCCCCTCCAGCGCCAGCCGCTGAGCTTCACGGCTACCTGCAACAGGCAGGGGAAGGGGGCCTCCTCACCACCCCACGGACCTGCAGGGTGGGACGCTCATACCACAGGAGCTAATGAGTAAACTGAGGTAAGAAGGCAGGGGATTACCACAGAGATGGGGCAGTGGTAGGGCTCAAAGTTGGGGACCGCTTCCCAGCAGGACCCGGTAACCCTCCACGGGTCCCCTCCTGCTGGCCTCTGCACATCCTCGGGGGCAGGAGCCCGTTACCTGCAGGGCATCACCCAGGGCCTCGGAGTGCAGAAAAGCCCCTACTTCCTCCTTCACCAGTGTCTCCTGGCCCTCTTTGCCATTCAGCTCCACCAGCCGTAGTCCCGGGCTGGCATCCCCTCCCCGCAGCAGTGCCGGCGGCTTGTAGGTGAAAGCCAAGGTAGCTGGTACAACCACGTCACCCTGCTGAGCTAGCAGTCGCCTCGTCAGCAGCCGGTCCTCCAGCAGCCGGGCCAGCTCGGCTGAGGCTCCTGTGGGGCAGGTCAGGTCGCGAGCGAGCTCAGCTGCCTCTCGACCCCAGCCAGGCCCCAGCCCCAGGCCCGCCAGGAAGTAGGTGGCGCGGCGAGGGGGGACAAAATCATCCAGGAATGTCAGGCCCCCCGGGTGGAAGCTCACGGCCTTGGAGACCAGCAGGGCTGCCTCGCCCGGCTGCCCTGGTGCTGGCACCTTTGTCAGCCAAGCAGGGGACAGGCAAAGGAGCATGTTTCCTGTGGGCAGAGGGAGGAGGGTTGCTGGCCAGGGAAGACTTAATGCCCCCATGCCCTCCACCTCCAGCCTGGGCCCCTGGGTAGTCGGGACAGCTGCTCCCAGAACCCACCCCCACTCGGAGTAGGGCAGCTGGCCCGGTGGAATGCAGGCAGTTGCCAGGGTTGGCGGGTATTTTGGGATGTGGCTGGGCCAGGGCAGGGCTGCCCTTTCTGTAGGAGGGGGTGGGGGAACTTGGGCACACACTCACCCGGGCTCTGGACCCCGCCCTCCAGCAGCAGAGACAGAAAGGTGCTAGGGGATCCCAGAATGCACAAGGTCACCTCCGCTCCAGGGCAGCCTTGAGGAGGAGAACATTGCCAAGCTCACCAGGGGCTCCCCTTGCTCTCTTTCCGCCCACCTTTCCCCACCCCCATAGCCCTGCCCTCACCCTTGGACCCCCAGGTCCTCCCCGGGTATCGGACGAGAAAAGTAAAGGGGACAGAGGAAGCTGGAGAGCGAAGGGGAAGCTGCCTGCCCACCTTGCCCTCTGAGGCTAGCTCCCTTCCCTCTGCAGCTGGCCCAGAAGGCACTGGAGGCTGGGTGACTGGAGACGTGTGTTCTAGCCTGAGCTCTGCCACTGACTTTCTGTGTGACCCTTGGTCCCTGTGCGGTGAGGGGAGGAGTCTCTGCACCTCAGTTTCCCAGTCTGTACAATGGGGCCCAGTCTGTGATGTTCACGCACTCTAGCTGTAAGCCCTCTGTCCACACAAAATCTTTTGTGGCTGCCTGATACATGAAACAGATAAAGCAGAGGAGGAGTCCTGGGTCCCAGCTGCTAGCTGCCTCCACAGCAGCTCCCAAGACACTTCTGTAGAAGCTTTGGGTCCACAGAACATGGATTGCAAATCCCAGGGCTGGATTTTCTGGGGGTGGGAGGGAAGCCTTGATCTCTGACTTTACTGGTGCCAGATGCCCTTTGAAATGCCTGCCTTCCGGAGGTTGACTGGCCTTGTCTCCCTGGCTTCAGACCAAGCCAGAGCCTAGGGGAAGGGGCCGACCTTGACAGAGATGGGAAGCAGGCTGGGCTGAGGGTGCCTCCCTCCTCTAGGGGTGCCCCCTCCCCCCAGGGGTCCCCCCTCCTCCGTGGAGCCCTCGGGCACCTGTGCGGGGCACCTGGGTGCGGTCCTGGGTCTCTGGAAGGCCAGCTTGCTGCAGACAGCTCTGCAGGAGACTGTAGTAGTAGACAGCCCAGGCCCGGGCCTCCGCCCCCTCGGGGGAGCCCTTGCAGTCCAGGGCCACGTCATGGCGCCAGGAACCATGGAAGCAGCCTGGGGGTGGCAGGCCAGAGCCCCCGCCCCATGGGCCCTCCTCTTCTTCCAGGTCCTTGGAGCCCAGCGGGGAGTCACACTCGGGACCCAGCGGATCCAGGGACAGCTGAGGGAGGCAGAAGTGGTGGGTCTTGGGCAGGGTGGTCAAGGGGCATATTAAGTCACCCAAGGGTATAAGCCCCCCACTCTCCTAACCTTGGGCAGACACTGTCCTAGGAACAAAAGAGGATGGGTTGGGTTGGGTTGGGGGATGAAGGCCTGTCACCAGGAACATGTAAGCGGGAGTGCTTTGTAAACTGTATGTGCAGTGCCCCAGCGGGTGGAGGCAGAAAGCAATGCACTGCTGGCTGGACCACTGCCCCCTCACCCCACGTCCAGGTCTGCCCCAGCTTGGTTCAGAGGGGCAGAGGTTTTTTGCCGGTTTTGTTTATCGAGGCAGCCCTGGGACCTAAAACAGCCCTGGCACGCTGTAGCTGCTCAAGATTTGATGACTGAAGGATAAGTGAACGAATGAACCAAGCAATCACTCTTGGGCTGCTCTCTTCTCCCTGGCCTCAGTGACCCATGTACCATCGTGGAGTTCTGCTGAGACCTAAATATGTGGGTGAATCTGGTCCACGGTCATCTCCAAGTAGGCTGGAGAATCTACCATACGCCCAGTCCTGGGCCAGGCATTAGTAAGGAAAAAGCTGGTGCCCTTCTTTTCAGATGTTCTGAGTCACGGAAATGCTCACTTTAGATGAAATCTTACACCCTGCCCCTCTCTGAGGCTGGCTGACTCCCAAATGAGGCTGCTCAGAGGCTCACTGTGAACACACGTGCAGACACAGGTGGGCCTGTCTTCCGGGGGACAGGCTGGGCCTCCTTGGACAAATCGTGAGGTTTCTTTGGGACTTGTGGGTGCCTGGTGCCTGCCCTGTCACTCTCCCCGCCCCCCACCCCGCCGGGGTGCTGATGAGGCTTGGACCTAGAGAATCACCGCGGTCATTGCGAGACGGCATACTGCAGGCAGCCGGGAGGGCAGAGGTCTGGGCCTCAGACCTGGCCTGGAATCCCGGTTCGCCGGTGCCAAATTCTGAGGCTTGGTGCCCTTTCTTAGGAGCTGAGTCCCCTGAGAGCCCAGAATGGGTTCACTGCTATGTTCCCAAACTTAGAATGGGGCAGGGCGCATGGTAATAATAAGTTGCAGGATGAATGAATGCCAAAGGGGACCAAGAGTGCCCGCCTCCCAGAGCTGATGGGGGAGAGAGGCAGTGCCTGGCACACAGCAGCTGCTTGTCCCATGGCACACAGAGTGGGCGGTCAAGGGGTGTGTGCGCAGCTGGTCACGGGTCTGTCTGCACAGGCAGCCCCAGGGCTAGGCTTTTACGTGCCCGATGCTGCCCTCCGGGCCCTCCCTCTGATTAGGGGCTTGGGCTTTGGTGGGGAGGGACCAGGGGAGACTCACCATCTCACAGGTGGAGAGGATGAGAGACGGATGGAAGAGACTGACACAGAGAGACAGAGGAGGGAGTCAGGGCAGCCGGATCTCTTCCGCAGAGCCCAGCCCCTAAGACTCTGGGGCAGAGAAGTGGCCGCGACCGCGCCGCTCTCCTGTCCCAGCCAGGAGGTGTCCAAGGCTGCCCCACCCCCACCCCAAGGAAGCAGAGGGATTTCTGACGCCCGGACCCCATGGGGCCCGCACCCCGAGCTCACACATCCCAAGCTGTGCGGGGCAGGGCCGGGGGTCCTGGCGCTCAGCCCTTCCAGCGGGGGGCGCGCCGGGTCCCCGCGCGTGTGTGCGCGCGTCTGGGAGGGGTGTGCAGGCGGTGTCGCGGGTCCCGCTGGGGGGCGCGGGCGCTCAAGGTCCCGTCCCCGCGGCCCCTGCCCCGCAGCCCCCTCCCTGGCTCTCCCCGGGGCGCGGGCAGCAGCCGGGGTACCTGGCGGTTGGCAGCGGCTCGGCGGGGCTCTGCCGGGCTCGGCGGGCGGCGCGGACCCGGCGGGACTCGGCGGCGGCGGCACAGCGCCCGGCCGAGGCGGCGCCGCTTTATATAGAAGCGCCCGGGGCATGCCCAGTGCCAGGCGGGGGGCGGCGCGGGGCGAAGTGGCCCGGCCCCACCGTCCTCCAGCCGGGGGACCCGGCAAAACCTCCGCCACCCATCCTGAACCTCGGGTCCTGGGGGTGGGCGGGCCCGACCCTGCCAGAGGCAAGGCGCCCGGGGGGCCAGGGAGAGACAGAGGGACAGGCAGAGGGACAGACAGGAGACCTTCGGAGACACAGTAAGTCGAACAGAGGGCCAGGTTCTAACGGATAGCGATCGTCAGAGAGGGTCACAGACTTAGGGGCCGCGGTTAAGAAAAGACAGAGGACAGAGGGGGATAAACAGAGAGAGAGAGACCCATAATGGAAGAGAGATGGAAAGAGGATATAGGGGGAGGGGAAAGCTGGAGCCGGCAGAGACTGTTACCAGGGCTTGCCCTCAGGGGTGGGGTGGCCAGGAGAGCGGCTGGAGCACACAGTCCGGAGCCCTGACCTTGGATGGAGTCCTGAGCTCCCCAGCACCCTGGGCCGCAGCTGTCTGCCAAGGAGCAGTGTGCCGTATGGCAGCAAGCAGTCCCAGAAAGGCCTTCTTGAACAGGGGTCCCTGTACATCTGCGGGGTCCCCTCCTCAGCTCTCCCAGCCCCTACAGCGTAGTGGCCACTAGGTAAGACGCCCCCCACAAGGGCAGTCCCAGTTCCCTGGGACACCCTCTGCCCTGCTGGGGGCCAAGAGGGAAGAGGGTGGCCAGGCTGAGAGCTCCAGTGGGTCTGAGCACAGCAAAGGAAGGGGCTTGTCTACACGATCTGCCCTGCCCATCAACACCCAGGTCAGCTGGACATCCACAGTTATACCCACAATCTCCCCAAAACGCACATCCTTACCCCCAGGTGCACCCATCCAAACACCCACAAAAGCACACCTCAAGAGACCTGGATCACAGCCGCACATGCACCCCCAAGAAACACACCCAGAGATTCATACGCTCACAAGTGTTGTCCCACTAGGTGGATTCCGATCCTAGATCCAGCTGTGGGGCCTGGGCACCTCCCCTTCCTGGTCTGAACCTCCCTCTACTCCTGACTTAAATGGGTCTAGTTACCATCTCATAGGACTGCGGTGAAGATTATCACAGCATCCTGAGCCCAGCACACGTAGGCTATTGTTGCAATTCTCCCACCTCACCCCCGCAAACTCAGACCCTCTCTCCAGAGACACCCCCCCACCCCCGACTGTTCCCTAGAGCCTCCTGGGCTGGGGGAGGGTACTGACGGCCCCGCAGCACTTGTGGAGGCAAAGGTGGCTGCTTTGGCCCCTTTCTACAACCGTACACAGAGCAGCCTGTGAGGAACCACCCTGTCTACCAGTGGAGGGACTCAGAGATGAGAAGTGACTTACCTGGGGCCCCCCAGCCCAGCCCACATTCCCCACACAGCTTTCCAGGGCTGCTCTGGGCTCCCCAGCACCAGATCCACACTCCACTCCTCCCTGTGGCCAGCTCAGGCTCCTGGAATGAGGTGCGGCCACCCAAGAAGATCCATCCTCTTGCTGAGGGGGTAGCCTGAGCTCCAGGGAGATCCACGGGAGGGAGCAGGGTTGGGGCATGGATGTCACCAAAGAGCATGAGATCTGACACTTAACAAATATTAAAAACCAAAATCCAACAGAGTAAATTTTAAAGATCTTATCGGCTTTATCCAGCAGTTCATGAATCTGGCAGCATCCCGTCTAGCAGAGAGAAAGGAGCTACAAGAAGTTGTGTAAAATGCAAGACTTTTATAGGCAGAAGGGAGCAGACACAAAGAAGTTATACTTAGGCAAAAAAGTGGGTTGGTTATTGCAAGATCACTTTCTTTTAGGCAACAGCAGGGGTCTATCAGGCAGATGAACTTGCTAGTGCTGGTCAGGCAATCCCTGATTGACTGAAAGTTTAAGATACAATTTCCAGGAGAGCTGAAACTGTAATCAAGTTATCCCGGTTTGGTGACATGGGGCTTACCGTAAGTGACTCCACCTTGGGCCTGCTGTCTTGTTTTTTGCTTTTTTTTTTTTTAAACTCTTTTTAAATTATTTATTTATTTATTTATTTATTTATTTATTTATGTATGTATGTATGTTGGCTGCACTGGACCTTAGTTGTGGCATGCGGGATCTTTAGTTGCGGCATGCATTCGGAATCTATTTCCCCAACCAGGGATTGAACCCGGGCCCCTGCATTGGGAGTGCAGAGTCTTACCCACTGGACCTCCAGGGAAGTCCCTGCTGTCTTGTTTTTAACACAAGCAGTGTAGCATCTGTGGACTCAGTTTTCTCATCCTCAAATGGGGATTATACTGCATACTTTAGCCCAGGCTTGGCTGGACAGGGGGCACCTGGCAGAAGGTAGCCGTGCCAGCAAACGTTTTTTGACTTGTCCCAGGCACTGTACAGAGGGCTTTATGTGCCATATCTCACTTAACCCTGTTGGGTAGCAGTTATGAGTCTCTGCCTTTTGCAGATGAGGCAATGGAGGCTCAGAGAGGTGATGCGATTTGCCCAAGGTCACACGGCTGGTGAGAGGCAGGGCTGGGGTCTTCCCTCTGCCAGAGTGTGTGCATACATGCACACAGAGCAGTGTGGTTCTGTGCCCACTCCCAGACTGCCCTGGCTGGGCACCGGCTGTGATGGCATTTGCCTTGTGGATGCAGGGAGGGAAATCAGGGTTGGGCAACTGCAGCTCAGCCCAGGGCCCTGGGCCTTGGGGCAAGCAGGCTGGCAGGGCAGTCTTGCTCTGTTTGTGCCAGGAGAGCCTGGAGGTCACCTGAGGCTGAGCTGAGCCAGGTAGGCGTGGGGTGACGAGAGGCAATCCCTGGGTGACTGCCCAGCTTGACTAAACAATAACCATCATAGAAATGAGACAGGTAGAGTGGTCTTGGGACTAGGGTGGGAGCTGTTATTACCCTATTATCTGTAGGAGGAGACTGAGGCTCAGAGACAGTGAGAAGGCCTTTCCCATGCAGGGACTTTCCAGGGAGTCCAAGCCTGGCCTCCGGAGAGTGTGGGGATGGGGGGACTTATGGGGGGGGGGTGGCAGTCGAGATGGAGACCATGGTCCCCCACACGGGGGTCCATTTGCCCTTCCACTTCTTTGCTTGCTCCCCACTCCTGTCCCCTGGGCTGACCCAGGCCGATGGACATCGCTGGGTGCCATCCCAGCTTTGGTCCCCACAGGCTGAGTACTCTCAGATGCATGCCTTGCTTTCTCTGAGCCCCTTTCCAGGCAGGTTTGTAGGGAGCTGGGGCTGCTAGGTTCACTGAGTGTGGTTGTGCAGGTTGCTCACTGCACAAAGGTACCCTGCTGAGTGGTCACTTCCCTTCTGTCCTGCAAGGGATGCATGTACCTGGGGGAGGGGCATCTTTTCCCAACTAGTGCACAGGAGCCATAGGGGGCTAGCGCAGCCCTGTGGGAACAGCGTGGGTAAAAAAGCGTTCCGACAAGGAGGGAGCTGGTCCTCTTTTGGTCTGACCCCTTGGCTCAGGCTTCCCAGATGGATGGTTGATAACGGGACCTGCAGAAGGACTGCCCAGAAAATGCTTCCCACAGTAGACAAGGCAGTGACTCAGCCCCAGCTCGAGAGGCCCGTGCTGGAGACCACCTGCCCCGGGGTCTATATCCAGGGGGAACGCCTACCACGTGGCCTCTCCTCCAGACTCAGCAGCCCTGGTGCCAAGGCTGCTGCTTTCCTGCTCCTCTACCTTCCCAGCAGAAGAGCTGAGCGCACGGAGGGCAGGGAGTGCAGGGCAAACCCCATAAACTCCCTGCAGGTTCCCCCACCTACCTGCTCCCGGCCGAGAGTCCATGAGACACCCGCCCTAAGCCTAAGGCGAGGTCTAGCTGGCTCTGCCCCCCACTGTGATCCTGGGCTGGGCGCTCAACCTGCCCATCTCCCCCTTCTCTAAAGAGGCTCTCAGTGCCACCTGCAGAGAGAGGGTGTGGGGGTCTGAGAAAGGGGTCTGTGAGCTGCAGGGGGCTGTGTTATTATTAAGCTCCAAGTACCCTAGTGGAGTGGGGAGGGGGGAGGGAGGGCTCAGGAAGCTCTCTTTAACTCACGGGAGCCCAGCCCCTGGCCCACACTCAGAACCCAGGCTGGGGCGAGACTGGGGGAGTGGGTGGGAGCAGGAGAGAGAGCAGCCCCAGGATGGCAGACGGAGGTAGGTGTCAGGTTCATGGCTGTTGATGCGGGGGTAGTGGTGAACCTTGGGTCTGCCCTGGGCAGCAAAGCTTTGGCCCGGTTGCCTCCCCTCCTGAGCCTTAGTTTCCCCCCAGGTAAACTTCAGCTCTGGGTCTGGACCTCCGTGAGTCCCTCCTTCAGGGGGTGGGATGGTCTGCCCAGGACCCAGGGCCTGGCCAGTCACACAGTCAGCGCCACAAGAGTACAGGTGGAGGGAGCGTGTTCCTGCAGCCGTGGCCCTGTCACTGGATCTGAGGGTGCCAACACTGCAGCTCAGCCACTGAGAAGCATGGATCAAACACTCCACCACTGCGACTTCCCTGGCGGTCCAGTGGTTAAGACTCCGCGCTTCCACTGCAGGGGGCTCGGGTTGGATCCCTGGTCAGGGAACTAAGATGCGCAGCGTGGCCAAAAAAAACCACTCCACGGTTTCCGGTAGCGGCGGCGGGAAGCGAGCTAGTGGCGGGCTTCTAGGCCTCTGCGGAGGCGAATCCGGCGGGAATCGGAGCCATCAGAACCGCCACCATGACCGTGGGCAAGAGCAGCAAGATGCTGCAGCACATCGACTACAGGATGAGGTGCATCCTGCAAGATGGCCGTATCTTCATTGGCACCTTTAAAGCTTTTGACAAGCATATGAATTTGATCCTCTGTGACTGTGATGAGTTCAGGAAGATCAAACCAAAGAACTCAAAACAAGCGGAGAGAGAAGAGAAGCGAGTCCTTGGTCTGGTGCCACTTCGAGGGGAGAACCTGGTCTCAATGACAGTAGAGGGACCACCTCCCAAAGATACTGGCATTGCACGAGTGCCACTTGCTGGAGCTGCTGGGGGCCCAGGGATTGGCAGAGCTGCTGGCAGAGGAATCCCAGCTGGTGTTCCCATGCCCCAGGCTCCTGCAGGACTTACTGGGCCGGTCCGTGGGGTTGGTGGGCCATCCCAACAGGTGATGACTCCACAAGGAAGAGGCACTGTTGCAGCAGCTGCAGCTGCTGCCACAGCCAGTATTGCAGGGGCCCCAACCCAGTACCCACCCGGCCGTGCGGGTCCTCCCCCACCTATGGGCCGAGGGGCACCCCCTCCAGGCATGATGGGCCCACCTCCTGGTATGAGGCCTCCCATGGGTCCCCCAGTGGGGATTCCCCCTGGACGAGGCACTCCAATGTGCATGCCCCCTCCCCCAGGGATGCGAGGGCCCCTTCCCCCGGGAATGCGCCCACCCAAGGCCCTAGACTCATCTTGGCCCTCCTCAGCTCCCTGCCTGTTTCCCGTAAGGCTGTACATAGTCCTTTTACTTCCTTGTGGCCTGTGACACTAGTTTATATTAAACTCTTAAGAGAATATTATAAATGCAAAAAAAAAAAAACAAAAACCACTCCACCATTTAAGCGGGACTGCAGACACTTTCTCCGGGTACCCCCCCTCCCCCTCCCCCCTTCACGGGAGGGCACCCAAGGAAGCAGGGAGGCAGGGCACCGGGAATGGGCCCTGCGGGAACATAAGCCTACGTCAGAACCAGCCCCCGTTGTCCTGGCGATGGCTCCTGTCCCAGGCACCTCAGGCACCCACGGGGGCAATTAGCAAGTGTGGGAGGGGTTTCCACGGTGGCAGTCCCCAGGGGGTGCGGCTGGGGCTTAGGCAGGGGGCAAGGGCTGGCGGGCCCTTTCTCCTTTGTCCAGGCACACTAGGCCTTTGTTCTCAGCTGGCTCTCTCTGAGGACGGGACCAGGACCATGGGTCGGGGGCGGACTTGGCTTAGAGTGCCCACACCCCTGGGGGGGGATCCTGAACCAGCAGGGAGAGGGAGCAGAAGAGGGGATAGAGTCCCACTTCTGGGCCCAGCATCCACTTGGGGAGCCCTCTTCCCCCAGGTACAGAGGCCTTACCTGACCCCAAGAGGCTGGGCACTGCAGCTTACCATTGGCTCCTGTTGCTGGTAAACACCTTCCAGCAGCCAATGGGAAGCCTCAGTGTGCCCTGAGGAGCCAGGGCTGGACTAGGAGGGGCGGGGCTGTGAGGGGAGTGAGGGCCGGAGGGGAAGGAGCAGCTGGTCCAGGGTTGAGGCTGGAAGGCATTCCATCTGACTGCATACGGGCTTCTGCTCAGACTTTATTCCAGGCCTCCCCAGGAGCCTTGGGGTCCCCTGAGCCCAGCCCGTGCCCCTAACCTCACCCTCCTTCAGCGCCAGCTTGATGCTTGCAGGGGCCCAGGCACCAGGGCAGCTCCATGGGCGGATGATGGGCCTGGGTCCCCAAAACCTCACTCTCTGACCTTCCTTCATCCTCAAGCCTGACACAGTCCACGGGAAAGCTGAGGCATCCATCCCGGCTGTAAAGTGCGGGGCCTACTTTGAGGCTGGCATCCACCATTCAGGCAGTTGGGGTTGGGGGACCCTGAGTCTCTGGTACCCTCAGAAGTGGGACCTTCAGAATCGGGTGTCCAGAGAGGAGGTGGAGCCTCGATGGGACCTGGTGGGGCTCTCGATACGGGGGGCCCTGGACCGAGTCAGCAGCCCATGGAAAGTCTTGCCTCGGGTCTGGGGCTTGCGCCGTGGCGGCCTGGGCTCCTCCGGGGGCTGCACCACGATGCGGGGCACCTCAGGCCTGGTGGCTCCCCGGGTTCCTGCCAGCTGCTGGGCCTCAAAGATGGCTTGGGCCCCAGGCAGGCGGGCCTGCGGCCTCGGGGGTGGCCCAGATGCCGATGCGGGCAGCTGGGCCAGCTGGGTCTTGATCTCCCGCTGCAAGTCCTGTTCGGACAGGGCCACGCTGTGCACCTATGGGGAACAGTTGATACTGAATCTGCCTGGCCTGGGGGAGGGCAGGAAGCGATGAGATCCCTGCGGGGCGGGCAGGACACAGCCGCAGGAAGTGGCTGAGGGCTGAGGGGCTGACAGACAAAGAGACTAAAGGAGCCACAGAAAGCCACTTGGGGCCTGGGGTTTCCACATTCTCTGCTGCTCAGAGGACAAGAACTGAGCCCCGGTTCTTACTCTGACTTCCCCCTCTGGGACTCAGTTTCCGCAACTGTGCAGGGGGGCTGGGCCATTGCAGAGGGCGGGCAAGGGGCACCCACCTGGGGCATGAAGACCTCCTCCTGCAGCTGGGTGGGCGGGATGGCTCGAAGGGCGCCGAGTGTCTCCAGGAGCCCCGGGCAGGCCAGGCGCTGCTCAGTGGTGCCCAGTGCCAAGCGTACCAGTGTCAGCCCCACACGGAACAGCACCTTCACACCTGCAGGCCGGGGGCTCACTCAGTTGGGGGGCCAGCCCTGGGCTTCCTCAGTCTACACCTGAACCTGCCCTCAGCCAGACTCCTTCCACCCTCCTGCAGCTCTGCTGCTGGGAGCCAATGACTGAGAGCAGGGTGGCAATCTGAGAGCACTGGCCAGCATGTCTCAGCGGCCACAGACACTTCTGGGCAGAGCAGCCTGCCAGGAGCCAGGGGCTACTGAACGCCTCACGCCAAGCCTTCTCATTCTGGGCCTCAGTTCCTCGTCCCTCCAAGGAAGGGCTGGGTGGTGACGTGAAGGCCTTTCCAGCTCAGACCTGTGACCTTCTGGTTCTAGAAAGATTCTAGCCAGAACTCCTCACCTCTAAGCCAAGAGCATAGGACACACATGCACATAAACACGCACACACGCACATGGGTGTGACCTTGGGCCTGTTCCTGGAGCCTCAGAATTCCTTCCTGGTAGCCTCGGGTCTGCTGAGAACAGCAGTCAGGGGACCAGTGAGGTCTGGTGACAACTGTGACTTGTAAAGGGACAGCAGTGACTACTAACGGCGTCACCGTTATGAAAGGGAGCCTGAGGCAGAGAGCAAGGGTAGCTCAGCCACCCTGACGGGGGACCCTGCCCTGCCCCGCCCTCGAGGTCTGAGTCTGCAGGGGAGGACATGTAGATGGCGACTTGGACACCCGTGGCCAGAGCTCTAAGCCAGCCTGAAGCCAACTGGGCATACAGCAGGTGCTCAATAGATGTACTGATTGATTTCTACCATTTTTTTGGTCCAACCACCCTGCTCTTGGCCTGGCACCTCTCCCACGTCCGCACCCCCAAGTCAGTCGTCTGTAACCTGGCCTCTCCGCCTCCACACTGGCCGTTCAAGTTTGCCTCTTCCACAGAGCAGCCGCGAGCACCTTTAAACGGCACTCTCCTCCTGCCGCCCCCCTACACTTTGGCACATCCTTTGTTTTATTTTCTTCACAGAACTTATGACAATCTATAAATATCTTGTTAATTTGGTACCGTCACCTCCCATCCCCACCTCCACCAGAATGTAGGTCTCACTCACTCAAGTGGCCCTGGCTTCCACCAGAATGTAGGTCTCACTCATTCAAGTGGCCCTGGCTTCCAGAGCAGCGCTGGCCTCCGAGAGCGCTCACCAAGGGCCCGTGGGGCTCCATCGGCCATGCCCCCACTGCGCCCAGTCCCTGAGCTGTCTCACTGCTGTGATCTCTGCAGCTCCTGCCCTATCTACCTTGCGGAAGCGCCCCCCGACTCCAGCCCTCCCCCAAGGAGATGGTGCCCTCCCTGTGGTGGTCTCACTGCTGGGGGTGAGGGCTATCATTCATTGCATTGGTGATCCGTGGCCAAGGGCTGGGCCGTTTCCCCAGAGCCACAGGGCGCTGTCACCCTCAGCACACCCCAGCACCCAGACCCCAGGCCAGGACTGGCAGTGGCGGTGGGGCAGAGCAGAGCTGGCACCCTCATCCCCTCTGCACACCAGGCACCCGAGGCTCCCGGCCCCAGTTCCCACGCCTGCCCCCGCCCACCTGGCCAGCCACCCACTCACCCTCGCTAAGGAAAGCGTCCCAGACACGCAGCACCGTGGGGAAGGGCAAGGAGCGGGCGAAGAGGCACAGGAACCACTCGGGCAGGTAGAGCAGGGGCCCGACGCCCACCTGCTGCAGGTGCTTGTGCACACGCGGGAGCAGCCGCCGCAGCAGGGCCGTGAACACCTCGGCGTCCAGCCGTACAGCCTCCTGTGGCCACATCCATCAGCACCTCCACACCCGGTCCCCAGGTCCCCACCCAGTCCCCAGGCCCCTCCCCACCCCCCCGCCCAGCCCCTCCCCCTGTGCCCTCTGGCCCCATCCCAGCCTCTCACCATATGGGGCCCGTAGTAGCCAGGGAGGTAAACCTCGCAGATCTGTACCAGGCACCAGAAGGCCTCCTGGGGGCGGGCACAGGCCTTGAGTGCCCACCGCAGAGGGCACCACGGAGGGGACCGCAGGGCGGGGGAAAGGGGCGCAGGGGAGGGTTCGGACACCATCTGGGGTGACTCTGGAGCCAGGAGCCTGGACTCAGTGCTGGGGCTGGTGGGGAGGGGCAGGTCTTACCAAAAAGCTTCCCGTTGCCCAGATAGAAGCCTACCAAGGGGTGTAGGGAGTTGGAAGTCACAGGGCTCAGGGGGTTGAATTTGAGGGTCACAGGGTAGGGGCTCACTGGTCAAGGCTAGGGAGGGTCCCAAAGTTCAAGTCTTGGGTTCTTGGGGTCACTGGGGTCAGGAATCATGGTCACAGGGTTCAGAATCAGAAGTCATGAGGTCAAGGTAATAACATCCAGACTCCTAGATCATTGGGGCAAAGGTCAGGGCTCAGGGCTCCATGTTCCTGCAGTCAAGGTCGTTGGGTTTGAAGGTCGCTGAGATTGGTGGTCATGAGGCCCTGGGTCACTCACTAGGACAGGTTTGGGTAGGAGTCAAGGATCCCAGGTCCCTGAGGCCAGAGTTCCTGGGGATGGAGGGGTCATGGGTCCAGGGCACAGGATTACTAGGTCCCTAGGTCACCAGCGTTGGGGGTCATGGATCACTGGGGTTAGGGGGTCAGGGTCTTGGGTCCCCGTAGCAGGGTTGAGGGCACTCACCTCTGGGGGCAGATACATGAGCAGCACGGCAGCCACAGGGCCTTGGGCCTGGCAGTAGCCCTGTTCCGGCCGATACAGGGTGTAGGCCTTGAGTACCTGGAGGAGCCCCTGCTGCCTGTGCCAGAAGACCCCATTAGGGGCCGGTCCTCCGGGCTTCCCTTCCCCACCCTCTGGCGGCCCTTGCCCAGGCCTCAGCCCCCCGAGGGCCTTGATGGGTCCTCTGAGATGCAAAGATATAAAGCCGGGGCGGGGCGGCACTAGGCCAAAGCACCTGGGGGTTGTGGGGCTGGGGGTCCCTGGGCATCACTGGCCTCATACCCGTGACCCTGGGGTGACACAAACATCTCATGGAGAGGGAACTGGCGGTGCAGGTCCCTGCCGATGGTCTCCATCCACTGTGGGTCCCCAGGGGCCTCAGCCAGCTCCTGTGTGTGGACAAAAAGGTGGATGTGAAGGCCCAGAGTGGTGAAGGGCCAGGGGAGGGGAGGTGGGACCCCTGCCAGTTCCCTCACCTGATAAGTGCCACGGCTGTTCTTCTGACACACATGGGCCCCGCACAACAGGGGCCAGCACCGGGCCCGCAGGGCCGAGGGGATGCCTTTCCGGCACTGCATCTTTACCTGTGGGTGAGGCCAAGGGACCCCGTTAGGCCAGCCACGCCAGCTTCCCCTGCTCCTGTCGGCAGGCCCCAAGCACAACCTGTCATCAGGCAAGAGCCACTTTGGGTAGCAGGGAGAAAAGGCAGGAGGTACTGGGACACGGGAGGGGTGAATTTTGCCAGGGCATGGGCCGAGGCAAAGGGGGCTGAGCCACGGAGGCCTGGGTGGGACCACTCTCCCCCTTACCTTCTTGTACCGCCGAGACATGGTTTTCTCCCAGTGTGAGGTCATCTCCACCCACTTCATCTCCCGCTGGCGGATAAGGTCTGCAGGAGGGTGACCTGGCCTGGGGACACATGGCACAGGCATCCAGGCGCTGGGCAGCTGTTACCCAGAGCCCGCGTCCGCCACCCTTCATGCTACCTGGGTGAGCCTAACTCCTGGCCCTGGAGATCTCTGGGAGTCTCTGGGGCGGGGTGGTGACCTGTCACCCAGGAGTTGCCAGTGGTTGTCATGGGGACAGGAAAGGATGTGGCTCCGATGTGGGTGGAAGCAGGAGAGACTGAAGGGGGTGTGTAGGTGTGTGTTGAGGGAGGGGCTTGTTGATTGTCCCCCAGGATAGGGACACAGACAAGTCATCGGGGAAGCTGGGTAGACAGAGTCCTGGACTAGAAGCCAGGAGTTGTGAGTTTGAGTCTGATTCTGTCTCTGATCTGCTGTGTGACCTTCCTATCTGTCTCTGGACTTGTCTTCCTGTCTGTGCATTGGGAATGGAGAGGATTGGTGGGGGAAGAAGTGTGGGTTCTGTGATCTGGATCTGGGATTCCTGGGCCAGATTAAAAGGGGCAGAATGTTTGGCCCCAGAGGTGGGTGGAAACCCTCAGAGACTGGGAGTAAAAGAGACATACAGGGACCACCCCCCGCAGCCCTGCTAACCTTAGAATTCCATCTGGAACCCGAGAAGGGATGATACTGGCTGAGTCCCCAGACCCTCCCAGGACCCTCGAGGTTGGACCTCACCCTAGAATTCAGCCCTCAGCTCCCACCCTTATTCCCAGCACCCCACCGCCCCACCCCATCCCTTCCCTACTTACCCTGGCTCTGCTGAGCTGCCTCCAATGAAGCCATAGCGGTCAGCCTGGCGATATGGGCCGGGCCCACTCAGCTCTGAGTCAGACCCCAAAGAGCTGGAGTCATCCTGCAGCTCACCAGGCTGCACCAGGTCCTCCCCCAGGGCCTGGGCCATAGTGCCGCAGACCCCTGATGCCACAGGCTGCAAGATGTGGGGAAAGCCAATGTGAGAGGCAGCTCCTAGCCAGCCTGGTGCCTGGGCTCCTATCCAGCCAGGCCCCAGCCCCAGGACCTGACTGCGTGGTCAGAGGGAGCAGATTTCAGGGTATCTCTCCAAGCCCCTTCTGTCCCCTCTTCTCTTGTGGGGTGGGGGTGGAGCATGGGCCCAGAAGTGGCAGAAAGGCCAGGCCCCTATCCCCTGCAGCCCAGCTTACCTCCTTGCTGCACCTCACCTCCTCCTCTCACTTCCTCCTCAGCCACAGCTTCGGCAACCAGCCGGGGGGCCCCTCCTAAGTGCGTGGCGGGGGGGGGGGGGTAGTTACCCCTTCCTGTCCCGGGCTCTTCCGGCCTGCCCCAGTGGCCCTGGGCCATGGGCTCCTCCCACCATCCCGGTGGGCTGGGTGGGTGCAGGCTTGGGTTCCTGTGCTGGGTGTGATGCGGCCAGGGCCTGCCAGAGGTAGAGAGGGCAGGCTGCCTCCAGATTTGAGGTCACTGGCACGTAAAACACTCGATTCAGGGTCCAAGGAGTATCATGGTGTATTTAGTGTTTGCTCTTTACAAAGTAATACTTTCAATATGCACACAATGTAGCATTACTATGCTACTCAAAAGGCAAGGATGAGACATTACAAAAAATAATAATTTAGCATGCACCACAGGCAGTGTGGACCAAAATGAGCTCGGAGTTCAGCAACAGGTGTCTGGATCTACCTAGCCAGTCGCCCGAGGGCCCCAGACTCAGGAGGTAGAGGTCCTCTGTGAATTTGAGGCTCTTACTATCTCTGAGCCTCAGTTTCCTTTCCTGCACTTCAAGGGCTTAATCTGAACTGTTTGGGGAGACCCAGTGAGTAACCGATGAGGTCACACCACCTTCCCGACCAGGACAGAAGTGGGAAGGACTGCTCAGCCCCTGAAAGAGAAAAACAACTTCCACAGTACTTCCGACCGCACCTCCTCCTTACAGCGGAGGGTAACTCCTCAAGGGCGGAGCTAGGCTTGACCTCACCCCATGAAGCCCCGCCCACCGAGCAGGCTCCGCCCCAGACACACGAGTCAGTCCAAGTCCCGCCCCCTGACCGAGGCCCCGCCTCCCGGGCTGCCGCGACCCCTGCGCCCGGCGTCCGGCGGAGGCGCTAGAGCGCTGGGGCAGCGGGCGGGGCGGGGCGGGGCGGGCGGCCTAGGAGGCGGGGCGGGCGGCCTAGGAGGCGGGGCGGCGAGCCGGGGCGGGCGGAAGAAGCGCGAGGCCGGAAGGAGGCAGCGGGAGGGCGGGAGGCAGGAGCGGGCCCGGAGCTGCTGGGGCCAGAGCGGCGGCGCCGCCATGTCCGACAGCGAGAAGCTCAACCTGGACTCTATCATCGGGCGCCTGCTGGAAGGTTGGCCGGGGCAGGGGAGGTGGGCGCCGGCCGCGCCCTGGTCCCCTGCCCGGCCCGGAAGTGGCGCGCGGGTGGACTTGCCCCTCCCAGGGCCAGCTTAGACTGGGCGGGGACGGGCCGCGAGGTCCCGTGGCCGCAGGTGCCCCCCCTTCCCAATCGCGGCGCGCCTGGGAGGTCTGGGGTTGCTCCCCTTGCCAGAGCAGGGCGGGGGGGCGCACGGGTTGGCCAGGGCTCTTGGGGTGAGAGAGAAATCCGAGAAGCCTAGCCCCCCCCAAGCAAGGGGTCCCGTGTTCTGAGGTTTTGGCAGGCCTCCGCGCACAGCAGTCCCCTCTCGAGTGTCTTGAGGGTAGCTGGGGGTCTCGTCCCTTGAGGCTTGAGGCGGGGGTCCCAGGAGGCTCAGCAGCAGCAGCTGCCCCTGGGCGAGGCGGGGCCCGGGAGGCCCAGGCGCCTCCCCAGAAGTGCCTATGGGGCCACCCATGTCACCCACCCTCTTCTTGCCTGAGGGTCCTGATGCCTCATTCCACTCCCAGTGCAGGGCTCGCGGCCTGGAAAGAATGTACAGCTGACAGAGAACGAGATCCGTGGTCTGTGCCTCAAATCCCGGGAGATTTTCCTGAGCCAGCCCATTCTTCTGGAGCTGGAGGCACCCCTCAAGATCTGCGGTGAGCCCCCTGCCCAGGCCCCTTTGCTTCCTGAAAGTGGGTACCCCCCCCACCAGCCAAAGTCCCTGGATCTCTCCTCCCTTGAGCCCAACCCTGGCCCTGGGTTCAAGTTTAGACTGCACCTAGTGCTGACCTGGTTCTCTGGGTCACAGGCGACATCCATGGCCAGTACTACGACCTTCTGCGGCTGTTCGAGTACGGCGGCTTCCCTCCAGAGAGCAACTACCTGTTTCTGGGGGACTACGTGGACAGGGGCAAGCAGTCTTTGGAGACCATCTGCTTGCTGCTGGCCTATAAGATCAAGTACCCCGAGAACTTCTTCCTGCTCCGTGGGAACCACGAGTGTGCCAGCATCAACCGCATCTACGGCTTCTACGATGAGTGTGAGTGGGCTGAGCATCTGGGGCTGAGCGGGTCCTGAAGGGCTCTCCCGGCCATTCAGTGCGACCCTCGTGTTGACCTGGTGGCTGGGGTAGCAGTGTCTGACGAACACCTGCTAGACTGAGCTCCGTGAAGGCAGGGCCGGGCCAGTTCACGTCTCTCCTCCCTGCCCTCCTGGCATGGGTCCTGGTGCTCAGGAGGGACGTGGTGAATGGCTGCTGACTGAAGGGCTGCCAGCATTCTAATGCAGGGCCTTGCCTGCCGGCACTCCCCTCCAGTGCATCCGCTACTTAAGCACTTAGGATGCCTGTCTGGACTGGGCTCTGTTGGCCAGAAGCTGAGAGAGACCAAACCCGGTCTTGGCCTGGCTCTGCTCATGTGCAGGGGCGTGGGTGCCAACCCTGAGGTTGTTCCAGAACTGGAACTCTGGGGTTCCTGTGGACTCGGCTGCTTTAGAATTCCTCCTGCGAGGCAGTGGGGTGAGGGTTGGCGGGGCAGGGTGGGGGTTCCCTTCTTGCCTTCCATTCTCTTCTCCCAGCTGTGTCTGAACAACACACAATGTGCCCTGGAAGGCCCAGAGACCCACACTGAGGGTGGGGCAGACAGGCCTTCTCGTGAGCCCTCTCCTTCCTCTGGGCAGGCAAGAGACGCTACAACATCAAACTATGGAAAACCTTCACCGATTGCTTCAACTGCCTGCCTATTGCTGCCATTGTGGATGAAAAGATCTTCTGCTGTCACGGGGGTGAGGGCGGCTCTGGGCCGCATGGCAAGGGAATGCTTGGGCAGGATGAGCCTGGCCACATCCCTGGGGCATTTGGGACAGAAGTGTTAGCTGGAGGACACGTTCTCAGCCACCTGGAACACCTCTCCCTGGAGTCCTGGTTTGGATATCACTTCTTCCACAAAGTCCCCCCGCACCCCAGCGTTAGGCTGCACTCACTGTCGTGTCGTGGCCTCGGCTTCTTGCGTGGAGTTTGCTTGTCTTTCTCCAGGGAGCGCTGTGCTCCTTGAAGGGACAGGGACTTGAAGAGGCAGAAGGCGATGAGCTCTGCCTGTCTAGGCTCCCAGGAATCCAGGAGAGGGCGGAGGGTTGGGGGAACAGAGGCTGATTGGCAAAGGCTTCCTGGAGGAGGGAGGGCCCTTGTTTTGAGGCTTGAGGAAGTGACCTGCCCCCGGTGCCCTCCAGGCCTGTCCCCGGACCTACAGTCCATGGAGCAGATCCGGCGTATCATGCGGCCCACAGACGTGCCAGACCAGGGCCTGCTGTGTGACCTGCTGTGGTCTGACCCTGACAAGGACGTGCAGGGCTGGGGCGAGAATGACCGTGGCGTCTCCTTTACCTTCGGAGCTGAGGTCGTGGCCAAGTTCCTGCACAAGCACGACCTGGATCTCATCTGCCGGGCACACCAGGTGGGCTGGCAGCTCTGGTCTGGGTGGCAGCGGGGGACGGGCAGCAACACCTGCTGGACTAACTGCCCCCACCCCCGTCCAGGTGGTAGAAGATGGCTATGAGTTCTTTGCCAAGCGGCAGCTGGTGACACTCTTCTCAGCTCCTAACTACTGTGGCGAGTTTGACAACGCAGGCGCCATGATGAGCGTGGACGAGACGCTCATGTGCTCCTTCCAGGTGGGGTTGGAGATGGGGACGGAAGGGGCGGGGGGCCCATGGCTCAGCCCCATGAGCCTGACCAGCTTGCCTCTTTTAGATCCTCAAGCCCGCCGACAAGAACAAGGGGAAATATGGGCAGTTCAGCGGCCTGAACCCTGGAGGCCGGCCCATCACCCCACCCCGCAACTCCGCCAAAGCCAAGAAATAGCCTCCGTGTGCCCGCCCTCTGCCCCAGATGGTGGATTGTACAGAAATCACGTGCTGTGAGGGTTCGTGCTGGCCCCCTAGGGCCGCCTGTCACAGGGAACACGGAGCCTTGGTGTATTTTTCTTTTTTTTTATGAATCAATAGCAGCGTCCAAACCCCCAGGGCTCCTTCCACCTGCACCTGCAGTGGCTGCAGGCAGGATCCTGGGGCTGAGGCTGCAGCTCAGGGCAGAGCAGGGCCAGATTGTGGGTCTCCAGCCTTGCTTGGCCTCAGGGCTGGCAGCCGGATCCTGGGGCGACCCATCTGGTCTCTCGAATAAAGGTCAAAGCTGGATTCTCGCCATGGCGTCTGTCTCCCTTGTCCCAAGTGCCGTGCCTGGCGACCCTTCCGCCTAGGGCCACTTGGGAGGCTTGCTGGGCATGGGGCCCCAGCCAGGGAAACACCAGCCACATGCTCAGGTCACAGGGGCCCTTGGAATTTCCAAGCCAGGGCCAGAGAGTTTTGGAAAAGCAAGCAAGACAGTGTGTACCGGCCACAGGGGATCCCCGAGGTGTACCCAGGATTTGAGGGAGGGACAGGTCCTGATCGGCAGAGAAGGTGAATCAGTAGGGGCCAGCAGCCCCACCGTGGTTTTTCCTTAGGGAGGTGGGCTTAGAGAAGGCAGGCCCCCGACCCTGGCCACACAGTTGGGATTAAGAGGTGAGGGACCTCCCAGCAGGTGGCAGCGCAGCACCAACACTGGGAACAGACATGATGGACTGGGGGCTGAAGGGAGACGACAGGACCCAGGCCAGTCACACATAGCCGAGCAGGGCCTGGGGGAGGCGGCAGGACCAGCCAGCTGAGCTCCAGCACAGCCCACCTCTACCACCCACCCTGGAGGAGAGCTGGCCCCGCCCCTGGTTGGCGCTGGGAGATGGGGAGGCTGGGGCTTCCTCTGGTCCAGTCCTCCAAGGACTTCTCGGCTCAGCCTTCCCCCTCACTGTCTTCAGCCAGCACGGGGCTGGGGCCCTGGGGAGAGTGTGCAGGGGCCAGGATGGAGCCAAAGAACAGCGAGCGGAACTGGCGAGAAAACAGAGGAAGCCGAGTGAGCTCTGGAGGCTGCTCCCTCCGCCTCCCATCCCTGCCTCCGTCTCCAGCCAGCCCCTACCTTCTTGGGTGGGGGAGTCCCAGGCACGGTGCTGGGCTCGGTGTCATCTTCCTCCTCTGAGTGGGAGCCAGGGCTACAGGGGGGCTGGAGGCCAGGTGAAAGGGAGGTGGAGGGCAGTGTCCGTGAGCCCTCACTGCCCACGGTGGTTTCCATGGCGATCATGTACGAGTCAATGTCGTCAAGGGCAAAGTCGTCCAGGTGGGGTGTGCTGTAAGCAGAGACGGTGTTAGCAAGGACAGGGAGAGAAGAGGGGGAACAGAGGCAGGGCCCCACCTTGGAGGGCTCAGCGGGGGGCTGCAAAAGCCCTGTGACTGTTGGTGACCTCTTGGTTTTATTACTTCCTGATTTGGTGGGAGGGGAGAGGATGCCTGGGGTTAAGTGGCTGCTTCCTGGAGGGGGTGGACCTGGAATCCTTTCATCAGAGTTGAGGTAGAGGCCTGAGGGAGGCATCTTGGGGGCCGGTTTAGCTCAGCTGGGGGAGGGGAGCAGCAAGTCCTGTAAGCTGGGCCACCTGGGGCCCAAGCCTGCACCTTCCCAGGGGACAGGAACTGGAGAGCACTGGGGCCCAGGGACAAGCTGGGCGGAGGGCCAGGCCAAACTTCCTCTGCTTAAACTACACTGGGCCCAACCTCCCCAACCCACCTGCCCTTTCAGCCGCCGGCTTCCCCAGTCCCAGGCAGCCCCCGGCTTCCCGGCAGCCCTTTCCCTCCTCTGGCCTGGGAGGAGGCTTGGAGGGGAGGCCTCAGCCAGAGAAGGAAGCCAGCCCGACCCTGGGGACACTTCCCTGGGTGGGGGGAGTCTCTGAGTACAGCTGCCCGGTAAGGTTGAGCCTGCAGGGCTGGACGCTGTGAGTGCTGCAGGGGCTGGGGCCCAACAGGAAGTGGGGGGAGGGGGAGGCGCAGACGCTGGAAGCAGCAGGCTCCCCAGGGTGCACAGAGGTGGGGAGGGGGAGGAGTGGGTGGGCAGCGCTCTCACCTGTGAGCCTGAAGCTGAGGCGCTGGCCGCTGGAGCTCCGGGGCACGTAGGTCCTGGGGGTGCGGGTCCGGCTCTGAGAGCGTGGCCAGGACAAAGTGGCCGTCTAGCAGAGAGTCCTTGATGGCAAAGATGGCTGGCCTGGGCAGGTGACGGGTCCAGGCAAGGTCAAGGCCCTTTGGCTCCTGGCATCCCAGAGCCCTCCCCTCCCTGTCCTGAGGCTGGGAATTACCTGCCCGGGCCATCGAAGTAAATGCTGAGAGACAAGTTCGCTGAGTCAGCGAAGCTCAGGAGCCCCTGGGGAGGGAGAGGCAGAGCAGTGAGGCCCCGGGCGGGGCAGGGAGGAGCGGGTAGACGGGCGGTGAGCGCGTGGGGGGCAACCTCACCCGGAATTCCTTGAGGCAGAAAGTGATGGCCACCCCTTCTTGGGCCTGCAGCTGCTGGAAATCCTCCCCCCCGATGCTCATCTCGGTCACCATGGCTTTGACGGTGCTGTCTGTGGGGACAGCAACAGGAGGAAACCTGGGCCCTGCCCCATCCCAGCCCATCTCTGCCCCCTGCCCCAGGCCATGTCTGGCTCCCTCACCTGCCTCCTCCTGGTAGCTACGCAGGATGACCCTGTGGCCACGGCCAATCCCCAGCGTCACTTCGGCCAGCGCAGGGGGGAAGGGCAGAACAGCCTCCCCCAGGACCCTGTGAGGAGGGCACAGCATCACCCCAAGACTCAGCCCCACCCAGTGGCTTCGCTCTCAGGACCTGAGGCGGGACGGTGACACACACCAATGTCCAAACGGAACCAGGCCAGGCCTAGCATGCCCCCAGGGAGGACAGGAGCGGGACACGGTCCCTGCCCCGTCCAAGGCTCCCAGGCTGTCGTGGGAGAAGTCCACTTGCAAGAGACGGGGCAGACAAGAGCAGAGCCCGCAGAAGACAGCAGGAAGCACGGGCTGTTTGCGCTGAACCAAACCGGGCAGGTGGCACCTGGCCACCCAGGGGTGGGAGACCATCCCCACACTGTCTGCATAAATGCGGCCTTCAGAGAGAGCCCTCAGATCCTTGTCTAGTAAAGACACACGCCGATAAACAGTTACAGGTGAAATAACATCTGGAATTTGCCTCAAAACACTTGGGACAGGAACTGGCGTCTGCTTTTATATGAATTTAAAATTGTCCATAAGAAAAAGAGAAACGGGGGCTTCCCTGGTGGCGCAGTGGTTAAGAATCCGCCTGCCAACGCGGGGGACATGGGTTCGAGCCCTGGTCTGGGAAGATCCCACATGCCGCGGAGCAACTAAGCCCGTGAGCCACAACTACTGAGCCTGCGCTCTAGAGGCCGCGAGCCACAACTACTGAAGCCCGTGCGCCTACAGCCCGTGCTCCGCAACAAGAGAAGCCCCCACAATGAGAAGCCCACACACTGCAACGAAGAGTAGCCTCCACTCACTGCAACTAGAGAGCCCGCGTGCAGCAGCAAAGACCCAACGCAGCCAAAAATAAATAAAATAAATTTAAAAAAAGAGAAACACTTGCTTTTTTTTTTTTTGTATTATGTGTAACAGAGACAAAACTATTTAAGTCAATAAACTTTTAAGGAATTTCACATGTTCTGATTCTTTCCACTGCCAATCACCTCAGTTCCTCCAAGCTCATAATCTTCAAGATAAAATAGCCCTTTCAGAAATAAGCTGTCATGTGAGTCAGCCCCCAATTCTCTTAGTTGGGCTTCTTTGATCTCCAATGGAATATGGACACACGTCAGAATTCCCCACCTGTAATCTCTGGGATCCAATTTCCTCAAGCAATTTACTTTAGGACCATGTTTAGGGTCAGGAGGTGGATCTGCCTGGTCCTGAATTTGACACCCTCTAAAAATGTACTAGGTTCAAATCATATTCACTCCTAAGCCATCACACCCTAGAACAGTGCAGATCGCTGGGATAGGCCAATACCTAAGATAAAAGAAGTCTGACTGTTTTTCCAACGATGTAGGTTTACGGAAAAAGCCCCATCAGGATAGATCTCAACACAACTGCTCTTTTCAAAGAAGAAAGAGAAAGAAAAATCCTCAAAATACAGACCACAGATTGATTCCCTCTTTCTCTACCCAAAGGGATCCTGGGCAGTGCTGTTTCAACAGAACTCAGAAAAACAGAAAGTCAGGACCCAAAGGGACCTTGAAGTTACCATGTCCTGCGGCTACAAAAAGAAAAGAAACACAAGACCTTGGGTTACTTGGATGCAAGTGGCACCCAGCGTGTGGGCGAGTGGGAGGGGAGCCACTCCTCTCTGCTCTGGTCTTCACCAGGGACCTTTGCATCTGCTGGAGTCTCCTGGGTACCCTGCACAGCCCCTCTGATTCCCCAAAACAGCTCCATCTCTACAGCTGCTTATTCAGACAGCCCTCCTGGACCATGACTTCCCCGCCTAGCCTCCTTCCTTGGCCTCCTGCTGGGACCCCTCAAGGCTAGAGCCCAGCCAGGTAGGAAGAAGAGAGGCTGCCCTTGAATGGGGATCATCCCAGAAGGATGACGAAGCCAGAGAAGGGTCATGAGTCCCTGAGCCACAAAAATTAAGGGACCTTCAAAGGTGTTCAGGCCAGAGAAGACTCGAGGGCAGGCCAGAGACCTGTTCTCTGACAGAGGAGTCAGAATGGGTCTGAGTGGTCAGAAAACCAAGTCAGACCTTTGAGGTAGAGAATACAGACTCCAGAAGACAGTGAGGAACGTGGAACAAGGGAGCACCCAGCCCCTCCTCACTCCAGCCTCTGCCCTTAAAGAGCCAGGCAAGGACCTGAAAGCAAACCAGGTTGGATGAACTCCTTGAGGTCCACAGAAACCCTGTAGGGCAAATGGAGGAGGTGCCTTCTTAAACTGACCGTTGAGGCCCAAAGAAGGAAGAGAGAAACCTAGGCCTCAGCTTGCAACCAGGGGGCGTGCTCACCTTGCTGGGGCACGGAGCACGTGGGGGCACACGGCTGGGTCGAAGACAGCCTGCAGGGACTCGCAGTCCTGGAAGGACAGGTTGTGAGTCTTCCTCACCCCTGGATGGGCAGACAGGGTCTCAGTGGGCCTCGCCAACCTCCACCCCACGCCGCAAGGACGACCTGGCCAGCCAGCTGCTCGCTCACCGTATTTGCAGTACAGCTGAACTACCAGGCGGCTGCTCCTGCCATTCAGGGAGATGCAGCATTTCTCCACGGTCTTCTCCAGCATCGCCAGCGAGCGGAAGACTGAGAGGAACGACTAGGCGATGGAAACACATCAGCCCAGGCCTGCGCCCCCACCAGCCAGCTCTCACGTCCCCTTAGGCTCTGGCCCACCACGGGCTCAGCACTGTCACACCGGGAAAGGACTTCCCCCACACACAGACATTTACACCCTTCCAGGCCTTCGTTCATGCTGTTCCCCTTGTCTGGAATGCCTTGAAAGACCTGCTTACCTTTCAAGGACCAACCTGAATGTCACCACTCTCTGCAGGTCCCTGGCAGAATCAATTAGCCTCTCCATATCTCCCATTACTCCCTGTGGATGTCCGTACTATGCCCCTGTGCTGCATTTTGCACTGGATTGCTCCTGCATACATTTCTCTCCCCAGCTGGCACCTACTGTGTGCCTCAGAGCAAACGCACTGTGGTAGAGGTTCCTGGGGGAGTGCACTGCCACTGCTGAGGGAGGGGCCTCACCTTCATCAGGATCTTACAGCGCAGCGGGTCCTGACCAGGGGTGGCCGCCTGGTACTGCTGGAAGAAGAGCGGGGCAAAGAGGAAGCAGGCATAGGCCGAGCGGGAGGAGTTCACGGTCCGGAGGGAGAGCTGGGCCAGGAAAAGCAGGGAGAGGGATGCAGTCACCAGCAATGTCAGGCCCAGCCCTCTGGCCGGCTTCTGCTCACACACTTGCCCTAATGTCCTCCACTTCCACCATCGTCTGCTGAATCCCTCCCTCTCCTTCCAGTCAGCGGGTATCTTCTCCGTGAAGCCTTCCCGGAGGGCCCCTCAGCACCGCTCCTGCAGCAAGGGCCCTACACAGCCTTCAGCGCCGACCCCACCCGCCCCCGGGCACTTCAGGGAGGGCAAATGCTCTCAATTCACACACTGGTCTGGGAAGATGACAGGGCTCAAGGTGACGTCCCAGCAACAGGGGAGGAAACTAACTCAGCAGACAAATCTGCCCACCGGCATCCTATCTGACGGGGGCGAGACTCGAGCCCAGGTTAGGGCTCCCTGTGGGACTCTCACACCCCCCCCCAATACCGTGGCTCCTCACCCCGTCTTCCAGGGGCTCCAGGTAGAGTTCGTCCCCGATACGGGACAGAGAGTGGACGGCCTTGCCGAGCACTGCGGGGAGGAGAGGAGAAACACTGGTTTGCTGGCGCCTTGGGCCGTCCCACGTGCCCCCAGCCGCCGTCTGGCCCCAACTCACCCTTCACGTTGCTGCCCGTGACCAGACACTTCATGCTGCTCCCCGCGGCCGGGCTGTGACAGGCGGCGGGCCCCGGCCTGGACCCCAGATCGCTGCTCCCCTCCGGGTCTCCCCTGCCGCCGCGGATGCCCTGGATTCTCTTCCCGCGCACCGCCCCCCGGAAGCCCCGCCCCCGCCTCCTCATTGGGCCACACGCCTGCACCTCCGTCACGTGAGAAAAACGCTCGCCGGCTACGCCGTCACGTGACAGAGTCCGTGCTCCGGGGGGGCGGTCACGTGATTCGGGAGCGCCGGGCGCCTTTCTGGCTTGTCTCTTCGCGGGGTCCGGGGCCTCCCTCGGCCCTTCAGCGCCCCGGGTGAGCCGGGCCTGTCAGCGGGGCCCACCGCGGCTGCGCGCCCGAACGCAATGCTCTCAGAGGGTGTGGGGGAGCGAATCCGGAGATGTGCGGGCGAGCCCGCCTGGGTCACTAATTTAGAACGGATTTTCTGGGCGTCTGTCGGGGGTACGGGGTCGAAGGCAGACCGTCGCACCCAATCCGAGCCGGGGACACGCACAGAAGCAGCAACCACCGGCTCTAAAAAGAAATTAAAGCACGTTGCAGCAGGATCCCGGGGTGGGAAGTGGCTGTTCGCTCTGGCTTCGAGGATCCTGCGTTGACCCCGAAGAAGAGAAGATTCTCCGGACAGAAAGGGGTAGAAGGGTGTGGCTGGCAGGGGAAGGCGAGAGTAAAGACTCAGCGGTGCATGGGGCTTTGCCCCCGTTGGGAGGGAAGTGAGTCTGTGAGAGGAGGGGTGAGCGCTGCCAAATGATGAGGGTGACTAACGGGAAGCGCTGGAAACGTTTTCTGAGGGTAGACGCATGCGTATGTGGCCCTTTGAAAAACGACCAAGGCACCGTGCCAAAGGAGGGGCTTCATCGGCGGGCAGGTGTTCCCCTAGTCCTGGGCCTCAGTCCTCCGCTGCGTGAACTGGAAGGGAAGTCCTGGAGGGGCTCCCTGACCTCTAGTTCCCTGCAGCACCCAGTGTGCTTTGAAGGGCCCTGGGCACCACTGCGTTCCTTTAGTGCCCATCTGGACTTGCCCCTCTGGTACTGTCCCCAGTGAGGAGGCCGTGTTTGTCTGTGGGCCCCTTGCCCTCCTGCTCCTGGCCTGCAGTTCTGGACCCCACTTTGTTTCTTCCTCTCCTTGCCCTCAGCTCTGCTCCCTCAGGAGCACTGGGGGAGGTTATTCTTGCCTTTTAGGGGGGTCCGTGTAAATGGTACCACCTCTACCCAGACATTTAGGTCAGTAAACCTGGAGTCATCCTTGACCCCATGCTGTCCCGCACCCTACATACTACAAGCCTCCAGCAAGCCCTGACTGCTCTGCCTCTCACACAGATGGCAACTTCGTCCTCCTCTCCCATGTCCACGGCCATCGTCCTGGCTCAGGCCACCATCATCTCTCACCCGAATGACTGTGGGAGCTCCCTGGGTGGTTCCCTGTCTCCTCCAGTGCTCTCTCCAAGCAGCATCAATGTGACCTTCCTAAAATGTCAATTGTGTCATGCCTCTCCCTGGTGTAAACCCTGCAGTGGTTCCCAATTACTATACTTGCCATCAAATCTAAACCCCTTGGGGATTCCCTGGCAGTCCGGTGGTTAAGACACCACGCTTTTCACTGCTGAGGGCATGGGTTCAATCCCTGGTGGGGGAACTAAGATCCAGCAAGCCGTGAGTCCTGGCCGCCCCCCAAAAAATTCTAAACCCCTTACCCCAAACCTGCAGGAAGGAGCTGGCCCCACCCTTCTCTCCACCTGTCTGTGGCCTTCCTGTGCAGCAGAACTGGCCCCATCAGTTCCCTGAACCAACCACATCCTTTTCCACCTTGGGATCTCTGCAAAGCTGTTCCCACCACTTGGAATGCTCTTTCCCCTTCTCCCATGCTGGCGCCTTCTCTTCCTAGGGCTCAGCTTCAGTTGCCCATCCTCAGATAGGCCTTCTCTGCTTCCCCCTCCACCCCCACCCACCCGCATTGTCTAGCCAAGCCCTTGCTCTGGGTCATCCACAGCACTTATCCCAACTCAACATTATTTCATAGTGTCTACTTCTTTAATGCCCCTAGTATGTCAGCCCCATGAGGGCAGGGACCTAGTCTGTTTTGTTTGTTACTGTATCCCTCTGCCTCCCACAGGGCCTGGCCCTCAGCAGGTGATCAGTAAGTATGCGTTCAGTGAATAGGTGTGTGACCCAAGTGTAGCTGAGTTGCCTCTGGTTCCCTCGTAGCACGTAGCACGGTGCTGTGATGAAAGGAACAAAACTTCCAACCTCTGCCCACAGTCCCACAGTCCAACCCTTCCGTGGACGATAGCTGTCTCCCCACATTATGTGCAAACCCTCCCACCCAAGGAACCTAGCATTCGTTATTCTCTTCCTTACTTTCCTCCTTCTCTCTGGATCTCGCCCTCTCTCTTTTTATTCCAGTGAAAATCAGCAGAGCCTTCACGGCTTCTCCACCTCTTCCCCACAGCCATTGCCGGAGCAGCCTAGCTGGAACAGAAGATAGATGCCAAAACTCCTTGGAAGGCAGGGAGGGGAAGGTGTGACTAATCGCACACCCGTGCCTCTGCCCCTGACACCTATGGGACCAGTAGGGTCCTGTGGCCTCAAGGTCTTTGGAGCAAGGCCCCCGGGGGAGGGAGAGGGAGACATAAATGCTTTAGGACTTTCTTTTCTTTTTTTAAAAAATATTTATTTATTTATTCGGTTGTGCTGGGTCTTAGTTGCAGCAGGCGGACTCCTTAGTTGAGGCATGTGAACTCGTAGTTGCGGCGTGCATGTGGGATCTAGTTCCCTGACCAGGGATCGAACCCGGGCCCCCTGCATTGGGAGTGCACGGAGTCTAATCCACTGCACCACCAGGGAATTCCCAGCGCTTTAGGACTTTTGATGAGTCTTTCTTACGCTGCACACACACACCTGCTAAAAGCTGGGAATCACCTGACCCTTCTGAAGGGTTCAGACATGAGAAAAGAGCCTAGAGCTGGGACTCGGGAGTTCTGGGTCTCTGGTCTGTGCTTCAGCGCTGACTTGCTGTGTGACTTTGGGCGAGTCCCTCCTGTCTCTGCGGCTGTACTTTGTGGTTGGTGGCACGAGATACTCATTGAGGTCCCTTCCCACCTTGATGTACTGTGATCCTGAGGGGGCCCTTCGGCTTCCCTGAGCCCATCACCTAGCCACAGCTCTGGAGAGGAGCTGGAATTGGCAGGCCTGCTTCCCCCAGGCTGTGGGGCTGGAAGGGAGCTCTCCAATTGGAGGCCAAGCAGCCTCTCCAGGCTTGCAGTTGGCATAGCCAAAAAGGCCTTTCAGGTCCAGAAGGGAGAACACACAACGGGGAACGAGGACCTTGTGACTCCAGCCCTGCTACAGACAGCCTCAAGCAAGTTGAGGCCCTTCTCTGAGCCTGTTTCCTCCTTGATAAAATGAGGGGGTTGGATGAGATGCTCTCTCAAGATCCTTTCAAATCCCACATTCTTACGGTCTTCACCATACCCCACAGTAGAGGTGGTCTCCTGCAAGTACACAAGTATGTGATTGTGTGGGAGTGTGTGTGTGTGTGTGTGTGTGTGTGAATGTCAGAGGTGGATACGGAACGGATGAAGGTGGTTACCATTTCAAACTTTTAAACTAATTTTCTGTCTGGAAATTTCTTCCGTTCAACCACCGCTTCTCACTCAACTGGTTACGTTTGAAATCGCAGAATCCTCAGAGCTCAGTAATTCGTTCATTTAACACGTGTTAGACACGCTTTCCTAAGTGTAGGAAAGAAAGCACACGATGAAAATCCCTGCCCTCGTGGGCTTCCACTCGACTGGAGAGAGACAAACCAGAGGGCCTGACTGTGCCAAAGCCTCTGGCAGAGTCTGCTGGGCTGCGCACACGGGAGACGGGATTTGCCTGGTGACTCTGGGGTTGCCGAGTGGGCAAGGGAGCTCTGAGCTGCTGGGGGCACTGAGCTGGTGGGGCTCTACTTGCCCACCTATCATGCCTTTGTGGCACACCAGGTGCCTCGAGCCCCCAGAGGCAAGCCCTGCCTGGGCCTTTCTTGTTCACTGGCATTTCTCCCAGCAACCAGAACAAGCCTGGCACATAGCAGTGGTTTAATAAACATAGGGCAGATGCCCCAAGAGTATAGGGTTCAGAGAGGTTACAAGACTTGAAGCCAGGGACTTCCCTGGTGGCGCAGCGGTTAAGAATCCACCTGCCAATGCAGGGGACACGGGTTCGAGCCCTGGTCCGGGAAGAGCCCACATGCCGCGGAGCAGCTAAGACCGTGCGCCACAACTACGGAGCCTGCGCTCTAGAGCCCGTGCTCCGTAACAAGAGAAGCCACCCCAAGGAGAAGCCCGCACACCACAACCAAGAGTAGCCCCCGCTTGCCGCAACTAGAGAAAGCCTACGTGCAGCAACAAAGACCCGACACAGCCAAAAAATAAATAAATAAAGCCCTTAGTTCACACGGTCAGTGTTGCTGTTACTGTGATTGCTGTGTCCTAGCACCTCCATCTCTGGCGTGACCCCCTCATGGTATTCTGGGGTCAGGACCAGGGACAAAATACATCATCAGCACGGACGAAGCCAGGATGAATCCGTACAAGGAACTGAGAGGGAAATCCCCCCACAGAAACATTACAGAGGAAAGTTCTGGAGGCCACGAACTGGAAAATACTCAGAGAATTGGGGTTGGGGTAAAAGTCAGCCCCAAGAAGAGGCGTGGGTGTAGGCGGGGCTGCGTGCCGCCCCTTGATTCTACGCCCCTTGATTCTGGGCCCTCGGTGTGCCCTCTGCCCCACCAGCTGCTGGAGGCTGGCATGAGGTAATGGCTGTGCCCACACTGCCAGGCTCCAGGCACAGGTCAGAGACCAGGTCCCTTCAGACTGCAGGGCTGAAGGTGGAGGGAGATGGGATGGAATTTTTAAACCCGCTGATGGGAAGGGGAAGCTCAGGCTTGTTCACCAAAACCTGGCATGCTGGAGTTACAGGGCCCCCTTGGAGCACAAGTGAGGTAAGTTTAGGACAAATCAAAGGCAGCGTGCTTCACCCAGCAGGGGAGGACTCCGATGGAACTCATTACCCCAAGATGTGGTCTCGGCTGGAAGTATAAATAGCTTCACAAAAGGTTTAGATAAATCTGTGGATGACAGCTCCATTCATGGGTTAGAAGGGAGGGAAGTTGTTTGTGGCCTGTGGGCCCGTGGGGAAAGCATCAGGGAGGCGACCTGGCCTCCCTGAGACCACCCCTCGGGGCCCCTGTTGGAGGCCGGCTTTGGGCCGAGGGGACCCGGGCAGCAGTGTCGGTGTTCCTACAGCCTGGAGCCCAGCCTGAGTCCCCAGGCCCTTTCCTCAGTGCCCCCATCCCTCGCCATCCGCTGTTTCTCGGGAGCCATGGGACCACCCGCTCTGGGGAAAGCGCCCTGTCCTGGCTGTCCCCTAAGGGACCAGCAGAGGGAGACAGACACCGTGTCCAGTCCCAGCTTCCAGCACAGAGACCAGGTTGGTCTGCCCTGGGGAGGGCAAGCAGGCACCCAAGGGTCCCAGCTCGGTGTCCAACACGGGGCTAGGCGCCCAAGGAGGGAGGGGCCCAGAAGGCATCCTCCCTGGCCAAGGGGGGCTTCCTACGGTGCCGGGGGGGGTGCGGGGAGGAGGAGAGACTTCAGAGAACTGGGGGCAGGGCGGGGATGAGGCCACTAAGAGCAGGGCGGCTCTGGAGCCATCTTCCCTCTGTCCCTGCAGACCCCCAGCCCCTGGTGGGCAGGGTGCGGTCTCCGTAGGACCACGCTGTTCCGCGGGCACATACAGGAGGTGCTTCAGAATGCCTTGAGGGGGGCGACTGAGCCCCACAGGCCCGAGTGCCAGCTCCTCCCGGCCCAGGAACCGGTTCCAGGCCAGGTGTGGTTCCCCAACTTTGGCTGCTCGGCTTCTCCCCAGCCACCCTCAGAGTCTCCCTTGACATCCCCCTGACCTCTGACCTCTCCCTTCTCGGCACTACAGCCGTTCTCACACCTGTCCGAGCTCTTGAGTCCCTGTTTCATTTAACAATGAAATTTTCATTTTGCAGCCGTCAGCGGCGGAAACTGACACGTGCTCAGGGTGCTCTGCTGAGGATCACGAGGTGGACCTCCCTGTGTCCATCCTTTCCGCTCTGGCCGGCCCTCCTCCAAGACACTGACCCCCTGTGAGGAGGCTGTCTGGGATGCCGGAAGCAGATGCTCAGGATCATTTATCGTTGGAGGAAAGCTGAGCAGCGGCCCAACTCCAGAACTCTCTAGAGTTCTGTGTCTGTGCCCAGTGTGGGGAGTCAGCCTGGGGGTGCTGGGGACAGGCCTCAGGAAGAAGGCAGAATGGAAAGAACAGAGTAGGTACAGACAGACAGACTTGTAGACATGGAGGCTTGCAGGGGTCAGGGCACATCATTAGCAGAGGTGGGAGGATAGGGCATGAAGGGCAGATAATAATAATATTTAACCTTGTCGCGTGTTAAGTGCCAGAGATTTGACTTGTGTTAACTCAATCATCCCTTATTCTGAGGAAGGCACCATTATCATCTCCCCTGTCTTATGCAAGAGAAAACTGAGGTGTAGAGGGGTCAAGTGGCTCGCCCAAGGTCACACAGCTGGTGAAGGCGGAGCGGCACCCTCACGTGCTGTCAAGCTCCCAGCGGTGCTGGGACAGCCTCCCAGAGGTGCCAAGTGCAGTCTGTCCTCTGACCCCCTGCCCCCCGCCCCGGGGCCCCTGTGGAACCCAGACAGTCTGGAGAAAGCCTGAGACGGCTGAAGGAGGAAGGCTGGTGGGAAGGAGGGGACAGAGCGGGAGGAGCCGGCAGTGACTCAGCAGGGCAGGATAAGGATCTTCCTGCAGGATAAGGGAGAGGTAACCCCACTCCTCTGCCGGGTGCCGGAGTCACAGAGCCTGAGGCATGGGTTGTCCAGGGCAATGGAACATCCCGGAGAATGGCGGGGGAGCTCCTGGCGGACGACGGGGGTGGTGGTGGAGCCCCTGGGGGTATCCTTCCTGCCACTGTCCTCACACACCCATCACCCTGACATCCTTGCAGACGGGGAGCGAGCCCAGGTAGGGCAGGGGAGAGGCAGGCAGCAGGACCTGGTTCCTCTCCTCGGCCGGGAGGCAGGGGCTGTGGGCGCCGTTTATCTCGGGAGGCCTGAGCTGGGCCAGGTGTAGGTGGGGGACGCAGGGCTATTGCTAAGGTAGGAGGAGGCCTTTGGCCCCGGGGTTTCCGCTGACATCACAGCCAGCTCAGGGTGAGGCAGGGCCCTCTGGGCTCCTGCCCCTGGAAGAAAGGGGAAAGTGCACTCCCCGCCACCTTTCCTCCCCCTGCTGCCCTCGGTGGCCCCTGCGCCTGCACAGTCACGCTGGAGCATGCGCCGCAACGGTGGAGGGGCGCCCCTCCTGGGGTGCAAGTCCCTGGCGGCGGCTCGCTTTGCAAGCCACACGGCCGGTCTGGCCCTCGGGAGGTACAGCCTTGTACGCCTTGCCTGTGTACGCTCTGTGCACAGGCAGCCGTCTGCCTTCCAGCTCAGTGCTCATTCCATGATTCAAACTCACTGCTCTGCTCACGGAATCTACAATTCCAGCTGAGGGGACTGGAGTGGTCCTGGGCTGGCACCTCTCACCGACCCAGGAGGGCCACATGGCATGGCTGGCCCAGTCAGTCGTGTGTGGCGGGTCGCGGGCAGGAGAGCCCAGGTCTCCTGCTCCAGGCACATGGGGACTCTCTGTCCCAGAGAACGTGCTCGTGTCCTGAAGAGAGAGACCAGGTGTGCCCCAGGTTAGATGCCTCACAGCCAGGGGTGCTCAGCACGTGCTGCTGTCTCCGCATCCAGCCTCTTCTCCTTTCAAGAGTCCCTGCGCGCCTGCGCCGTGGGGGCAGTTAAGAGGGCGAGGTGCTGAAGGCAAATGGTCCTCAGTTCCAGCCCTGGTTCTACCTCCTGGTGTGACCTTAGACAAGTGACTTCATCTCACCAAGCCTCAGTCCCCTCGTGTGTAAAATGGGGAAACAACAGTTCTTATTTTCTAGGGTTATTGTAAGAATGGAGTGAAATCATTCACATAAAGCCTTAGCACAGAAGCTGACTCGTGGTGACAGCTCAGTACGTTTCAACGCTTGTCATGAGTTAAGCCTGAGAGGCGCAAAGGAGCAGCGTGTCACCAAGGAATGCCAGGCGTTGCAGCAGGCTGGCGGAGTCTGTGGGGCGGGCCGCTGCCTCTCCTGCCTGCGCACAGGCCAGCCTCTGCCTCTCGACCCCAGGGCCTCCTAGGCCTCCTCTCTGTGTCCTTGGCACCTGGCACAGAGTTGGAACTCAAGGAATGTTTGGTGAACAAATGAATGAACGAGTGAATGTCCTTACTCATCTCTGTGGGCTTCTCCAATACCACACTCCTGCTCACCTACCAGGAGGGGACTGGACCAGAGGCTTCCCCAGACACCCGAGGGGTCAGGGCCCCTTTATTGCCAGTTCTGCATCTGTGTGGGACATGGGGCCTTTGGGGCATATAGAGAGCCTTCCCTGGGGATGCCAGTTATGGGGGGAGGAGGGGAGGCAGGAGGGAGGGGTGGAACCCTAGCCTGTCCCTGAGCCAACACTGACTCACCCCCAGCCCCTTGGAGGGCAGCTCAGTCGTCTCTGGGTGCCAGCCCTGCCCCCTACCCAGACACACGCTTTGAGGCCTGACCTCTACCCCCTGCGGAGGGTAAGGACTGAAGTCTGGAAGGCCAGAGAGGACATCGAAACAGCATCCTCCTCAGCAGCTCGCTGATACTCCCACCATCCCGTGGGAAGGGAGGCAGAGGTGGTCGTAGCGCATTCTGCTGAGAGGTGGTGGGCTTGTCCCCAGGCCCGCCGCCCAATTGGAAGCCTGGCATCCTGACTCCCAGTCCTGCCCTGTGCCCTCTGCCCACTGCAGGCAGCCCCGTGAGCTACGCCCAGTGCGACCCACCGTGGGGCTTCGGCCTGTGGTTGGTTGCCGCTGCCCCTCCTGCCATCCAGCCACATTTCCACCCAGAAGCTCCACCTCCTCCCAGAGCTCTCCTTCCCTCCTCATCCTCTGATCTCAGTTTAATGAGTGTCCCTTGTCACAAGACTGTGAGATTCTTGAAGGCAGGGGTGGGTTTTCCTTGTCTCTCTGTCCTTTACAGGACCTGGCACCCAGCAGGGGCTCAGGAAATACCTGTGCAACGCTTCGTGGGACAGATGGATCTGGAGCTCAGGGGGCCAGTGTCTCCTCTAACCTCTGCCCTGCCCCCAGCAGCAATCCCAGATCGTGAGAGCTGGCAGGGCCCCGAACAAACATCCCTTTCTGAGAGCCACAGGGGTGCAGGAGCTTCCCCAAGGTCCCCAGCTGGAAATCAGAGGGCAGCCACCTGTGCCCACCACCCCACAGAAAGCCTGGAGGGGTTCTCGCTGCTCTGCTTCTCCCTTCTCCCCGCAACTCCCTCAGCCCAGCCCCCTTTGGGACTTGGCAGAATAAAGGCACAGTCTTTATTCTAGCCCCTACCCTAAACCAACTGGCAGCTCCTAGCCTGCTGCCTTTGCCCAGACATGGCAGAGGGGCACTGGCAGCTTGGAGACGGAGTTGATTTTCCCTTTGGCAGTAGGGAAGATGGGGGAGGGGAGAGGCTTGCCCCCCACCCCTCCCCGCCAGCCAGGTGAGGGGAGAGGGCAGGGATGCGAGTCCAGACAAGAGGCAGAGGGAGAACACGACTTCCCCAGCTTGTAGGGTCACGGCATCAAGCCCGGGGCTGTGTGGAAAGCCAGTTGTCCCTGCACCCAGCTGGCCTGGGTCCCCACTTCAGAGCTGCAGCCCTTGGTTCCTGCAGACTGAGGCTTTCTCTCTCGACTCCCGAGGTGAACGTTTGCTGGCGGGGGTGAGGGCATGGGAAACTTTCCTCCCCTTCCACTGCAGTCCGCTCCTCTTTGTGTCCCCTGCCCCGTCCCTTCTTTTCTCCCTCCTCTTCCCTCAGCACCCCCCTTCCTTCGGCTCCCCTCTCCCTCTTTCCCCTTTCTCCCCTGGCCCCTCCTCCTCCCCCGTGTTGGGGCTGCTTTCTCCCTGACTCAGCAAGGTGCTTTATAAGGTGCTGAGGGGCTCAGCCAAATCCAAACCACATTGTCTGTGCAGACACTCGGGGCAGGCTGCACACCAGGGGAGAAGGACTTGAGAGGCTCCCTTCTCCCCTTCCCGCTCCCCTCCCTTCTGTGGCTCCCTCCCTCTGCGAGGGGACCTCCTGGCCAGCCTCAGTGACAGTCACCCACTGGGCATCTGCCTCCTTGACCTTGGCCTGGGCATCAGAAGATCTTCGGGCTCACTGGCCAAGAATGTCATTCAAACTCCACGGCGTTCTGGCTGGGGGAGGGGCGGGCGGGAGGGCCCCCCACCCAGCACTTTTGCAAAGGGCCCCTCCAAGGCAGGTTTCATCAGAGCTGCTCCTGACGCCCCAGAAAATCTCCTGCCCCCAACCCCCCACCAGCTCCCCTTTCTCAGCTCATTTTCTCCTCGTTTAGGAAATAAAAGAAAGAAAGCGGAAAAAAACACCCCAAAACAAACCCAACAACAAAGTCTGTCCCACTCCAGTGAGGTAATTGAAAACAAACTTCTTCCCCACCCCCCCAACCCCCCCATCCCAGTTCTCGAAGTGCAGAAAAGGGAAGAGCTGCCCTGGGAACCCAGCGCTGGTCATGCCCACGCCGCCTGCTCTGACCCACAGGCTGGAGGGGCTATGGCAGGGTGGGCACGGTGCCCTTCCTTCTCGGGGCAGGGGGGCGGGGGCCCAGGGCAGGAGTGGTGAGCGCAGGCTCTGATGCTATTCCAGAGAGGAATCACCTCTCAGGTCTGGCCCACCACCTCTCCCTCCTTGAAACAGCAAATAAACAACAACAAAAGCAACTTATTACCAAGTGATTTAATTGGCGGTCCCGTTCTAGAGCACTCAAGCCTTGGAGACCAAATGACCGTCCCCCAAGAAAAGTCACAGAGTGGGGATGTCTGCAGGCCCCCAGATGAGAGCTGTTTCCTTTGCACAGTCCTTGGCAGCCCTCTGTACAGGGAGGAAGGGAGACCCTCCAGGGAAGGTCTAGGCTATGGGTCCCCTAGGGATCCCGCCCGCCAAGTCCCAACCCAGGCCTGAGGGAAGGACGGAGGGAGAGAGCACTCCACACTCAAACCACCCCTACCCCAGCACCGGAAAAAACCTACAACCCAAGCCCCAAAGGCAGGAGAAAGCCGAATGGCTTCTTGGGGAAGCATTTCACAAGTGGGGACTCTTGGTCTGTCCATCGCCTTGAATTCGAGCGGTCCCGCTGAGTCACCCCTGAAGCCTCTGGTGTTGAAACTGGTCCGGTGCCTCGTGCTGATTAATGAATTACAAATCCCCCGCCCATGAGCACTCTCCTGGTGGCTGGGAAGAAGAATGAAGAACCCTGTGAACTTGAGAGAAAAACCCTCAGCCAAGTGCCCTCTTCTCTCCTCCACGCTGGGCAGTGGGCCTGTGTTGCCCTCTTCCTGCCCCCCACGGGGCATTGTGAGCCGGTTAGTGACCTGCCCCAGCCCCGGAGCCTCGCTTAGCCTCAGCTTTTGGAAATGGGACAGGCGGCGGGACAATAGGCAAGGGGGGCGGTCAGCCCAGACAAAGGGCAGCAGGAAAAACACCATCACTTGCTTCGAAGCCAGCTCGCTGGCATTTGGGAGGATGTGTCATTGCATTTACTCAGGGGGAGGGGGAGGGGAGGGGAGGGGAGGGGAGGGAAGGTTAGAGACGTGGAGGCAGAGGTAGGGTGAGAGCTGGGACCCCGCCGGGCAGGGGGCAGGCGCCCCGGGCCGACACCGAGGGAGAAGAAAAGGAGCGGCCGGCTCAATCCCCTGGCTCTTGGGAGTTTGCAGAAGCACAGATGCCCTCCCGCCCCCTCCCCCAGGAGGCCCAGGGTGGTACCGCCGCAGCCTCGCCTCACCTCACCCCCCCCTCGGTGTTGTGGGAGGGAGAGGAGACCCAGAAGCCCTCCCTTCCCTCCTCCCCCCTCCTCCCCCCACCCCGGGGAGGGCCGCTACAATTTGTGGTTACAGCTTTACACGTCAGAAAAAAAAAGTTTGCAGAATGTCCCACACCGAAAAAAAAAAAAAAAAATCCGAAACCGAGCGAAAAAAACCTGCGAGTGGGCCTGGCGGATGGGATTATTAAAGCTTCGCCGGAGCCGAGGCTCGCCCTCCCACTCCGCCAGCCTCCGGGAGAGGAGCCGCGCCCGGCCCGCCCGGCCCCCAGCCCCATGGACCTCCGAGCAGGTAGGAGCCAGGCGTCCGAGGCCCCGGACCCCCCACCCCCACCCCGCCCGGGAGCCGCGAGATCCGGTTCCCGTCCTTCCCCCCGGGAGTCCCGAGCCGGGGCCCGGCCGGGGAGCCTGGCGCTGCCCCCGCCAGCAGGGCTCGGGCCAGGGGACGCACGGCCGGGCGCCTTCGAGAGGGGCCGGGCGGGGACGCGGCATTCCTTGAGTCCGCTCGGCGGGGAGCCCCGGCGACCCGCAGACCTGGGAGGCGGCCACCTGGAGCCCGGCGAGGCGGGGTCGCGGGATCCCGGAGGAGAGAGCCCCGCGCAAAAGTCAGGGAGAGCGAGTCCGAGGCGGGAGCGGGGCTGCGGGAGGGAGACGCGGCGCGCGGGGAGGAGGGGGCCGGGAGAGGAAGAGGGAGGGAGGGAGGGAGGCACGGGGAGCCCGAGGCCGGGCCGGCGGGAGGCGAGGAGAGGCCGACACCTCGGGCCGCGCCGCTCTCCCTCCCCGGCCCGCCGGGAGGGGAGGGCGGGAAGGAGGGCGGGCGAGAGGAGAGAGGAGGGCGGAGGGCAGAGCGAAGCCTGGCTGGTCCGGGCCGGGCCGCGGGAGTCGCGGCTTCCTCGCTGCGCGCCGCGCGGCCGGAGCCCACCATGCTGCCCGCAGCGGGGGAGCCGGCGGCAGGTAGGGGCCGGGCGGCGGGGCGGGAGGCGGCAGCGAGCCCCCCGGGCCGGCCCGCCGTGGCCTGGGAGTGATTAGTGCGGGGGGCGGGCGCAGCCCGGCCGGACCGGGCAGGAAAGTCTGTCACCGGCCGGGGAGCGGAGGCAGCGGCCGCTCGGCCCCGGCGGCCCGCGGGAGGGCGGGCGGGCAGGGCAGGCAATTGACGCGCGGGAAAGGGCAGCGGCCCGGCCGAGCCGGGAGCCCGGCGCCCCGGACCCCGCCCCCGCCCCCGCCGCCGGGAAGGGAGAGACCGGGCGGGAGCGGGCCGGGGGCGGGGCCGGGGGCGCCGGGGCCACACAGGGGGAAGGCGCCGCCGCTTCGGGGAGGGGGCCGGGATCGAGAGGTCACCGCCGAGGGGGGAGGGCCGGCAGGGTTCTCGGGCCGAGCCCCTCGAGGGAAACCCCAAGTCCCCGGGCCTCGCCAGAGTCCCCTCATCCCTGCTCTCCCTACCTTCCTTCCCAGCAACTCCACACTGCGCTCCAGAAGCCCTCCCCAGACTCCCAAGCCCAGAGGACGCGTCCCTGTTTCCTCCTGCGCCTGGCCTGGCCCTCCCCCCTGGGGTAGGAGGGGGCTGCCAGGAGGGGAGGGAGCTGGAGGCTCGGCTCGGCAGGAGCGGTCCGAGCCTCGGAGAGAGGCTGTGGGTGGAGGCACTGGACCCACTCCTCTGTCAGGCGCTCTCTGACCCTGACCCATACAGGCTGACACCTCTGAGCTTTCACTGTCCCCACGGACCCCCTCCCGGCTCCAGGAGCACACAACTGTCGCCCCCCCGACCCCGTAGGACACAGGGATACATCCCCCTGACAGATCAGACCCATTCCCCCCACTGGCTCAGACACCCTCGCTGCCCTGGAGCCAGGCACTCAACCAGGGGAGGAAACGGGCATCAGGCAGAGGTGGCAGCAACTGTCACCCAGCAGCCCCAGAAGTCTCTCCTCCCAACTGATGTAGTGGTTCCCTCTCCCCCTGGCAGAGCCCTGCGCTGGGCCCGTTCACACTTCTGCACACCACCCCTCCGCACCAGCTACTCCGTTAGTGACACTTCACATTCCTCCCCACAATCCCACCTGCCTATTCACACCCTGGCTCCTGCACGCTCCCTCTGAGCCCCTCCCATAGCCGCTGGATAACAACACCCTTTCAAGCACACCCACACAGTGGCCGGACTATTTCCTTCATTTTGCCCCCGTGCCTGCCTTCTGCTGGCTGCCTAGCTCCCCGGCTCCACCCAGGGTCCTCTTGCAGCACGATCCGGACCCTCTTGCTCCAACAAAAGCCCAGCTCCTGGGTGGGAATGGACTCCACAAGGCTGGGAGGCTGGCCCGCCCATCTGTTTCTTTCCCTGGGCCTCAGTTTCTTCTTCTGTCATTTAGGCTGGACGAGAAGGGCAGGGAGGGGGCTGCTGAAGAGCACGGCAGAGATGGAGCGTCACGTGGTTTGGAATTTCGCATGCACAGTGCAACCCCTTCACACAAGCCCAGTCACCTGATGGGCTGGTGACAAAGTGAGGTCTCCTGACTTCTGGGCCCACGTGTACCCACTCACTAAGCCGATTCTCAGTTGCCTGGGGGATAGGGAACCAAGGAGAGGATGGAAGGGAGAGAAGGAACAGAGGGGAGGGCAGCCAGCGTAGAGGACAAGGAAAGATGGGCTGTTTCTTTGGGCCCTTCCCTTAGAAGGGGGGCTGGGAGGTGACCCCCACGGCCGTTTCCTGGATCTCACACCACAGTGGACCCACCACCCCCTAAACCGCTCGTCCCCTCAGCGCACCTCAACAGACCCCTCCAAGGTCACCAGGATGCCGGTCCTGGTCTGGCCTGAGGGTGGGGCCTCTCGCTCTGGCTCCCACATTCAGCCCAACACCTCTGGAGCTCTGCGATGCCTCCCTGGCTCCTACCTGTTGGGCTGATGGCTCTTAGCCACCAATCCCAGGTGCACGGTCTCCTGGCTGACCTGTCCTGCCCACCCTGACTACCCTGGCGCATTTGCACTGCTGAGCCCCCTACCTCCATTGCGTGAGGTCAAACTGGGGGAGACAGGCTGAGGGGGCAGCTGCCTAAACACACGCGTACACGGGTATGCCTGCCTGTGTAGCGGTGTCAGGGTGGCCATGCGCTTGCGTGGGCTGAGCATATGTGTGTGTGTGTGTTCATGAGGGGGGGCCTCGGTTCCCAGGGCCCAGGGATCTGGATGGAATTAGGGGCTGGCCCGGGCGGGGGCCAGGATGGGGGGTGGGGGGGCCGCAGCAGGAAACGTGAGCTGCTCTCATTAGCTCCTCACGTGCTCAGCTGGATTTATAAACACAGGGGAAGACGGGATGTAAACAATCAGTGGGCAGCAGCCAGAAGCAGAGCTGGGGCGGGGGCTGGGCGGGGGGCCAGGACTCGGGGAGGGGGCCCAGGACACAGCCCCCGGTGGCCGGTCCACCTGCACACCATGAGCCTGGAGAGGAGGATGGATGTGAGGGCTCCAGATGCCCACTGTGCTTGCCCTCCTAGGAACGTAGGCAAGCGGCGAGCTGTGCTGAGTTCCGGTGCTCACGACTAAACCACAGGTGTTCTCTGCCCCAGACGGCTTTCAGTTTTGCTGCCTAAGATATGGGACATCTTGCCCAGAGTGGAGGCTGTCCTAATAGAGGGTAGAGCCCTGTCACCTTACTCCTCTCCTGGCCTCTTCTCCCTCTGGATTTCTGAGGCTCCTTCCCTCTTTCTGGCTCTCTCCATGGGTCAATCCCGCAGCTCCTTCAGCTTCCCCCCCCGCCCCCCCCCCCCAGCCTTCAGTGACACAGTTACCTCAGAACTGAAATATTCCTGGAAACACCGGCCTTGTCTGGTTAATTTCACGAGCCGTTTTTCTGCCCAGATGACTTCGCTCTTGTTTTTCCAAAGGCTTCTCCCCCTGCTGTCCCTGTATAGGGAGCCAGTCCTCCCTAGGGATGTCCCGCAGGGCCCAGAAGGGGAGGGGGCAAACAAGGCCCAGAGCTGGGTTCCTGACCCCCACCCCTACCCACCCCCTCCCACCGTGGGCCAGGCAGAGCCCAGTTCCAGAACTCTGGCTAGCAGGGCTGCCTGGAGCAGGGTGGGGTAAAGAGGCGAGCCTAGTTCTCCACTGCTGCTTCAGCTGGGACCCTCGGCCTTGCCACTAACTGCGGAAAGAGACCAGACTCAATCCTGAAAGCTACCTGAAGGCTGCAAGGACCGCTGCCCACCTCAGCAGGTCTCCAGCCTCTGAAACTAACCCCACATTGTACCCAGAGGATCCTGGAGGTGACTCAGCCAGATAGCCAGGCTGAAGGCAGCAGAGGAGAAGGGCCTGGAATTGTGTTGGGATGTGAAGAACGGAGAATAGGAAGGAACTCAGAGAGTCAGCAAGAGCTAGGGGTGGAAAGGAAGAATGAGGAAAGGACCATTTGGGAGGGAAGCCACAGGCTGCAGGTGGGGAAGAGGAAAAGGGGAGCCTGTCTCCCCAGGGAGCAGTTATGAGGCTGATCCTGCTTTCTGTCCTAAAACACACGTGGGTGGCACACATACACTCACACAGACACACACACCCTCGAACCAAGAGCCCTCCACCCGAGAGGGCAGGGTTCCTGAGACTAGTGGCAGCCCTGCTACTGCATTCTATCCGTGAAGCCAGCCAGTAAAGCATCTGAAAGAGTCAGGACTGACCAGCTGCGCCATTGCAAAAGTTCCCACCTGAGCCCTGCGCTCTGTAAGAGACATTCCATAGAGTGTGAATCCTAAACCCCTCCTCGTTTGTAACCCTCTCTAAAGCCCTGACCCAGCGTTATGACTAAGTCTAAACCTACCTAGTCTTAGTCCTTTCTTAACTCCACACTTATCTTAAGTACAATCAAATTGTTAAACCCCCATCCAACTTATTTCTATCAAAGCAACGTATGTCATTGTAGAAAATTTGACAGTATATAATATAAACTAGAAGAAAGAAACCACTCGTGATTTCACACCTACCCAAGCTCAAAGCCCAAACTAGCCCTCCTCTTGCTGACAGGCCATGCATCACGCCATCTGACAGCTAAATCAACAAATTCACAAAACTTAGCCCCAGCCAACCCTCTGCCTGCCCAGACCTAACCACATCCCCCAGCTGAACTCAAGCCTCAACCACACTCAGTCAGCCAAATCCCAATAAACTAACCTGAAGCTTTGAAAGGAACCCAGTCCTTAAACCTAACCTAGCTCAATGCCAATTACAGCCTTACTCTACCCTAACCCTCATTGCCACTGCCAGTCCCAATGCCCACTGAATCCTGGCCTAGTGCTCTTGACCTTGGACCTCACCTAAAAGCTGGGAAAATCATGTTTCCCAACTGCCTAGTCTGTCCTCACAGCATTGACCCCTGGCCTCTGGTATCCTGCGGGGCCCAAACCCTCCAGCACCGTCAGCAGACAAGCCCTCCTCAGCAGATACATCATATTCTCTCTCTCTCTCTCTCTCCCCTCCCCCTCTCCCTCCCCCTGCCCCCTCTCTTCGCTGCAGGCTGATCACCAAGTCTCATTCAGGTCACACTTTTCCCCATCCAGTACCCTAGAGGAGAATGGGGCAGATCTCCACGCTGCAGCCAGCCTCTCAGAGTGACACTAAATCTCCTTCAATCTAAGTCTATCCTACACTTTCCACACCTGGGAATCAAATCCCAGAATGTACCCACCACCGCCTGCCCGAGCCAGCCCCGTGTCCTTCAGCCCGCCCCTGGTGGTCCACAGCTCCACCTTGCCTCTGACCCCGGTGGTTTGACCCTACGTCCTGCCTCTGGCTCAACTCCCACTCGTGGCCGCCTCTGGGGCGCCCCTCTCAGGGCCGACTTCCCTCAGCTTGAAGCTCTGACACGTGCTGTTTCCCAACCCCCTGGCTCCCCCCAAACTGCAGTGGGACCCGGAGGGTGGGAGAGGAGGCCGAGGTACACCTGGAACCCGGGAATACTGATTCTGATCCGCAGTCCCTTGGCCTGGCCCCCCCATGTACACACACACACACACACACACACGCACGCACGTGCGCACACACACATACGCACGTCGGCACACATAGCGACTTAGCTGACACACAAATACTCTCCAGTACCTCCTGGTAGACACACAGGCCAAGTCCTCTTCCTCAGACACAAACATGCCTCCATGCACACACTTTCTCAGGCCAGGAACACTCCCCTCCTCCACTCCCCCCACCTCCCATCTGGTGGTCCACCCTCACCCCCCTCCCAGCCCATGGTGGGGACAGACACCTGCGGGGCTGCTAGCTGCTTCCTGGACCGGGCCGGGCCACCCTCATGCCTCTCGCCGTCTCGTCCACAGGGGACTCGTGGGGGATGCTCGCGTGCCTGTGTGCCGTGCTCTGGCACCTCCCTGCAGTGCCAGCGCTCAACCGCACAGGGGACCCGGGGCCTGGCCCCTCCATCCAGAAAACCTATGACCTCACCCGCTACCTGGAGCACCAGCTCCGCAGCTTGGCCGGGACCTATGTGAGTATCCAGGGCAGCTCAGGGGCTGGGAGTTGGGTGAAGAATGGGAGTGGGGGAAGAGAGGCCAACTGGTGGGGGTCCTGGTGAATGATGGGGTGATGGGGAGGGGCTTTGGCTCCAAGCAGTCTCCCTGTCTGGCCTATCTCCCGCCTTTCCCTCTTAGGGAGGGTGGCCCCTCCTCCCCATCCCTGGCCCCAGGACTAGGCATGTGGGCAGGCCTCGCACCCGCCTTGGCCCATCGCCCCGCTGGCTGCCGGCCCAGCCGCCCGCCTCCCCCTGGGGGCCGGGGAAGTCTCCTCTGTTTACACCGTGTTGTGGTGTCTCTCGCGCACGGGTGGGGCTGGGTGGGGATGGAGGGGCCCCACCTCCCGTGCCTGTGTTCCAGCTCGTCTCTGCCCCAGACCTGGGGCCCTGCTGCTCTGGACCCATGGGCCTCCCTTCTGTCTGCCTCTCCCATCCTAGCTGGGCCTCCTAGGGGGGACTTGGGGGAAGGGGGCTGCAGGGAACCCAGGCCAGGAGTGGCAGGGGGTTCAGGGTGCGTATGGAAGCTGTGCCATAAGGATCTGGGGGCGGTCCAGAGGTGCTCAGAGAGCCCAGGAGAGGAGGAAGGAGGGTCAGGGTTCCAAGGACCGTGGGGAACTGGCCCCTCTTCCCGTGTTCCTCTTCCACATCCCAGACCCTACTTTGGAGCCAGGGAAAGAAAGGGGAGGAGGGTGGCGGGGGAGCTGGCTCCGGCCCCAGGACACACCGAGGAAATGAGTTTGTCTCTGTGCTTGTCAGCGTGGGAACCTCCCCCGGGCCCTTGCCTATCCCAGGCCTCGCCCCTCGCTTCTCCCTTTCTCTCCCAGCTGAACTGTCTCCCTCACCCTTTCCCTGGGCCCCAGGCCTCTCCCCGGAGGGTTGGCAAGGCTCTCTCCTCTTCCCTAGACTGTCTTCGATACCCTTCCGCCTGCCCAACTCTTGAGATGGCCTCAGTTTCTTCCTTCTGCAGCCTTGCGCCTATGAGTGCTTCTTTGGGGGCCTTAGTGAGTACCTTGTCCCCTACCCTTCAGCTGGTGGACCATGCGTGCCAAGGGGCAAAGGCAGCTCAGATGGTCATGAGCCCCTCTGCCTTTCCACCCAAGGAAGCTCGGATGCTCACGGGCCCCTCTGCCTTTCCACCCGCTCTTCCCTCTCTGGTTTCCCGTCCAGAAAACCTGTGCTTGACTGCTACCCCCCTAGCTCCCGACCCTTTTTCTCCCCGGGCTGCCAGATCTCTTGAAGGAGTGGTCTGCAGCCTCTGCCTCCACTTCCTCTCCACCCACTCACTCCTTAACCCCCTGCAATCTGGCTTCCAGGCCACTGGAACGGTCCTCTCCAAGGTCGTCAGGCACCTCCTTCTTGCCAAACCCAATGGCATTTCTAAGGTTCATTCTCCTCGCTCTCTGTTTTGCAGCCCCACTGCTGAGCGTTGCTGCCTTCTCGAACTCCTCACCTTGGCTCTGACTCTCCTGGTCTACCTTCACCTCTGCGGCCTGGCCTCCTGGGTCCTCGTGGCTCCTCTTCCTCTCTGTCCCGCCCCCACAGTGGGCGCTCTCCCAAGGCTGGTACTCTCAGCCAATCAGCGCGTCCTTCCTGAGTTTCTCCTGCGTGTTATTCTCTTTCTGCACTTCTCCATAGGAGATCTCATCACCCCCATTGCTTCAACTGTCACCTCCATGCAAATGACATCCCTGGAGAAACTTAGGGGAGGCCCACAAACAGAGAGGCCTAGTGCGGAGGTGGGGCCGGTGTCAGGGGACACAGGAAATAGCAGCTTTGGGGGCAGGTATCTCCGGGCAGGCAGGCAGGCGAGCTGGCTTCTCCGCCCCCCTCCCTCCCCATCGCCCTCTCCTTTTCACAGCTGAACTACCTGGGCCCCCCTTTCAACGAGCCTGACTTCAACCCACCTCGGCTGGGGGCGGAGACTCTGCCCAGGGCCACTGTCAACCTGGAGGTGTGGCGAAGCCTCAACGACAGACTGCGGCTGACCCAGAACTACGAGGCCTACAGCCACCTCCTGTGCTACTTGCGTGGCCTCAACCGCCAGGCCGCCACGGCCGAGCTGCGCCGCAGCCTGGCCCACTTCTGCACCAGCCTCCAGGGCCTGCTGGGCAGCATCGCGGGCGTCATGGCAGCTCTGGGCTACCCGCTGCCCCAGCCTCTGCCCGGGACTGAGCCCACCTGGACCCCTGGCCCTGCCCACAGTGACTTCCTCCAGAAGATGGATGACTTCTGGCTGCTGAAGGAGCTGCAGACCTGGCTGTGGCGCTCGGCCAAGGACTTCAACCGGCTCAAGAAGAAGATGCAGCCTCCGGCAGCCGCGGTCACCCTGCACCTGGAGGCCCATGGCTTCTGATCCCTGACCTTTACCACCGTCTCTTTCCCCTCCCCCTTCAAGCCCTGCTCCCACTCTGGGAGGGAGAAACGCGTACCCCAACACTTGTTGAGCCAGGAGACAGAAGCCATGAGCCTCTAGCCCTCCCTGGACTGGGAGGAGGGTGTGATGCAATAAGGCCCATCCCCTCCCCGCTTCCCTAAGTCCTACGGGTCTGGGGAAGAGGTGCAATAGGCCCCATCCCATTTCCACAGGACGTGATGCTCAAGGGAGCCCACAATGGTTCAAGTTGGTGCAAGGCTCTCACAGCTTCCTGCTCCCTGCCCACCACTTGCCAGTGCCCACCCAGCCCCTCAAGTGGCACTGCCAGGAAGCGTGCCTGGAGGGCAGGGAGGGGGCCACCATCGCACGTGCCTTTCTGGGGTGAAGCCCTTTGGCTGCCCTTCTCTCCTTAGATGGGTGTTGCTCCCCTACCCCCAAATAACTCAACACATCCAATTCAGGAAACAAACACAGTGGCAAGTCCAAACAGGAAGAGATGGGATCAAAAATGGAAGAGGTGGGATCTGCATTGGAGGTAATACTGAAAGCAGAGGGGCAGGGACAGACTGGACCCAGGGGTCCCCAAGGCAGTCGGTGGCACAGGGTGGCAACCAAAAGGACATTGCCTTGAATTTTCCTGCCAGCCCCAGGGTGCCTCCTCTCCGCCCCCTTTCCCAGGGTATCTGTGGGTTGCCCAGGCTGGGGAGGGCAGCCATGGCCACAGCCACAGAACTTCCTGAAAGTTTACATTGCAGTAGCATTTCGGGGTGCGGGGGGGCAGCTCCCCCAGGCCCTGCCCCCCAGCCCCACCCACTCATGACTCTAAGTTTGTTGTATTAATATTTATTTATTTGGAGATGTTATTTATTAGATGATATTTATTGCAGAATTTCTATTCTTGTATTAACAAATAAAATGCTTGCCCCAGAACTTCATCTCTTTGCTCGGCCTTGCCCCGCCCCCTGGCTCTCCTCCTTGCTCTCCGGGCCTTCCCGCCTCCACCCACCACCCCCACCCCCCACCCCGCCACACCTGCTGGTGGAGGGCCGGAAGCCCAAGGGTTAGCTCAGGAGATGCCAAGAGCTGGGGAAGAGGCTCTCTCCCCTGTGTCCACCGGGAAGACATGCGCACAGCAGACTCCGCTCCTGGCCCTCCACCTACCCCCTCCTCTAGTTCTCCCAAATATCTGTCTGTCGCTTACCTTCCTCCTCCCAGCCTTTGCTCGTCTACCTTACTCCTCCGGCTGACTTTAGTGGTCTTACGGGTCTGTCCCCCTGCACAGCTGTCTGTCTGCCCTCCGGTGCTCTCTCCGAGCCCCGCGCATTTAGCCCTCAGCTTCCCCAGGACCCCCACCTGTGGCCGGCTGTCGGATTCCCTCAGCAGTGACCCTCACCTTCTCGATACCCTTCATCTCCCAGGGAGGCCAACAGACTGAGGCCAAGTATCAAGTCTCAGCTGTGACTCTACACTTTTCTCTCCAACATAAAACAGCCAATTAGGGGGAGAGAGAGAAACTCATATTGGACTGCAAGCAAATGGGACAGATGCTGTTTGAGGGATGACCTAAGATCAAATCCCAGGTCCATAACCTACCAGCTGAGTGACCTTGAACAAATGATTTAAAGCTCTCTATTCTCCAGTTTCCCCATCTGTAAAACGGGAATAATCAATACCTTTATAAGAATGTTGGAAAGGGTAAGAGAAACAATGAAGGTAAGATGCTTGGCTGAGGCAGCGGCGATCAGTAATCACAGATGACTGATGTCTGGCTGATGACTGATGTCTGGCGTGTCAGGACGCCCTAGTGAAGAGCCACTGGGTAGATCAATGGGCTAATTGCTCCCAGGTAATACGGGGATATTTTACCAGGACCTCCTGGAGACAGTGCCCTAAGCGAAGGAAGTTAACAAACGATGGTGATGTCAATCAGTTGACAAATATTTTAAAGACCTAATTACCTGCCCAGCACCGTGCTAACTGGTGTCGGAGAGCCTAAGGAAAGAAGTCCAAGGCCTGACTTGGCTTCTGCCCTTACAGAGCCTGCAATCTCTCTGGGAAGAGAGCGAGCTTACCTGAGCCGATAAGAAACAAAAGCATGCTCACGTGATGTGCACCGGGAGATAGTGACAAGTGCAGAGCCACCAGAAGAGGGGGAGCTGGGAGTGTAGGTGCAGGAGCGACAGGACCTGCTTGTGGGTGGGGCGAGCCAGGCTCTGCCGAAAGTCCCTGAGTCACCTGACCCAAGTTGGGGGGAACACGTCCACCCTGAGGGGTCCAGTCTCTTCTGGCAGAGACAGCTGCCTAGGTGTGGCCAGGGGCAGCTGCAGGCCCCACCGCCAGCCTAACTAGATAGAAAGGAGAGGGCCTCTGGGCTGTCTCCATCCAGAGGCTGTACTGTGAGGCACCTAGCAAGGGGCTAAACGGGATACAGGGAGAAGGAAGGTACGTCCCACGCTACGTACTGTGAGCTTCTTGGGGGCAGATTCTGAGTCTTCCCCATCTCCCTGTCCAGCACCCAGCTCAGGCTCAAGCTTAAGTCCAAACAAGGTGTTCAATTAGTGTGTTGAACAAAATCCAGGAAGAGGGACCAGCCCCCCCATCCCCCCATCTCCACCCCCTGCCAAATGCTAGAATCCAAAGCAGAATTTGATTAAGTGCAGAAAGACGCAGGCAAAATACTATTTAAGTCAAGAAGGAGGGAGTGATCGCATCCAGTTGGGCGAGGGCCCTGCTGGCCTGCTGGGCCGTGGGCCCCATAGGGCAGGAAGTGGCGCCTGAAGACCACGCTGTACTCCCAGCGCCTAGGACACAGTAAGTGCTTCCGCGTGGGACCTGACGCCGTTCTTGGAGGATGGGCAGGACAAGGGCTGCTGTGTCTGCCTCCCTTTTAAGCAGGTAGCATCGTGAGGGCAGCCTCCACCATGTATTCATCTTTGCATCCCTGCAGCATTTTAGCACAATGCTGGGCACAGGATAATGTACTCCATAATTTGATTTAAACAGATTTAAAGAGTGTCAAGACAATAGTGCGTGAAAAGCCAAGAGAAAAGAGTCTCAAGGAGGCAGCTGACCCGCAGTGTCAGGTGTCCCAGGAGAGCAGAGAGGAGACTTGGGTGGGGGTCTCCTCCCTGATTACCACCTCTCTGGTAATCAGGGAGTCACAGGCCACCTTGGTGAGAGCAGCTGAGAGACGCCGAATTGCGAGATTAAAGATGGAGATGGTGAGAAGAAAGTCGGAAGGGTAAATCTATTCCCTCCGGAGTCTGGTGGCAAAGCCAATATCTAGAGGCAGCAGCAGGATCACAGAAGGGTTTTTGTTTGTTTGGTTTGCTGTTGCTGTTTTTATAAATTTATACTTATGTATTTATTTATTTTTGGCTGCATTGGGTCTTCGTTGCTGTGCGCGGGCTTTCTCTAGTTGCAGAGATCGGTGGCTACTCTTCGTTGTGGGGCATGGGCTTCTCATTGCGGTGGCTTCTCTTGTTGCGGAGCATGGGCGCTAGGCGTGCGGGCTTCAGCAGTTGTGGCTTGTGGGCTCGGTAGTTGTGGCACACGGGCTTAGTTGCTCCGTGGCATGTGGGATCTTCCCAGACCAGGGCTCGAACCCGTGTCCTCTGCATTGGCAGGCGGATTCTTAACCACCGCGCCACCAGGGAAGTCCCCTGTTGTTGTTTTTAAATGGAAGAGATCAGAACATGGTGTTGTTGTGTGAGGGGTGGTGGCTGGAGAAGGATTGAGAGGTTTGGGGAATGGAATCAGGGACAAACAGAGGAGAATCAAAAGGGTTGCTGGGTAGCCATGTGGCACCAGTGATATCAGCAAACACATCTCTGTCATGGACTCATCGGCATGACTGTGACATTCCCTGACATTTCCTAGCAAGCCAGAGGTGGGAACAGAGTGAAGAGAGGCTATTGCCCGAGGCTGAGGACAGGCAAGCAGGGATGGCAGTGAATCAAAGGGCGAGAGACTCTAGAGGGCTAGAGATTGCCCGCTGAGCGGCTGCGAGCCGGGCACTGTGTATGCTTACAGGGCGGGGAGTAGAGGGAACCGGTGGCAGGGGTGGGGGGCAGGGGGTGGACGCAGAGGGGAGCCCGGCCAGAAAGGGCATTTCAGGGGTTGAGCTCTTGAACTCTCCCCCAACAGCTCCCTACTGATGAGGTCAGGGGTGTGAGTCCTTCCTGTGGGTTTTGGTGCTGTGGACCACGAGGCACGTAGCTCCTGAAGAATGGCAGCTCATCGGCTTTTCTGTGAACGGGTTTGTCATTTGTTCTCCATCCACAGCTGCTTCAGGAGAGGTGATGAGTTTTCATTGGTTATCTTAGGTTCCACCTCTTAAGTATGGTCTTATAGTCAGGGGCCCACGTACACAGAGGTCAACTGAAGAACCTGCAACACCTAGGGCCCTGCAGAGGCACCGGGGGAAGGGCATTATCTCTAGAACGCCTTCTGTTCCCAGGAAGGTTAGGGAGAGTGGGAGGGAAGGAGAGAAGGCCCTCCTCCCTGTCACCCCCGATAGCGTGCTGTGGAGGAGAAATCTCATCCTCATCTTGGGTGCCTGGAAACACACCTGTGTTTGAGAGGATGCGTACAAGATGGAGAGCCGTCACTTGTGCGAGGTAACTTTTGGGGTGGGGGAGTGGATAGAGTAGAGGCTCTGCTGGGGGCTGGCAAGAGGGTAGTCATGCCTTGCCAGCTTCCTGCTTTTGCAAAGACTACCCATATCCAGGACTTAGGTCCCCCTTGGTATGTGGGAGACTCATTGAAGCACGCATCACACACACACACACACACACACACACACACACACACACACACACACACACACACATTCCCCACTTGCCATAGCCACCCCAAGTGGGGAAGGGCCAAGGGAGGCCCTTGTTCCCCTTAACCTACAGGGCAAGGGCTAGTGATCCAGGCCTGGCTGAGCGCTCTGATGGGTGGCTCCCTCTTAGCTCCCCCTTATTCTCTGGAACCACAACTGTCCCTGCCTTTGTTCCTTCAATTCTTGAGCTCCCTGACTCAGCCTGGTTCCCCAATTTCCCAGCAGCGGACAAAGCCGTTGTCAGTAGGCTGGGGGTAGGGGCATTGAGGGAGTAACTGTGAGCTTTAGAACCAGAGCTCTGGCCCTTTCCCCAACCTTCAGCATCCCTCAGCCTTCCTAGTTCAGAGGTCACCTCTAGGCCCCTCTCCAATTTGTCCCGATCGCCAAGGCTAGCCTGATGGGGTGGAAACCGAGTAGGACCTTCCTCCCAGCTGGACAAAGTCTGACACCTGGTGGCCAAGGTAAGGAATGGCCAGAAGGGCCCCTTTTCAAATCTCCCCAGGATTTCCCTAGAGCCAGGAAGGCCAAGGTGAAAGGGGAGGTGATGGGAGGAGGTTTGGGTGGGGTGTTTGGGACAGAGCAGAAGAGACATCCAACGGCAAAAACCCCAGACCTAGGGGAACTTTTGCCTTCCACCAGGCTCCCGCCCCTTAAGCCCACGAGGCCAGAGAACCTGGAACAGGAGGAAGGAGGGTGTCTGGGAGGGTCAGGAGGGACCAGGAGGAGCTGCCTGAAAGAATTTTGGCCCACAGGGTGGAGAATGGGGCCCAGGGTGTGTGAGTGTGTGGGGGCCAAGGGTGTGAGTCTGGTGCCCAGAATCTCCAGCTCAGGGTGGGTGGCAGGGCCTGAGGAAGGGGGGATGCAGGGAGAGGGAAGGAGAGCGGGCTACGCCCCGCAGCCTGCTGGGCCCCAGGCAGCTGCTTCCCTCCCTCCACCTGCCCCCACCTTCCTAGCTCTAGCTGGCTCTCCCCACGGGCCCCATTGTGAGCTGGGGGAAGGGAAGTGACTCTTAGGGCGCGTGCGCAGTGCTGAGGCCCCCCCATCCTGCCACATTGTCTGAGCTAAGCCAGGTCTAATCCCCCTTCCCCTTGGAGCAGTCAGTGGTGGGCCTCAGCCCTAAAGAAGGTGCTGGGATCCTGTTCCAGTTCTTTTCTCTCCTTTTCTCTTGCGTTTCCCCAAGACTTTGGCCTTGGCCGTGAGGCAAGGGCCTTGAGTGTTCCCAGGCCAAGGTGCAAAGGTCACTCCTGCCCATCTCATCACCAGCCTCTGGGGATCGGGGCTGACAAGGAACCTACGCCTGGGTCTCGGGAAGTTTCCTGAGAGAGAGAGAACTTAACCGCCAGGTCAGACCTCTGGCCTGGGCTTCCAGCCGGACGCCTGAACTGACAGGCAAGCCCCAGGACAGCAGTTCTGGGGACAGGCCCGGAGATTGCCTGAATAGGGATAGGGGTTCCGGGAAGGAAGGTTAACAGCGGCAGACAGGGTTGGGGGAGTAAAGAGGGAGAAGACCTGAGGGTGGGCAGGCCAAGGTCTGGCCTAGTTGTGCCAGCACAGCTTAGGACTCCAGATGCCACGTCAGGGAAGGACACCAACTGGACAGAGATGGCTCCAAAACCCCTGGGTGCCTACTCCTTCGAGCCTTGGGGCTTGATCCCACTGCTGTCCGACCAGGCGAGGGGGGCGATGCTGCCTGCGGAGAGTTCCCTCAACTCCAGGCCAGAAAGCCAGTCCTAGGGTGCCTGCGCTTGAGCTGATGACCTGAACTGGGACAAGCTGAAGGCCAAGGGAGACATCTTCCCGGCTGGGTGGGAGAGGCTAGCAGGGCCTGGGCCAGGCAGGGCTGTGGGCAGCTGGCAGGGATGGCCCGGACAGTGCCCAGAGAGCAAGCCAGGGTGCCAGAGAGGAGAGGGACTAGCTCAGGCGGCAGTAGGAGCCGCTGTGGCCGCCCAGCGGCATACCCCATTTCACGCTCCCTGGGCGGTGGCAGGGCCCCACGGCTATCAGCTTTCAGGGGTGGGAGGGACCAGGAATGAGGAGGGGTCTGCCCCACCCATGGCTCCCTACTCCCTCAGGGCTTTGTGGGCGCAGGAGCTGGGTGCCACACACCTCCAGACACGCCCTCTGGGGAGGGGTGGTCAGTCCCACAGAGGCTGGACACCATCCCTCCCTGGAGCGCTCTGTGCCTGACTGGACCCCACACGGAAGCCCTTCCCAGGCCTGGTGGAGAGGGCCTCCCTGCTTCCCTCCCCACGGCAGCAGGGCCCCTGTCTCCCTCAGCGTGGGCCCCACTTAGTCCAGAAGGCAGAAGCGGGGATTAGACCAGGCCCAGCCCAAACAATAAGGCAGGGAAGGGCCCTCCAGCTCCGCGCAGTGCGCCCACGAGCTCTCACTCCTCCACTCCGCCCTCCTTCAGGAAGGGATGGGGAGAGCCGGGCAGGAGGAGGCCCCTGAAGACACGGCCGGCTCCCGCTCCTCCTGCTTCTCCTCTTCGGTGGTCTACTCTCCAGGGCGTTCTCCTCCCGTGTGCCCACAGTCCTCCTAAGGCAGAGCGCCCAGACCCCAGAGCAGTGCAAGAGGGGGAAGGCAGAAGCCTCTGAGCAGACCCTTGCACCCCTGGAAGGAAGAACTGCATGGGATATCTGGAGGGCGCTCAGAGCTGGGCTGGGCCTCACACTGATTCCCAGACTCCCCCTGGCCAGGGCTTTCGCCTGCCGCCAGGAAGTTGGTGAGGAGGAGGCGGGTATAGGGGTGACTCAGCGATGACAGGAGCCCAAGGGACAAAGGTCATGGGTGGAGAATTGAGAGACGCTGTTTACAGCAGCCCACCTCCTCCAGGAGGTCTTCCAGTGCTAAGCCAGCCTCAAGGTCCAGCCCACTTCTGACCCTCTCTTCCCCCTTTTCCTGTTTGTTAGGAATTTTATCCTTGCGCTGACAATTTGTGTGTCCGTCTGCTTGCCCTTTAGCCTGTGAGCTCCTGGGGAGCACGGAGGGACAATGGTTTTCTGGGGCCCCACCATTGCCTGTGACTATCAGTACTTCCTACTTCCTCATTTTATCTTGTACCGCACAGCTTGCGGGATCTTAATTCCCGGAACCAGGGATCAAACCCTCGCCCCCTTCAGTGGAAGCACCGAGTCCTAACCACTGGACCGCCAGGGAAGTCTCCAGTACTTCCTATTTCAAGAACCATTTCTGTCTATTTCAGTTGAGTGAATATGTGGGAAAGTGCTTAGAACAGTACTCGGCACACTGTAAGTGCCATATATGTGTTAGGTTTATTGTTGGTATTTTTTGCTCATACTCTCACATTGGGGCGGATTTTACTGATGAAGGACTGGGGATCCAAGCGCACTCTGTCTGGCCTCCTGCGCGGTGTGGAATCTTCCTGACTAGAGGACGGGCAGGGGCAGGCTGTAGGACCCCAGGAGAGCCAAGGAGGCAAGCACTCGTCTGGACTCAAGAGTGGGCAGTGTCTCTGGGCGCAGCTTTCAGAACCCATGGGCTTCTCCGGGCAGGTCTCCTGGGGCCGGTGTGGGGGGCGTGGGAGCCGGGAAGGGGTCGGGATGAGCCCAAACTCTCTCCGGACCTCCAGACCTGCCCCCACAACGCTCGGCGGGCCAAGGGGCGGGCTTGGAAGTCTCCGGCTGGGCTCTGGGGAGCTACACACCGGCCACGGGGATTAGTGAGGCTGAAAAGAACATTTGCCTAGGAAGGGAAAACGGGAAGTGAGAGGCTGAGGATAACACTCTGCAAGTCCCCCGAGAGCCACTGCAGACCAGTGGGGGGGGGGGGCCGGAAGAGGTGGTGCAGTCTGGGGATATCATGACAGGTCCCCCACCCCAGCCTCACCCCCTTCTCCCCCAGAACGCAGCTGCATCAGCTGCCCCGCCCCCTCCGTCTGCACCACCTGCCATTGGCTGGGGCTAAGCCCCGCCCCGCAGAGGAGGCCTCCCATTGGCTTAGGTCTTTGCTGTTTGCATGCTTGTGGGGGTGGGGGAGAGGCGTCATTCCCTGGAACCCTCGGACTTCCTTTCTGTTTGTCTGGGTCATCCGTCTGCCCATCGCTGGCCCCAGGCTCGCTCTCTGGCCCCAGCCCTCTCTCACTCTCTCTCTCTCTGCAGCTGTCTCTCTCGTGCCCGCTGGCCTGTCTCTCCTTCCCGGCAGTCGCCTCCTTCTCCGCCTGCCTGGGTGGCCGCCATGGGCCGGAAACGGCTCATCACTGACTCCTACCCTGTAGTGAAGAGGAGGGAGGGCTCCGCTGGGCACAGCAAGGGGGAGCTGGCACCAGAGCTAGGTCTCTGAGGTGTGGAAGGGCGGGAGGAGTGGATGTGAGGGACAAGAGAGGACGTGGGCAATGGTAGGGGAAGTGAAGTATGTCCTCTACTTCCTACACCAGACCTGGCAGTGGACAGCAGAGGCAAAGGGGCGGTGAGGGCTGGGGAACAGTGGGTCAGCTGTGAGGCGAGGGACAGGGGACCAGCCCGGCAGGGCACAGGCTTGGGCAGGCCTGAGGAACAGCATGTCATTGCAGGGGAAGAGCCCCAGCCCCTGAGCGTGGATGAAGCGGAGATGGAGCTGCTGAGGCAGTTTGACCTGGCCTGGCAGTATGGGCCCTGCACAGGTGAGAGCCCCCTCAGGCCCCGAGAGCACATCCCGGAGCCAGTCCTGCCACCCACTCGGCGCCCAACAGCCCCAGCCCCTGCCTGACCCTCTCAGCACTGTCTCTGGAGACCAGGGGTGTGGAGGTCCTGACACACCCCTCCACCCACACTCTCTAGCCTGGACGCTTCCCTGCCCCCCACGAGGCCCCACTGTCTTCTTTCCACCCCCGCAGGGATCACACGGCTGCAGCGCTGGCATCGGGCAGAGCAGATGGGCTTGAAGCCTCCCCAAGAAGTGCGGCAGGTGCTGCAGACCCACCCCGGTGATCCCCGCTTCCAGTGCAGGTCAGAGGCCGGCGGGGGCTCTCAGGGGAGCCAGGGACTTCCCCAGGCACCACCAGCCTGCTGACCCTGGATGGGGGCCGTCCTGACCTGAGGAAGAAATAGGTGCAGTCTTGGGGGGTTCCTCGCTGAGCAGGCAAGAAGGTTCTACAAGGTGCTTGGCTCAGGAGGCAGAAGCTTGCCTTAATACTTATCTCGGAGCTAATGGTGGAGGAAGGGTACACTAGGGCCCAAGGGACTATTTAATACTGAGAGGTTGGCCAAGGACCATAGGCCGTGGCCAAGAGCTGGGGCTGGTGAGAGCGGATCAAGGGACTTAACTGACGCGGGTTTTTCCCTCCATCCTACACCCCCTCGCACAGCCTCTGGCATCTCTATCCCCTCTGAAGCACCACCTAAGACCTCCCGCCCGCTACTTGAGAACCTCCAGACACAAGCTAGAACCAGTTGCTGCCCCTCGGCTCAGCTCTGCTGTGGAGAACATTTGGCAGGAAAGAGGTTCACAGGGAAGGGAAGAGGCTGAATCTGGAGGTCCAACCAGCAGGCTCCCAGTGCCCCCTCTGAGAACCGACACAGCCGAAGCCAAGCACCTCCTACATGGAGAGTGGTCTCTGAGGACGAGGACCTGGCCATGACCCTTCTGAAGCCTGCCACATGCCTGACCTGAACACTGTGGTCCTTGGGATGATGTGGCAAGTTAGGCACCGCTTTGGGAAGAACCAGACTCGGGCAGAAGGCAGATGACCGAAGAGGCAAAGATGCGCTCTGCACCTCAGGCTGGGAATCTGAGGGCAGAACTGGCTGAGCTCACGGGGCAAGGGGTTCACTAGTGCTTATCAATAAAGAACTCTGAGCCTGGAAGCCTGACCTCCAGTCTCTTAATGTGGCCCTGCTTGGACGGGCAGCACCCAGCAAGTTGATAGGTGGGAGAGAACTAGCACCATGCTTTCCTGCAAGGTGCGTGTTGCCTCTTCCACTGCCTAACCCTAGACCTGAGAGGAAGGAAAGAGAGACACCTTTAAAAAAAAACCAACGGTCAGTCCTCACAAGCGCTGAGCAACCTCTGGCGCCCCCTGGTGGTGCACACTATTCTAGCCACCTTCCCTTACCAGCCAGGAAAACCCCACTGGACCCACCACCTAGCCTGCCCAGGGCTGCCCACTTCACAAAAATGGATTCTTTGTCAGAGCAGGATCCATGGGGCCCATGACTCATAAGGTCCAGACAGACATACATTCCCAGCAAGCACCTCTACTTCCCACATGGGGGCCACCTGGATCCAAAGCAGGGTTGGGGGAGCGTTTCAACTTGCAGGACCTGCTCAAAGATGGCCATCATCTGAGGAGCTTTGGTAGGGAACTGGAAAGTCCTGGAGATGGAGGAGAACTGGCCGTATTCAGAAACAGCGCTTAGGGGACCCTGGGACATATGACGTGGAGAACGGAATCAGTACTCCTTTTAATGGTGTTACTTCATTTGATGCATCAGCCCTCCATCCTGGGGCAGATAGAGACAGAACTATTAACTCCTTGGGAAGAGGCCTAGAGGGCAATCAAGTGGCCTTTTTAGTCCCCATTTTATTGAGCACTGACCATGCCTCAAGTACTTTAAATGTATTATCCCTAAATTTCCTAAAAATCCTTCATGGTAGATTTTACAGAGAGGGAAACTGAAGCCTAGACGGTTGTCCAAAGTTGCCCAGAAGCGCCAGCAGCAGGTATGTGGTGGCGCAGAGACTGGGGCCGTGTGCACTGGGCTCTTCCCGTCTCCGCCATGGGCCCTGCCCAGCTGCTGAGCACCTGCTGTGTGCTGGGCTCTAGAGCTCCTCTGGGCTGTTAGTGGTCAGGAGATGGACGACAACAGACACGTAAATATTATGTCAGGCGGTGGTAAGCGCTGGGCAAAACTAGGGTGAGAGGTCAGAGCATGCCAAGCGTGCTGAAGAGGTTGGTCAGGGGAGGCTCTCCGACAGGGTGGCATCGGGCAGGCCGAAGGGACAAGAAGCACACCCTCCCCAAGGCAGGAGTGTTTCCAGCCCGGTCCAGGGGCAGCACGGAGGCCAGGGGCCGGGCAGAGGGAGCGAGGAAGTGGGGGGGCAAATGAGGCCAGAGAGGTAGCAGGTTGGTCCCACAGGGCTTTGCGGACCGGGACGAGGAACCTGGATTTTATCCTGAGTGAGAGAGGAAGACACTGGTGGTCTTAAGCCAATAAATGACAATCAATCTTACGTCTTGAAAGCATTACTCTGGCTATTGGTAGAAAACAGATTGTGGGTTTGGGGAAAGAAGAGGCAATGAAACCACTCAGGAGGCTACTGGAGTTGGCCTCGTGAGAGGTGATGGTGATTTAGCTCCACGTGGGAGATGGAGGTGGTAAGAAGTGGCCAGATTCTTTTCTTTCTGTATTTTGAAGGGAGAACTAACTGACAGGACTTGCTGATCAGTTGGCTGTGGGGTTTCAGAGAGAGAGGAGCCAAGGATAACTCCAAAGGTTTGGCTTGAGCAACTGGAAGAGCAGAGTTCCCATTACTAAGATGGGAAAGATTGCGGGAAGGGGAGGGTGGGGCGGGGAATTAGGAGTTCAGATTTGAGGTCTGTGACACATCCAAGCTGGGGAGTAGGCAGTGGACATGCAAGTCTGGAATTCTAGGGAGAGCTCTGGGTTTGAGATATAAATTGGGGCATCTTTTACGTGGCATTTAAACCCGTGTGTGGGGATGAGATTACCTGAGTGAGTACAGTTAGAGGCAAGGAGTGGTCCGAGGACAGCCCTGAGGCTTCTGTGCTTAGAGGCAAGGGAGGAGAAGGCCTGAGCAAGGAGACCGAGGAGGGGCCAGACTGGAGAGAAGTCAGGAGAGGGTAGGGCCTGGGAAGCCTGGGCAGAGGGTCAAAGTCTCAGATGCTTCTGAGAGGCTGGTAAAATGAAGCCTGAGAAGAACAGCACACTGGACTCGGCAACGTGGCGGTCACAGGAGACGAGCAGCTCCCACGGGGTGATGGGGATGGGAGCGGGCCTGGAGCGGGCTCAGAGGGAGGGCAGGGCAAGTGGAAACGGGGAGCATGCTGATCCTTCCAGAGACCTTTCACTGTAAAGGGAGCAAAGAAACGAGTGGCCACTAGAGAGGGTGTGGGATCAAGGAACCGTTTTGATTTGTTGTTCTGTCTCGTCTTTTGTTTTAGGTAGCGTGATAGTACAGCATAATGACCCGGTGAGGAGGGTGATCCGACAGGGAGTCTTTGTGGAGGTGAGAAGGGCCAGGACTAAGACACAAGGAAGAGTGTGGACTTAGACCGGAGCATCCACTGTGACAGGAAGGGAGGCAGAGGACATGGGAGTAGATGCAGGTAGGAGGACACGGTTGGGGGTGGGAACATTGGAGAATCAGATGTCTGCTGACAGCCTGGTACGCTGGGAGGGATCTGATGTTTACTGAGCGCCAACCCATGCCATCTGCTGCACTTCACGCTGGCTAGTTGACTGCTCAGAACAATCTCATTAGGTGAGTATTATCCACTCTCACAGATAAGGAAACCGAGGCTGAGAGGGAAAGTGCCCTGCTTCATCCGTGAGCACCGGGGCCCACCCGGGTCTGTCTTCCCACTGTGTTACCCCACACCTGCATTCCCACCCACACCTGCGCTCCAGGTGTTTAGGGTGGCATCGAAGAGATAAGACTCACCCATGTGGAAAGTTAAAAAGCAATGTACTACAAGTGCTACCTTGGGGCACGTAGGAAGGTATAGACACGGAGTTCTCAGGAAGGAGAGAGTGTTAAAGGGACCCTCACTGCAAGGGCCCTGAGCACAGGACTGCCACGCTGGCATGGCCCTCGCCTTACCTCATCACGCCTGGCCCCTCAACCCGCCAGGCCCCTGCTTCTTAGACCTTTCCGCTGCAGAATGAATGCACACTCGCCACCAGGGCCACTCTGAATATTCTTAGTAGTTGTGTGTTTCCTTTTTGGCCAATTTTGCATTCTACTCCATGACGTGTGTGGAGTAGTTGCTGTAACGTAAAAATGGCTGAACTTATTTACCAAGTAAAATGAACCCCAGGAAGATGCGTTCCTGTGTGGCCTATGGCTGGTTTCATATACCGCGACACGCCCACTACCACCCAGCCGAGGCTGAGCTGCACTGCAGAAAGCACCAAACAAGCGTGTGTTGGGAGGAAATGGAGGTCCGTGGCCCTTGAAGGGTGAGTAAGAGTCAGCAGACAGAGAAAAACATTCTAGACTGAGGGACTGAGCAAAGGCAGTGAGGAGAGGTGGGCGTGTGTGCCCAGGGGAGATGTGTGCAGACTGCAGCACTTGCTCTACAAAAATCAGCGCAACCCAAAGCTAGCGTTTCGGTGCTTGCTATGTATCCAGCACTGTCCTAAGTGCCTTTTATCCTCACAGCAATCCTAGAAACGATTATAAACATTTTATAAAGCAATTTAGAGAGGAAATTCAGGCACAGAGAGGTTAAGTACTTGCCCAGGATCACGTAGCATGTGACTGAGGAGAAGAAATAGGATTTGATCCCAGGGTCCCGCTCCAGAGCCTGCACTCATATCATGTGGGATAACACGAGTGAGGTGGCCGGAACAAACACAGGTTCTTGAGCCTGAGACAAAGGAGTTTGGACTCATCGCTGGTGATGAGAGTGCCTGAAGGTTTTTGAGCAGGAGAGAGACAGGATAAAAATAATCATTCTGGAGAATCTGTCTGACCAGACTAGACGGGGAAGAAACTGCCGGCAGGAAGGCCAAGTAGGAAGCTATAAAATATCCAAAACATGGGTGCTGAGACCTAGATTAGCAGACAATGCAAAGGACAAGGACAAAGAGCTATACGAGAGCCTGCAAAGGAAGTTGGCAAGACTTGCGTTTGGGAAGGAAGGATGGGGAGGAGCCGTCCAATATGACTCAGGTTTTGAGCTTGGGTGGGTGAGAGAATGCTGGTGCCATGGGCAGAAAAAAATGGAAACTGGGAGGGGAAGACAGGCTTGATTTCATGCATGTTTAGTTTGAGATGACGACAGGACATCCAAATGGAAACATCTAGTAGGCAATGGAAACCCAGAGGTGAAGTCCAGCAGCAAGGTCAGAGAAGAGTGTGGAATCCAGGGGACAGAGGGGAATCACCTGCCAGGAGCAGACATTTGAGCCCATGACCATGGATGAGTTCTCTGAGAGAGGAAAGGGAGACAGGGAGAGGGTGTAAAGATAGGACCAAAGATGGCACTTGGGAAAATTCTCTCTAGAAGAAGGTGGAAGAAGACCAGCAAAGAAGAGGGGAGAGTGTCAGAGTGGCAGGAGAGTCGATGTAGTGTCCGGGAGGTTCCTGAGAGCTTCACAAGTGGTAGTGGCTGGTGTGATGGTGCCGAGACGTCAAGGAAGATCTCATTAGGAGGAGGTGGAAAGGTACAGGATGGCTCACCCTAATTCGGTCCCCACATTTCCTGCTTCCCTCTGTCCTTGTTTTGTAATTCTCGCTGGCATCTCAGCTGTCATAGTATCTACCATGCCACACCCATCAAAGAGGGGCACACTGATTCATTCTTTATTGACTCAGGTGTGGCAACATTTATCCACCCTCAAACTCTGACAAACTCACTAGTAGCGTGAGGGCTTAAGGAGCTAATTTACCAAGAAACTCGAGTAAACAGGGAAAGGAAGACATTTCTGAATTAGTCTAGAAGTAGATGGAAGCCACAGCAGTGCCAGCGTGAGCGAATTTGGGTTAACACCACCTCCAGGACTTAGGGGATCCTCAACATGATTGCTAGCTTTCTCGGCATGTAGGTCTCCAGTTCATCCACCTGAGTCCTAATCTAGAAAACAACTTTGTGCCGGTCACAGCACAGGCAAATCAGAACCCTGGTCCCTAAGTTTCAAGAGCTTACTGTAGTGCGAGAGAGAGACAGAAAAGATGTATAAGAGAATTTTAAACACTGCCACAAGACGGGTGTAAGATGGACTCTGGGAACTCAGACTTCCTGAAAACGGCCCTTTAGCTCAGTATTTAAGGATGAGTAGCGGCTTCCACAAGGTGGACAAGGTCCTTGGTAACTCTTGAGTCCTACTTCAGTCCTTTGTCTCTTGAAGGAAAAGGCATTTCCTAGAGACCTCCTACGGGGCGGAAGCCTCCCTCACCTCGCCAGGAGGTTCCGACGGCTCCTGTCCTGTGAGTCCCACCTGGATGGCATGCTGTTCTCTCCTTGCAGCTTTCCCTAAGAAGAGCTTAGGGACTCCTCCTCTGCATCCTGTGGTAACCTGGTTATATTTTGTTATAGCATGTCACATTGCTGCAACAATACATTTCATTGTCTCCACTGCTGGAGAGTGTTTTATCCTTGTCACCAGTGCAACTAGCACAGGGGTTGCTACGTAGGAAGCACTCAAAGCTGAAAGAACCTTCCCACTTCACTCACACCTACTGTTGGATTGGTCGGTCCTGTCCAGCCTGTGAGAATCATTTATGTACCAGTTGTGAAGGTCAGTCCTAAACTCCAGTGAAATCTGGTCTCCATCTAAGTCACTTCTGGGGGTTGTGTGGCCTTGACGGCAGGAGCCATCTTTTCCTAGAGCCTTCTCGTCAAGGAAGGCATCAAGGCTGTCTGTCAACTTCAGAAGCAGGATCCTGTTCCATTCCTATTTTGAAGCCTGTGCCGCCACTGGGCCAGCCTGCCGAGCGTTTATCTGAGGTCCTCTCACATGAGAGTGGAGACAGTCATCCTATCCAGAGTGTGGAGGAGAATCCAGCCAACTTTTCTACATGCTCTCAAGAGCATGGCCGCCCAGGATTCTACATTACCTCCCGCAATACTGGCGTGTAAACTGGTACAATCCCAAAGACACCAATTTGGCATTATTTATCAAAATTACAAATGCACATATCCCTTTCAGTTCCTACGTAGAAATGTATCCTACAGGTACCCTTGTATGTATAAAATAACATTATAGCACTGTTTGTAATAGCAAAGACTATAAATAGCCTAAATGTCTCTCAGTAAGGCAACCAGAATGTAAGTTGTAGTAAATGATGGATGCCGTGCTGTGAAAAAGTTTGAGGAAGCTCTTTATGTATTGGCGCAGAATGGGATGATCTGTGAAATATACAGCTAAGTGGGAAAAAAAGGATTTACAGAACACTGTGCACTCTCTGCTATAATTTAGGTTAAAAGGTGTGTATTCACTTGTTTCATGCATACAGTACCTCTGAAAGGACACCCAAGAACTTGATACCACCAGTTGCCTTTGAGAGGAAGGTAACTTGGTGGCTTGGAAATAGGAATGAGGGGAAATTTTTCATTGACTAAGACTTTTAAACTTTGAACTATGTAACTATATTACCTATTTAATCAATTAATAAGAAAAAAAGTCTCACCGTATCCATGTTGATGCACTTATTTAACAAGTATTAAAAATAATAGAAACAATACCACTAGGGTAAAAGGGTTATTGTATCATGCACTGCGATGGCTTTGTGCATATCTCTGCACTCATGATGCTGCACTCTTTTTACTATATTCCACTGGGAGAAAAGGGTCTTCTACCTGTCTGTATGGTGGAGTCCTGGCAGTGGGAAGGTCCAGGACTCACTCCCTCTAGAAGGCCCATCTCCTCTTCTACTAGACCTCTGCCAGGCACCTGGCACTGCCCTACACTGGGACAAGAGTCAACTTGTCACAGGGGCAGGTTTCACAAGAGTGCAAACATGATGAGTCCAGTATAAGTCCAACCAGTTCATTCATTTATTCATCTAACAAATGCAGATGGGGCATCTGTTACTGTGAGTAGTATGTGGAATATATGGCTTGGGTCCCAAACCTTAAAGAGTTTCCAGTCTACCCTTAAATACATGAAAAGATGCGCAACTTCACTCCAAATAAGATTGGCAAATGCTAAAACATTTGGACAGTACACTCTGTTGGCAAGGCTTGGGGGAAACATGCAGGAGTACAGAATGGCACAGCCTCCGTGGAGGGGAATTGGTGGCACTGATAAGATGACAGCATTTACTTTTGACCCAGCAATCCCACTGCTAGGAATTTACCCTGAAAATTCACTTCCACAAACATAAAACAACATATGCATAAGTGTATTCACTGTGGCATTATTTGTAAAAGCAGAATATTGGAAACACCCTAAATTCTTGTCCACGGATTAAATAAACCCACCCAAGGGAATACTGTGTAGCCATTTTTTAAAATGAGGAAGATTTCCATTAGTTGATATGGAGTGATTACCAGGACAAATTGTTAAGTATGTAGTATACTACCTTTGTGTAAGAAAGAAGGGGAAATGAGATATATATTTGAAAAAGGGAACACTGGGAAGAGTAAACTAGAAACGAATAAAATGGTTACTATTGGGGGTAGGTAAGAATGGAGTGGATGAGACAGGATAGGAAGGATATTTCTCTAAGCATATTTTCTTATATAGTTTCAGCTCTTGAACCACATTAACATTTTACATATTCAAAAATATATAGAAAGAGATTTTCAAAAATCCTAAAATTGAATATAAATGGTAACAAATCAATCCAACTGCATGTCAAATTAATAATATAACCTCACAGAAAAAGAATATAAGGATTCAAGTAAATTTTGAACACAGTTCATGGACTTTGTAAGAACAAAAGAACCACACACACAAAAAAACTTGAACTTTACTTAGTAGGTTTGTTGTTGATGATAGTATTGGTGTACTAATTCTAAAACTGTTTTGCTGTTTTTGTATTAAAAATAGAAAATAACGAATAAACATAAATGTTGGGAACCAGAGATTGCGCTGTGAAAAAAGGGAGATAAAATATGGAATGGGGGAATTCCCTGGCAGTCCAGTGGTTAGGACCCCACGCTTCCACTGCAGGGTACACGGGTTCGATCCCTGGTCGGGGAACTAAGATCCCACAAGCCGCGAGGAGGGGCCAAAAAAAAAGAGGAATGGGGGAAGGTGAGGAAGAGTCCTGAAGTGCTGGATTTGAATTGGAGGTATCAGTATGCTGATTTCTTTTAATATTAACTTTTTGAAGTATCATTTATCTACAACAAAACTACAGATCTTATTTTATTTATTTATTCTGGCCATGCCACCAAAATAATAGTTATACATCAGTGTAACTACCAACCCAATTAAGATCTAGAACATTTCCATCAGCTCAGAAAGTTCCCTCACTCTCCTTTGCATCCAATCTCTCCCTCCTCTCCCATCCTAGGCGATTTGATTCCTATAATCAAAGATTTGTTTTGCCTGTTCTAGAACTCATACAAATGCCACCATTCAGCATATCTGACTTATTTCACTCAGTATAGCGTCTATGAGATCCATTCATGTTGTTGTATATCAGCACTTCACTCATCTTTGTTGCTGAGTAATATTCCATTGTATGAATATACTAAAATGTAGTTATCCATTTATCAGCTGATGAATATTTGGGTTATTTCTAGCTTTGGACTCTAATGAATCAAGCTGTTATGAATATTTAGGTACAAGTCTTTGTGTAGGCATTTATTTTCATTTATCTTGTGTAGATGCCAGGGAGTTGAATTGCTGGAAGGTGTAACATAATGTACATTCAATTTTACAAGAAACTGCTTATCTGTTTTCCAAAGTGGTTCTACTTTTTTTTTTTTTTTTGATTATTTAAAGATCTTTTTATTGAGGACTGACAACTATGCCATCATCAAAGTGGTTCTACCATTTTACATTCCCATCAGCAATGCATGAAAGTTTTTGTTGCCCCATATCCTACCAGCACTTGTTATTGTTAGTCTTTTGAATTCTAACCATTTAATGAGTGTAAAGTGGTACGTCATTGTGGGGTTTTTTTTCTCACATCTTTAATGGAGTATAAATGCTTTACGATGTTGTGTTAGTTTCTGCTGTACAACAAAGTGAATCAGCTATATGTATACATATATCCCTATATCCCCTCCCTCTTGAGCCTCCCTCCCACCCTCCCAATCCCACCCTTCTAGGTCATCACAAAGCACCGAGCTGATCTCCCTGTGCTATGCAGCTGCTTCCCACTAGCCATCCATTGTGGTTTTAATTTGCATTTTCCTAATGTTGAGCATCTTTCATGGATTTATTTGCCATTTGTATATTTCCTTTGGTGAAGTGTCTTTTCAAATATTTTGTCCATTTTAACATCAGGTTATTTGGCTTCTTATTATTGCGTGGTAAAACTTGTTTATATATTCTGGATACATGACTTTTGTTAAATATATGTATTGTGAATATTTTCTCCCAGCCTGTAGCTTGCTTTTTCATTTTCTTAATAGCGTCTTTTGAAGAACCAAAGTTTTTAATTTGATGAAATTTGATTTATCAATATTTTCTTTTATGGTTAGTGCTTTTTATATCTTAAGAAATATTTACTTACCCCAAAGTAATAAATATCTTCTCCTATGCTTTTTTCTAGATGTTTTATTGTTTTAGTTTTTACTTTAGATCTAAGATCTATTTTGAATTAATTTTCACTCTTTTGTCCCTGATAATTGGTAATTTGTATCTTCCTTCTTTTTTTCCTTAATCAGTCTTACTAGGGGTTTATCACTTTATTAACATTTTCAAAGAACCAACTTTTGGCTTTGCTAACTTTCTCTGTTCTTTGTGTATTTTCTATACAAAAGCATGAGTGAAGAGCATTAATTTCTGCTCTTCACTATCTCTTCCTTCCTTTGGGTTTAACTTGGTCTTTTACTAATTTATTTTATTTTATTTTTGAGATAGTATTCACAGAACATAAAATCCACCATTGAAAAGTGTACAATTCAATGGCTTTTAGTATATTCACTATGTTGTGCAATCACTGCCACCATCTAATTCCAGAACATTTCCATTACTCTATTATCCGTCAGTCCCAGTTTCCCCCGCCAACCACTAGTCTACTTTCTGTCTCCATGGATTTGCCTTTCTGAATATTTCATGTAAGTGGAATCACACAATATGTGGACTTTTGTGTCTGGCTTCTTTCACTTAGCATAAGGTTTTCAAGAATCATACATGTTGTAATTACTTCATTCCTTTTTATGGCTGAATAGTATTCCATTGTGTGGATATATCATATCTTGCTTATCCATTCATTAGTTGGTGGACATTTGAGTTGTTTCTGCTTTTCGGCTATATGACTAATGTTGCCATGAACATCCATGTATAACTTTTTATATGAACATATGTGGGGTATATATTTAGGAGTAGGATTGATGGATCATATGGTAATTCTGTTTAACTTTTTGAGACACCACCAAACTTTTTCTAGCTTTTTTTTTTTTTAAATTTATCTATTTTGGCTGAGTTGGGTCTTCGTTGCTGCATGCGAACTTTCTCTAGTTGTGGCGAGCGGGGGCTACTCTTCATTGCAGTGCGCTGGCTTCTCATTGCAGTGGCTTCTCTTGTTGCGGAGCACGGGATCTAGGCGCGTGGGCTTCAGTAGTTGTGGCACGCAGGCTCAGTAGTTGTGGCTCGCGGGCTGTAGAGCGCAGGCTCAGTAATTGTGGCGCACGGGCTTAGCTGCTCCGCAGCATGTGGGATCTTCCCAGACCAGGGATCGAACCGTGTCCCCTGCATTGGCAGGTGGGTTCTTAACCACTGTACCACCAGGGAAGTCCCTTTTTCTGGCTTCTTAAGGTAGAAATGTAGAATATTGATTTTAAACCTTCGTTTTTTTTCTGATATGGGCATTTAAAGTTATACATTTTCCTCTAAGTACCTTTTTAAAATTAATTATTTATTTATTTTTGGCTATGTTGGGTCTTTGTTGCTGCGCGCGGGCTTTCTCTAGTTGCGGAGAGCAGGGGCTACTCTTCGTTGCAGTGTGTGGGCTTCTCACTGCGTTGTCTTCTCTTGTTGCGGAGCACGGGCTCTAGGCATGCGGGCTTCAGTAGTTGTGGCACAGGGGCTCTAGAGCGCAGGCTCAGTAGTTGTGGCGCACGGGCTTAGCTGCTCCTTGGCATGTGGGATCTTCCCAGCCCAGGGCTCGAACCCGTGTCCCCTGCATTGGCAGGCGGATTCTTAACCTCTGTGCCACCAGGGAAGTCCCTCTCTAAGTACTTCTTTAGCTGCACTACACAAATTTTGATATGCTGTGCTTTCATTATTGTTCAGTTTAAAATATTATCTAATTTCATTTGTTCTCTTCTTTGACTCATTAGTTATACAGAAATACGTTCTTTAATTTCTAAACATCTGTGGATTTTCTAGATATTTTTTTTTCTAATTTAATTCCATTGTGATTAGAGAGCATATTCTATGAGATTTTAATCTTTCGAAATTGATTGAGATTTATCTTATGGCCCAGGATATAATCTAGCTTAGTGAATATTCCATGTGTACTTGAAAAAAAAAAAGTTCTGCATTTATTCTGCAATTATGGGGTGGAGTTTCTTTAATGTCAATTATATCAAGTTGGTTGATTGTATTGTTCTGATTTTCTAAATCCTATTGCTTTTTTGCCTAGATGTTCTATCAATTATCAGTAGAGGAGTTTTCAAATCTCTGACTGTAAGTGTGCATTTGTCTGTTTTTTCCCTTTAGTTCTGTCAGCTTTTTATTTTATTTTATTTTATTTATTTTTTATACAGCAGGTTCTTATTAGTCATCCATTTTATACACATCAGTGTATACATGTCAATCCCAATCTCCCAATTCATGCCCCCACCCCCCCCACCCCCTGCCGCTTTCCCCCCTTGGTGTCCATATATTTGTTCTCTACATCTGTATCTCTATTTCTGCCCTGCAAACCGGTTCATCTGTACCATTTTTCTAGGTTCCACATATATGCGTTAATATACGATATTTGTTTTTCTCTTTCTGACTTACTTCACTCTGTGTGACAGTCTCTAGATCCACCCACGTCTCTACAAATGACCCAATTTCATTCCTTTTTATGGCTGAGTAATACTCCATTGTATATATGTACCACATCTTCTTTATCCATTCGTCTGTCGACGGGCATTTAGGTTGCTTCCATGACCAGGCTATTGTAAACAGTGCTGCAATGAACATTGGGGTGCATGTGTCTTTTTGAATTATGGTTTTCTCTGGGTATATGCCCAGTAGTGGGATTGCTGGGTCATATGGTAATTATATTTTTAGTTTTTTGTGTTTTTTTTAAACACTTTTTTTTTTTTAAATTTTATTGATTGATTGCTATGTTGGGTCTTCGTTTCTGTGCTAGGGCTTTCTCTAGTTGTGGCAAACGGGGGCCACTCTTCATCGCGGTGCGCGGGCCTCTCACTATCGTGGCCTCTCTTGTTGCGGAGCACAGGCTCCAGACGCGCAGGCTCAGCAGCCGTGGCTCACGGGCCCAGTTGCTCCACGGCATGTGGGATCTTCCCAGACCAGGGCTCGAACCCGTGTCCCCTGCACTAGCAGGCAGATTCTCAACCACTGCGCCACCAGGGAAGCCCTATTTTTAGTTTTTTAAGGAACCTCCATACTGTTCTCCATAGTGGCTGTATCAATTTACATTCCCACCAACAGTGCAAGAGGGCTCCCTTTTCCCCACACCCTCTCCAGCATTTGTTGTTTGTAGATTTTCTGATGATGCCCATTCTAACCGGTGTGAGGTGATACCTCACTGTAGTTTTGATTTGCGTTTCTCTAATAATTAGTGATGTTGAGCAGCTTTTCATGTGCCTCTTGGCCATCTGTATGTCTTCTTTGGAGAAATGTCTATTTAGGTTTTCTGCCCATTTATTTTTTTTAGTAAATTTATTTACTTTATTTATTTATTATTTTTGGCTGCGTTGGGTCTTCGTTGCTGCATGAGGGCTTTCTCTAGTTGCGGCGAGCAGGGGCTACTCTTTGTTGCTTCTCATTGTGGTGGCTTCTCTTGTTGTGGAGCATGGGCTCTAGGCACGCGGGCTTCAGTAGTTGTGGCACGCAGGCTCGGTAGTTGTGGCTCACGGGTTCTAGAGCGCAGGCTCAGTAGTTGTGGCGCATGGGCTTAGTTGCTCTGCGGCATGTGGGATCTTCCTGGACCAGGGCTTGAACCCGTGTCCCCTGCATTGGCAGGTGGATTCCTAACCACTGCGCCACCAGGGAAGCCCTTCTGCCCATTTTTTGATCGGGTTGTTTGTTTTTTTAATATTGAGCTCCATGAGCAGTTTATATATTTTGGAGATTAATCCTTTGTCCGTTGATTCGTTTGCAAATATTTTCTCCCATTCTGACCGCTGTCTTTTCGTCTTGTTTGTAGTTTCCTTTGCTTTGCAAAAGCTTTGGAGTTTCATTAGGTCCCATTTGTTTATTTTTGTTTTTATTTCCATTACTCTAGGAGGTGGATCAAAAAAGATCTTGCTGTGATTTATGTCAAAGAGTGTTCTTCCTATGTTTTCCTCTAAGCGTTTTATAGTGTCTGGTCTTACATTTAGGTCTCTAATCTATTTTGAGTTTATTTTTGTGTATGGTGTTAGGGATTGTTCTAATTTCATTCTTCTACATGTAGCTGTCCAGTTTTCCCAGCACCACTTATTGAAGAGACTGTCTTTTCTCCATTGTATATCCTTGCCTCTTTTGTCATAGATTAGTTGACCATAGGTGCGTGGGTTTATCTCTGGGCATTCTATCCTGTTCCACTGATCTATATTTCTGTTTTTGTGCCAGTACCATATTGTCTCGATTACTGTACTTTGTAGTATAGTCTGAAGTCAGGGAGTCTGATTCCTCCAGCTCCTTTTTTTCCCCCTCAAGACTGCTTTGGCTATTCGGGGTCTTTTGTGTCTCCATACAAATTTTAAGATTTTTTTGTTCTAGTTCTGTAAAAAATGCCACTGGTAATTTGATAGGGACTGCACTGAATCTGTAGATTGCTTTGGGTAGTATAGTCATTTTCACACTATTGATTCTTCCAATCCAAGAACATGGTATATCTCTCCATCTGTTTGTGTCATCTTTGATTTCTTTCATCAGTGTCTTATAGTTTTCTGAGTACAGGTCTTTTGCCTCCTTAGGTAGGTTTATTCCTAGGTATTTTATTCTTTTTGTTGCAAGGGTGAATGGGATTGTTTCCTTAATTTCTCTTTCTGATCTTTTGTTGTTAGTGTATAGGAATGCAAGAGATTTCTATGCATTGATTTTGTATCCTGCAACTTTACCAAATTCACTGATTAGCTCTAGTAGTTTCCTGGTGGCATCTTTAGGATTCTCTAGGTATAGTATCATGTCATCTGCAAACAGTGACAGTTTTACTTCTTCTTTTCCAATTTGTATTCCCTTTATCTCTTTTTCTTTTCTGATTGCCGTGGCTAGGACTTCCAAAACCAAGCTGAATAATAGTGGTGAGAGTGGACATCCTTGCCTTGTTCCTGATCTTAGAGGAAATGCTTTCAGTTTTTCACCATTGAGAATGATGTTTGCTGTGGGTTTGTCACATATGGCCTTTATTATGTTGAGGTAGGTTCCCTCTATGCCCACTTTCTGGAGAGATTTTTTATCATAAATGGGTGTTGAATTTTGTCAAAAGCTTTCTCTGCATCTATGGAGATGATCATATGGTTTTTATTCTTCAATTTGTTAATATGGTGTATCCCATTGATTGATTTGCATATATTGAAGAATCCTTGCATCCCTGGGATAAATCCCACTTGATCATGGTGTATGATCCTTTTAATGTGTTGTTGGATTCTGTTTGCTAGTATTTTGTTGAGGATTTGTGCATCTATATTCATCAGTGATATTGGTCTGTAATTTTCTTTTTTTGTAGTATCTTTGGTTTTGGTATCAGGGTGATGGTGGCTTCATAGAATGAGTTTGGAGTGTTCCTTCCTCTGCAATACTTTGGAAGAGTTTGAGAAGGATGGGTGTTAGCTCTTCTCTAAATGTTTGATAGAATTCACCTGTGAAGCTATCTCATCCTGGACTTTTGTTTGTTGGAAGATTTTTAATCACAGTTTCAATTTCATTACTTGTGATTGGTCTGTTCATATTTTCTACTTCTTCCTGGTTCAGTCTTGGAAGGTTATACCGTTCTAAGAATTTGTCCATTTCTTCCAGGTTGTCCATTTTAGTGGCATAGAGTTGCTTGTAGTAGTCTCTTAGGATGCTTTGTATTTCTGCGGTGTCCGTTGTAACTTCTCCTTTTCCATTTCTAATTTTATTGATTTGAGTCCTCTCCCTCTTCTTCTTGATGAGTCTGGCTAAAGGTTTATCAATTTTGTTTATCTTCTCAAAGAACCAGCTTTTAGTTTTATTGATCTTTGCTATTGTTTTCTTTGTTTCTATTTCATTTATTTCTGCTCTGATCTTTATGATTTCTTTCCTTCTACTAACTTTGGGTTTTCTTTGTTCTTCTTTCTCTAGTTCCTTTAGGTGTAAGGTTAGGTTGTTTATTTCAGATTTTTCTTGTTTCTTGAGGTAGGCTTGTATAGCTATAACCTTCCTTCTTAGAACTGCTTTTGCTGCATCCCATAGGTTTTGGATCGTCATGTTTTCATTGTCATTTGCCTCTAGGTATTTTTTGATTTCCTCTTTGATCTCTTCAGTGATCTCTTGGTTATTTAGTAACGTGTTGTTTAGCCTCCATGTGTTTGTGTTTTTTACGTTTTTTTCCCCTGTAATTGATTTCTAATCTCATGGCGTTGTGGTTGGAAAAGATGCTTGATATGATTTCAATTTTCTTAAATTTACCGAGGCTTGATTTGTGACCCAAGATGTGATCTATCCTGGAGAATGTTCCTTGTGCACTTGAGAAGAAAGTGTAATCTGCTGTTTTTGGATGGAATGTCTTATAAATAGCAATTAAATCTTTCTGGTCTACTGTGGCATTTAAAGCTTGTGTTTCCTTATTAATTTTCTGCCTGGATGATCTGTCCATTGGTGTAAGTGAGGTGTTAAAGTCCCCCAGTATTATTGTGTTACTGTCGATTTCCTCTTTTATAGCTGTTAACAGTTGCCTTATGTATTGAGGTGCTCCTATGTTGGGTGCATATATATTTATAATTGTTATATCTTCTTCTTGGATTGACCCCTTGACCATTATGTAGTGTCCTTCCTTGTCTCTTGTAACGTTCTTTATTTTAAAGTCTATTTTATCTGATATGAGTATTGCTACTCCACCTTTCTTTTGATTTCCTTTTGCATGGAATATCTTTTTCCATCCCCTCACTTTCAGTCTGTATGTGTCCCTAGGTCTGAAGCGGGTCTCTTGTAGACAGCATATATATGGGTCTTGTTTTTGTATCCATTCAGTGAGACTGTGTCTTTTGGTTGGAGTATTTAATCCATTCACGTTTAAGGAAATTATCGATATGTATGTTCCTATTACCTTTTTCTTAATTGTTATGGGTTTGTTTTTGTAGGTCTTTTTCTTCTCTTGTGTTTCCCACTTAGAGAAGTTCCTTTAGCATTTGTTGTAGAGCTGGTTTGGTGGTGCTGAATTCTCTTAGCTTTTGATTATCTTTTGAAAGTTTTTGATTTCTCCATCGAATCTGAATGAGATCCTTGTTGGGTAGAGTAATCTTGGTTGTAGGTTCTTCCCTTTCATCACTTTAATTATATCATGCCACTCCCTTCTGGCTTGTAGAGTTCCTGCTGAGAAATCAGCTGTTAACCTTATGGGAGTTCCCTTGTATGTTATTTGTCATTTTTCCCTTGTTGCTTTCAATAATTTTTCTTTGTCTTTAATTTTTGTCAGTTTGATTACTATGTGTCTCGGCATGTTTCTCCTTGGGTTTATCCTGCCTGGGACTCTCTGCGCTTCCTGGACTTGGGTGGCTATTTCCTTTCCCATGTTAGGGAAGTTTTCGACTATGATCTCTTCAAATATTTTCTCGGGTCCTTTCTCTCTCTCTTCTCCTTCTGCGACCCCTATACTGTGAATGTTGTTGCATTTAATGTTGTCCCAGAGGTCTCTTAGGCTGTCTTCATTCTTTTCATTCTTTTTTCTTTATTCTGTTCCGCAGCAGTGAATTCCACCATTCTGTCTTCCAGGTCACTTATCCATTCTTCTGCCTCAGTTATTCTGCTATTGATTCCTTCTAGTGTATTTTTCATTTCATTTCAGTTATTGTATTGGTCATCTCTGTTTGTTTGTTCTTTAATTCTTCTAGGTCTTTGTTCAACATTTCTTGCATCTTCTCAATCTTTGCCTCCATTCTTTTTCCGAGGTCCTGGATCATCTTCACTATCATTATTCTGAATTCTTTTTCTGGAAGGTTGCCTATCTCCACGTCATTTAGTTGTTTTTCTGGGGTTTTATCTTGTTCCTTCATCTGGTACAAAGTCCTCTGCCTTTTCATTTTGTTTATCTTTCTGTGAATGTGGTTTTCCTTCCACAGGCTGCAGAATTGTAGTTCTTCTTGCTTCTGCTGTCTGCCCTCTGGTGGATGAGGCTATCTAAGAGGTTTGTCAGTTCTGTCAGCTTTTATTTCATTTTTTGTAGCTCTGTTACTGGGTGCATATACATTTAGGATTATATCTTCCCTCCTCAATTGACCCTTTTTTGATTATGAAATGTCTCTCCTTTTCTCTGCTAATTCTCCTTGTCGTGACATTTCTTTGTCCAATATTAATAGAGCCATATCAGCTTTCTATGTGCACAGGATATCTTTTTTCATCCTTTTACACTGTGTCTGTATATTAAGATTATACCTCTTTTAGATATATACAGGTTGAACAACACAGGTTTGAACTGCAGGGTCCATTTATACACGGATTTTTTTTCAGTAAATATGTACTACAGTACTAAACGATCATCGGTTGGTTGATTCCGTTGATGCAGAACTGAGGATAGGGAGGGCCAGCTGTAAAGTTATACTCACATTTTCCACTGCAGGGAGGGTTGGTGCCCCTTACCCCTGCATTGTTCAAGGGTCAACTATAGTTGGGTTTTGACTTTTTATTCTGACTAGCTCTGTTTTTTAATTGGAGCATTTCTATTTAATGGAATTATTAATACAGTTGGGTTTAAGTCTGTGTTAGTTTGCAAGGGCTGCCATAACAAAGTACCACGGATTGGGTGGCTTAAACAACAGAAATTTATTTACTCATAGTTCTGGAAGCAGGAAGTCTGAGATTACCGTGTTGGCAGAGTTGGTTCCTTCTGAGGGCTGTGAGGAAAGGATCTATTCCAGGCCTCAGTCTCTGGCTTGCAGACAACCATCTTCTCCCTGTGCCTTCACATCATTTTCTCTCTGTACATGTCTGTGTCCCAATTTCCTCTTCTTATAAGGACACCAGTCATATTGGATTAGGGTCTACCCTAATGACCACATTTTAACATAATACTTCCGTAAAGACTCTATCTCCTTGGAAAAGTAGGATATAATAACCAAGGACAGGGTTTATTAAAATAAAGCTGTAATTAGTATTAAAAAAAAATTGTTATAACAGCAGAGATTGGCACAACACTGTAAATCAACTATACTTCAATAAAAAGAAAATAAAATCAGAAAAAAGATTATATATCTATCTATATGTATATGTATCTGTATATCTGCATGAAATAAAGGAGTTTATCTTTAATGAAGCTTAAAAAAACCCAAAACAACAAAGACTCTATCTCCAAAAAAATAAAATAAAATAAATTTTTAAAGACAAAAAAAACAAGACTCTGTCTCCAAATAAGTCACATTTGGAGGTGCAGGATTTCAATATATGCTTTGGTGGGGGACACAATTCAACCCATAACAAAGTCTATCATCTTGCTATTTGTTTTCTATTTGCCCCATATGTTCTTTTTTTATTATTGTATTTTAAAAATTAATTAATTTATTTATTTTTGGCTGCGTTGGGTCTTCGTTGCTGCACGCAGGCTTTCTCTAGTTGTCGCGAGTGGGGGCTACTCTTTGTTGCGGTGCGCGGGCTTCTCATTGCGGTGGCTTCTCTCGTAGCGGAGCACGGGCTCTAGGCGCACAGGCTTCAGTAGTTGTGGCACACGGGCTCAGTAGTTGTGGCTCGTGGGCTCTAGAGCACAGGCTCAGTAGTGGTGGAGCACGGGCTTAGTTGCTCCGCGGCATGTGGGGTCTTCCCAGACCAGGGATTGAATCCATGTCCCCTGCATTGGCAGGCGGATTCTTAACCACTGTGCCACCAGGGAAGGTCTGCCCTATATGTTCTTTTGTTCCTCAGTTCTTTTCCTGACTTCTTTTGAGGAATTGAATATTATTTTTATATTAATATCATACATAATTAATATTATAAATGTAATAGTATTAATTTTTAATATAGATATAATTGTCACACATTATAATTCAATATTAAATATAATTAATATTATGCTTTATTTCATCTCTTTGCATTTTAGCTATACCTTTTTATTATTTTTAATGATTGCTCTAGAAATTATAAATATGTATCACTAATTTCTCACAGTGTAATTGAACTCCACATTTCACAAAAGAAGAAACTATAATATAATCTACTCTCCCATTTTTTGTACTATTATCATATATTTTATTCCTACATATGTCATAAACTCCATCTTACAATTATATTACTTTTGCTGTAAACAGTCATTTGTCTTTTATGGAAATTAAGAGAAGAAAAAAGCCATTCTTTTATAATTACCCAGAATTATCAATTCTGTGCTCTTCATTCCTTCCTATAGATCCAAGTTTCCAAATTTCCTTTCAGCCTAAATAACTTCATTTAGCATTTCTCACAGTGCACGTCTGCTGGCAATAAATTCTCTTATCTTTCATTTTTCTGAAAAAGCCTTTATTCCTCTTTCATTTTGAAGGATATTTTCATTGGCTATAGAATTCTAGACTGAAACTCTCCCTTTGTCAGCAATTTAAAGGTGTGATTCCATTGTCTTCTATCCCCCTTTTCTTCCTATCATTGTACCCCTATATGTAAGTTGTCTTAGTGGTTCAGCATCAACACTAATGAGATAAAGCAATACTAAATGATAGAAAACGCAAGAGAGAGCATGTCCCTTATGTGGTATTCTTGCAAAAAGGTTTAACCTGAATCTAATTGTGAGGAAGCATTCAAAGAAATTCAAATTGAGATATTTTACCAGAAAACGAGCTTCGATTCTTCAAAAATATCAATGTCATGAAAAACAAAAAGGCAAGAAGACTAGTCTAGATTTTAGGGCTATGTGGAGAAATGTAATTATGGCCTAATTAGTCTAGATAATAATACTGCACTGGGAAATTTCTTGGTCGCCATGGAAAATAGTTTGCCAGTTCCTCATAAAGTTAAACACAGACTTAGCATATGACCCAGCAATTCCACTTCTAGGTATATACCTGAAAGAACTGAAAGCAGGGACTCAAACAGATACTTGCACACCCGTGCTCCTAGCAGCATTGTTCACAACAGCCAAAAGGTGGAAACAACCCAAGTGTCCATCAACAGATGAGTAGCTAAACAAAATGTGATATACACATACAATAGAATATTACTCAACCTTTAAAAGGAATGAAATTCTGACAATGCTACAACATGGATGAACCTTGAAGACATTATGCTAAGTGAAATAAGCCAGACACAAAAGGACAAATATTGCATGATTCCACTTACATTAACTACCTAGAACAGGAAACTTCATAGAGACAGAAAGTAGAACAGAGGTTACCAGGGGAGGATGGGACATTTACTGGGTACAGTTTCTTTTCAGGATGACGAAAAAGTTCTGGAAGTGGATAGTGGTGATGGTTGCATAACACTGTGAATGTACTTAATGCCACAATTGTATACATGGTTTTTTTAACATCTTTATTGGAGTATAATTGCTTTACAATGTTGTGTTAGTTTCTGCTGTATAACAAAGTGAATCAGCTATATGCAACACAACTGTATACTTAAAATGGTTAAAACAGTAAATTTCACGTTATGTATATTTTACCACAAATTTTTAAAAAGGATATTGTGGTTACATGAGAAAATGTCCTCATTTTTAGGAGATACGGGCCAAAATATTTAGGGGTGAAGTGTCTTAATGCCTGCAACTTATTTTTAGTGGATCTAGGGAAAAAAGAGAGAGAAAAGGGAAAGAAACGTGGCAAAAGGTTAACAACTGGTGAATCTATATACATGTTCATTGTACTACTCTTTCAACTTTTCTGTAAGGCTGAAGATGTTCAAAATACAAAGAAGGTGCTCAATAAATATTTTAAAATGAATAAATGAATGTGAGAGAGGACCCTCCCAGACAGAGAGAAAAGCAGGAGCAAAGGTTAAGAGGAAGAAAAAGTGCTTTCAAGAAACACTGAGTAATCTAGTTTGATTTGAGTCAAAGGTGCATGCTAGGACGTTCTGGGAGATAAAGCCAGAAAGGTAGGTAGGCTGTGTGCCAAACTGGGAAAGGCCCTGAGCTAAAGAACAGAGAGCCTGTACTGTTCCTGGCTAGCAACAGGGAGCACCACGGAAGGCAATAAACATGGCAGTAACATGTGAAGTGATGCAATTCTTCTGCAAGATTAATCTAGTCATGATGCCCTGGACAGACCAAAGGGCATCACAGCTAGGAGGCTATTACATTAGTCTAGGCATGGGAGCAGGTACTTGGGCTAGGTGGAGGAAGTGGGAATAAAAGGCAACTGTTTTGTGAAGGACCTTCAGAATCTGATAACTGAGTAAACGTCGGGTTATCACCCTGAGGTTTACACCTGGGTGTCGGAGAACACAGGAAATGGGAGAGTCAGCAGGAGAGGCTAGTTTGCAGCTCAAGGCTCAAAGACATGAACTATAAGAAAAAGGAGTAGGTTTGGTTTTATCCCTGCTTTCCTGTCAAATGGATCCTTCACAGGCCCTCAGGCTGTCAGACAGGGTCCAATCAGAACCAGAACTCTCCACTGGACCCGCCTCACCTGGCCCCACAACCCATCCCCGGGACCAGCAGGCCCTTAGAGCTGACTGGTACCCTGAGTCCTTCTCTGGTAGTGTCTCTTCAGCATCTCCCCTGGTTCCTTTCTACTTAGCCCGCACATAGTTCGGTCTTCTTGCCCTAACTTCCCCTCTTTTCAGAGTCCTTTTTCCTTGGTAAGAGGAGAGGAATCAAGTGTCTGCCCAAGAGCACCAGTCCTGCAGCATGCAGGCCAAGATCGGCACTCCTAAGCAGCTCAGGTGTGGGTGGGCCAGGGGTGGAGGGAGAGAGGGAAGAGATGACAGAGCTGGGCTGAGGGGGAGGCCAGCACAGGGTGGTGGGTGGGGCAGCAGGGACCGCCTGCAGCATATCTGGCTGCAGGGAGACCCAGGAGGCCTTGCTCCATCCAGCCCCACCTGCCATACAGGACACCCAGCAGTACTGGGGTTGGTGGAGGGGGTCTCTGCTTACCAGCTCAGTCATCCCACCGATCCTCAGATAATTCCATTTGTTGCCCCTAAACCACTTACTCTATCCCCATGGCACTCAGCCCTCCTCTCCCAGTTTCCCATTTCTGTGTAGAAAATAAAAGCTCGAGGTCGGCAGGAGTGTGGACATTCTGATGAGGCAGAGCTCAGCCTAGCACAGGAACATTTAGGACACGGAGACAATCAGACTGTGGACAGGGCTGGAGGAGGCAGCTAGCTGAGCCACCAGTGAGGGTGGAAGCTGTGGAGAAAGTCAGAGGCCTTGGAGTCAGTCCACCAAACCAAGAGGTGAGCTGCACAGCAGAGCGCGGCCTGCAGAGGCAGGTGGCTGCTGCCCTGGGCACAGCTGCCCAGCTCCACGCCTTCTCAGGCCGCATGAAGATCAATTATGTGGGGTGCATATAATCAGCTCCTTCTCCTCGCCCCAGCCTCCAGGGAGGGGCAGCCTCCTTCACCCAACCTGTCACCTGCCACCACAGTTATGTCTGGCCTGGGTTAGGCTGGCACGTGGGGTCTTGCTCTAGCCCGGGCTTGCTCTGGGTGACCCTCCCTGCCACACCTGCCTCCCCAGCTCTACCTCCCAGGCTCACGGATCTGCCATCAGGGGTGCCGGGGGCTGGGGGTTGGTGTCACGACCCAGGCCAGGGAATCCCACTGGGCAGCCTTTGCCAACTTGCCTCCCTACCCACTGGGAAAACAGCTTTTGTATTCTGGGTCCTCAAGCCCAGATACAGAATCCCCTAAAGTGTGCCCGCTCTCCAGGGCGTCTGCCTGGGAACGAGCAAACCTGGCAGAGTAAGGGGAGAAGTACCAGCTCTGGTGCGACCTGCTGCCATGGAAACAAGTCAGTGACTAGCAAGGGCGTGAGAGTGAGAGGCTCTGGTCAAGTGTGTCCAGCGACGGAGAAGCTGGGCTGGAAAACTGAGGGAAATGGGCAGGGAAATCTGGCTGAAATGGGAAGGAAGGAAAGTCCTGGTTTAACTGCAGGTTAGCCCTACTGGGAGGCAGATGGCACACCTTTAGTGACGGCCAGGGCAGCGGAAAGATGACTGGTCTCAGTGCCACCACTGGCTCTCTGACCTAAACCTAAACATTCATATCCCTCAGAAGGGGAAGTTGAAGTCGCAACATAAGACTTCCCAGCTGTTGTAAATTGCAATGGGTCATCTTGCCCCTGAAGTAGGCTGATGTAGGCCTCCACGGCAGGCCCTGAGCTGCGCCAGGTCTGCGGTAATTAAGGCTTCCCGGGGCACTTCGCTACACAGGAGTCCTGACACACCCACAGGCACTTACCTGCAGCCAGTGGAGTAGAAGCAAACTGGAGAGGCAGGACAGGGAAGAAGCGCAGGATTCCGGGGTGGGAGCACAGGCTGCCAGGAAGAGGCTGTAACAGCTCACCCTGGGTCACATCTCCGGGAAAAGGAGCACTTGTGGCCCCCAGAAGTCCTGCACCAACCTACATCTAGGGACAAAACAGACAGTCAGTTGTGTCCCACCCCTTCCTTCGTTGTACTCTTAACCTCTCCCCAGCTTCCTTGTTCTGAGGACGACTGCACCCTCTGTGAGCAACAGAGGGTCCGAGGGGACGTCTAAACAGGACTTGGGAGGCTTTGCCCTGTCCTCAAGCCATTCTCCCTTCAATCTTCTCTGCTCTGCCTTCCTCAAGTCACAGCTCCGTCCCAGCTCCTAAGGAAGTTCTCCACCCCCCAGGTCATGGGACAACTGCTCTGAGTGGTCTGCTTCAGCGCTAGCTCCTGGCGCAAGTTCAGCCCTAGGCAGGCCTGTGGAAGGGCAGGGCCTCGAAGTCAGCCTGAAGATGGTGCTGCAAGCCAGCTTCATTCCTTTGCAGCAGCTGCAGGCCTCGGCAGTCTGTTGGTGTGGTGCACACAGCTTCCCACTCCCAGGTGGGTCACAGCTGGGAGAGAAATGTCTCGGCGGAAGAGTGGGCCATTGCAAAAGAAAAGCCAAGAACAGACACAAATGCCACAACAGCCAAAGGAGTGTCCATCATCGGTCCTCAAGATTGCTTCATGATCCTGTGCTGTACTTTCCTCCCCTTGCAGCTGTTCAGCTCAGTTCCAGGGAAGGAGACTCACAAACCCTCCTACCCATTCACGAGACCCTGTTCACTCTGCTACCAATTGGCTGGTCCTGCACCAAATATGCCAAAGATATGGCCCTTGCCCCATGATCATCTGCCTCTTCACATTCTTCCCCTGGAAGAGTGGCTGTAAGAAGCATGTGAGCCTAATAAAAGGGCCTCAGGGTAATAGACCACATCTCACTTCCCCTCTGCAGGAAACTCACAGCTCCCGTTCATTCACTATTATTTACTGTGTGCCATCCATGTGCCAAGCTGGGAATAAAAACACTGACCAAAACCCAGTCCCTGTCTTCTAAGAGCTCAGTATCTACAGACATTTCTCCCCCATGTCTCAGGACTGTGGGGAGGGTGCCCAGAATATCTTTTCCCTAATTCTTAGCATATCCACATTCTCCACATCCTTCACAGCCCAGCACAAATGCTGTCTGCTCCTTGGCTCTCGTCATATAGCCACTTCGCAGTGGTGTCTCCTGTCTCTGAATGTTCACAGCACACTTACCTGCACCCCTCTCAAGACATGTCACTTTCTACTTATATGTGTTTTGTATGCATAGTTGATCTTCTCTACTAGACTCCATGTTTCTTGAGGGCAAATATCATCTTATACATCTTTGTATCCTTTGGAGTTCCCCCCAAAATACCACGTGCATAACAGGTGCTCAAATAATACTCATGGCATACGGCTTCCACATAAAGATGGCTGTTGGATGAGTGAAGTCTTGTTTGTGAAGCTACTGGGAGTTCTCAGATTTAAAAATAATACATTTTCATCACTAATTAAAAACTCCTTATTAGAATTTTCCCAATTAATACAAAGCTTGAACTCAATGTAGGCAACATAGGATTCTTATGTATCCCTTATAACTGTATATATATCCAGTCTTATGTAAATGGTATATTATGTAAATATTATAATTCAATAGTCAGCTGTTTCTGCACTATAACATGTAAGTGCTCACATCCTGTGTGTATCTTATGCAAGGAAAGTATCTTCTGCACTACGTGGTGTCCAGCTTTGCACTCTTTCTAATGCTGTGTGGTAATGATATAACCCAGACTACAGCTGAACGGAAGAGATACCCTGGCCATGAGCACCCAGCCTTGGGTAAGCAGGCTCAGGTTTCCCCATCAGAATCAGCCTATAAAACCATCCTTCCTAGGAGGACAGATTTGCCCATCAACAGAGGAAGTGGGGACTTCCCTGGTGGTCCAGTGGGTAAGACTCTGCGCTCCCAACGCAGGGGGCCCCGGTTCTATCCCTGGTCGGGGAACTAGATCTTGCCTGCCTGTCGCAACTAAGAAGTTCGCATGCCACAACTAAAGACGCTGCATGCCACAACTAAGACACGGTGCAGCCTAAATAAATTAATTAATTAAACAGAGGACGTGACTCCAAAAGTTAAGAAAAGTTCTCACAGTGGCTAAGGGATGTTTTTGAAAATATCAGAACTGATGGCTGGGACTGGGATAGCGCTTATTACGGGAAGGCTAAAAACTTACTCCATTTAACCATCAAAAACCTGAGGTGGTTCTATCATTACCCCCAGCTTTGCAAATGAGGAAACTGAGGCTCAAGAGATGTAATCACTTTGCCCAAAGTCACATACCCAAGTGTCTCTGACTCTAGATCTTGAGCTGAGATTCTTGCTCGAACCATCCAGGTCCCTTTTTTTCTTTTTGCACTTGGTGTGCTATGAGGGGCAACGACCCCATATCCACTAGAAGAGACCTTAGGGATCATCTGCTTCAACCTCCTTACTTTACGGACAGGAAACTTGGGCTCAGAGAGATAAAGGGACATGTCCCTTAGGTCACACAGAGCCAGGGGCTGCCCTGCAGCGGAATCGCAAGGTGCACAAGAGTACCAGTCCAAACTCCATTTTACAGAGGGGGAAATGAAGCCCAGAGCGCTGAGCGCAGGTCCCGGGTCCATCACAGGCAGAGCCGTATCCAACCCTGGGCGCGCTCGTTATCCTGCCCGGCGCTACCAGCACCTTCACCTGGGGCGCCAACCATCAACTCACCGGCCCGCGCCTCGGGAGTACTTGTCGGCGGCGCGCAGCCCTTCGGCCGGGAGTGACAAAACGCTGACGTGGAACGAGCGGGGCCGGGCAGGCCAGAGCCGGACATGGCCTCGCTAACCCGGGCCTCCCCTGGCCCCTTCGCCTCAGAAGGCCGAGGCCCCAGGAGGGCGCGGACGCCCGGACGCCGAGCAGAATTCGGAAGCGCTGGCCCCGGAGGGAGGCAGGGTCGCCTGGCCTCCTCTCCTCAGGCTCCTACTTTGCCCCCTCAACAGTCTGTAGACCCGGTCCTGGCGCCGGGGCACCGGACGGGGAGCAACGGCTCGACCCTCAGCAGAGTCTAGCCACCTGGAGCCAGCAGAGCGAGGTTGCCCTGGAAACGGAAAAAAAAAAAAAAAAAAAAAAAAAGAGGCTCTTCGCGCCTGCGCGGACGCGCTAGGCACAATGGGAAATGTGGTTTCCGGGCTGTCACCTGGTGGCCAGAGGAACGGACGCAAGATGGCGCTCCAGCGTCGCGGTCCGTTCAGAGCGGCAGGGTTCCCCGGCCGCCCTGGGCCCTTTCCGGGCGCTGCCGGCGTAGGAGAGGCCGCGGAGGCCGGAAAGGTAGTTTCTCTTGAGGGGACGCCCTGGCTCGTGACTCGTCCCAGGCCGGGTCGAGCCGGCCCCGACGGAGGGAGAACGTTGTGGAGGTGGGAGCTGGCCCAGCAGGGACCAGCTGCCCGAGGGACCCGAGCTCCTCGTCGCGCAAGTGTTCCAGTCGGTCCGGGCGACCACTCCGGCCCCTAAGAGGCTCCTATATGGGGTGGGAGTTAAATTGGGACCCCGTGAGCAGGGCCTGTCCTGACCATCCCTCCGGCTTCCCTGCCCAGTGCGTTGACTGCCCTGGAACCACCTTCTCCATTCCCGAGTTAGGCCTCTGGACTGAGATCTAGAAACCTAATTCAGGCTCTGTCAGAGACCCAGTTACTTCTCTGAGCCTCAGTTTCCTTATTTCTAAAACGGTGGTAATTGTAATGGCTCCCCTTTCTCCCCTGAGAGTGTTGCAAGGCTCATATGAGATGACTGATGTGCAGGTTGGACAGTCCTTTAAGAACATAAACAGGCATTCCCATTCGTTGTAAATTAGTGCAACTTCTTACAAGGAAATTAGGCAGTGCCCTTCAGAATTAAAAACGAAGAATGAATTTGCTTCGGCAATTCTAGCAATATGTCCTATGGAATTAGTGGCCATGTGTGCACAAGGAAGTATATACAAGGGTACTTAAGCATTGCTTGAAATGGAAAAAAAAAAAAACCACCCAGAACAATATAAATGGCCATCAGTAGATGACCACCTAAATCATGATGGATTCCATAAAAGAGAATATGTGTGCTTATTTTAAAAATTAGGCAGAGCTTTCTGTACTGATGTACAGCTCTTCTGTGATATGAAAAAATTTTTCAAAATGCAGAATAGTATGTTAATATGCTTTAATTTATATTTTAAAAAGAATACACAAATGTATTTGATGACTTAAGCATGGAATGTCTTTGGAGGGCCTTAGAAGCTGGTAACAATGGTTGCCTGTGAAGGATTGGAGGACAAGATCGGAGGGAGACACTCTTTTCATTTTATATCTTTTTTTTTTAGACTGTGTTTTTTGCCCCTTTAGCAATTTGTATGAGCTTTGTCTATACATACAGTTCTTTCTCTTTTCTTTTCTTTTTTTTTTTTTTTTTTGGCCATGCCACGCCTTGAGGGACCTCAGTTCCCCAACCAGGGATTGAACCCAGGGCCACAGCAGTGAAAGCCCGGAATCCTAACCACTAGGCCACCAGGGAACTCCCAGTGTACATATAGTTCTTAATCATTTGTCTGTATTTTTGATGCAGATAATTTCCCCTCCAATTTTTGTTTCTCCTCGTGCTGAATTCTTACTTCTCAGAATCTTCCATAGATTCTAGTGGGCCCCACAGCTCTGAGTTCATGATTGGGTCCTGCCTTCCCAGCTGTACAGAATGCAGGAGGGCAGGGCCCGACCTTGGCTTCCCTCCTGACATTGTCACCCCCACTGTCCCCGAGCCCCGGCCCAGAACTGCTGAAAGGGCAGTGTGGGTGGGACTCATGGGTGGCTGTAGATGGCAGGCAGCCCCCTCCCTGCTCAGCAAGGTGGACCAGCCAAATGCATCAAGAATCACATCTAGCTTCTCTGTACCCCACCTTGTGACCCTGGGCCTGCTACCCACAGACAGGTACAAATGATTCCTCTTCTAGAGAGCCCGTTGAGGCTGAATTCTGTTGGAGTACAGAGGACGCGTATTGTTAAAATATCAAAGCAGGAGGTGGGGTCTAGGGATTTCCTGGTTTAATCCTTTTGTCTTACAGAAAGAAACAGAGACTTAAGATGAAGTAACTTGTAAGTGATACAGCTGGGGCTAGAACCCAAGTCTCCTGCTCCTCCGTCCACTAGGGTTAGAGCAGTGCTGGGGGTCCCACCAGGGTCTGGGTGAGAGATTCATTCCTAAAACTGGGCATGAGATCTCAATCGACAAGAACATTTGCTGCCAGCTCCTATCTGAGGCCTGCTTTGAGGGAAGGAGCTGCACCCACCCACTCCCAACCCCCAACCAAACCAGAGTGTTATAGGGCAGAGCATATGATCTTGGGACGAGGGGAGAGAAGTGACAAAGATGGACCCACTTACTCTTCTTGAACATTGTAATTGGGCAGAGGGAACCCCTAGGCAGAGGGGAGGGCCCACCGAGGGTCCTTCTTCCCTGGCAGTGATAAGTCTGGCTTGGAAAGTCAGGCTCTCTTGCATTGTTAACAAGAAGAAGATTCTTGGGACCCAAAGTGTGCTCAAGAACTAGCATCAAGTGCCCAAAAGGAGCCTTAGCTTCTGGGACGGGCTTGGTCCTGTCCACATAGGCATCGACAGCTTCCATTTCCTCATGGGAAACTCCCTTCCGCTGCCCCGGCAGAGCCCAGCACCTGCTGTCCAGTGTAGACTTGTTCCCCTGCCGACCTGCCTGAGGGGGGCGGGGCAGCTAGCATTTACCCAGGCCCTGCCCCGGGAGATGAGGGAGATGGCGCCGACCTCCCCTCTTCTCTTCCCCATTCTTCCTCCCACCGCACCCCAAACACACCACTCCCCAAACCGGCCTGTCGCAAGATACCTGGGAGGTATGAAGAGACTGGAAGGGGTAAGGAGAGGCCACACTCCTTGTGCAACCAGAGGAAGAGTGGACTGACAAGCTTTATCATAAAATTGAAAACAATTATGAAAATGTTTTTTCTTTCTAAGTACAAAGCCAGACACTATGAAGACTATGAAAAACTGGCCAGAGGCCACGAAGCTCAGAAAGAAGACTCTCTCTTTGGTGTAGTGCCCTGTGCTCCAGTGCAGTGCTTGCTGGTGGAGGGTGCTGGGGGCAGCAGCAGAAGATTCAGGCTGCTTATGGGGGGTGTGAGGGAGGCTGACCGGCCAGCCCCGTCAGAGGGGTCTGGCTCCCCACTCCTCAGAACCTCCCAGGTTTGGGGACTGAGGTTACTCTCGGCCTTTGGGGGCCACTGGTTCTCTGCAGAGCCCCAGGAGTGAAATGGGGTCGGGGGGATGAGGCAGACAGGAGCAGGGGAGGGAGGGAGCATGAGCCTTTCTGCACTGAGAAACTCTGTCTTTTATTCCATGGCTGCAAGTGTGTGTTTCAGGCAGCAGTTGAGAATGAAGCTAGGGTACCGTTGCCCCCAAAGGCACCTTCAGTCTCTCTACCACATCCCCAAATGTGGAGGAAATCTTGAGCCCTTGGACAGGTGGACATGGGTCTGAGACTTAAGGCTGTAGGTGCTGAGGCTGTAGTGACGGGAGTCTGGGGCCTCCTGGGGAGGAGCTAAGAGGAACGTGGACAGGCCGACAGGAGTGAGGGGTGCTCATCCCAGGAGCTGTGTTCCGGCGCCTCTGTTCGTGTCTAGCGGGGCGTTAGGAATGTGTGTGGGCTCACACCTCGCCCTCCTCGCCGCTGTCATCCACGCTGGCCTGCCTCACCACCTTCTGGTGCCTGGGTGTGGACGGACAGCCAGCCTTCCGCTGCTCCTGGAAGGCCCGGGTCCGGCTGGCCACCAGGGCGGCGTTGTTGAGGGCAACCACAGACTGGCGGGACTTCAGGGCAGGCCAAGGCCCCTCGCGGGCCTGCTGGCCTCCCTTGGCGCTTGAGGGCTGAGGGAAGGGCTGTGGAGGGTCTTCATCTGAAAACTCCTTTGGAGAGAAAACCTGGAAGGATGAGAGTATAAAGAAGAGTCACGGGGAAGTCGTTCCAGGGCAGGGGCACGGAGCACAGAGCCTAGAAAAGGGTAGATGCAGAGCATCTGTTGAGTGAATACAGAAAAACTGAGCTACTCACAGGTCAGATTTCCCGCGAAGGGAAGGCAGCACCCCAGCCCTACTGCCACTGCTCCTCAGCCCTCACCTGTTTGGCCCCCAGAAGCCCTCCTTAGCTCCCCTGCGCCCGCCGCGTCCTTGGGGTCCTCTCCTCCTCCTCTTGCCCCCCAACTGCTTTGTACAGTCAGTCCCATGAGCCACAAGGGAAACATCTTCCGGGCGCTGGGCCCTGGGCTGGGTGCCGAGTGAGGACGCCCTGCCTTTAGGAACACACACGCCCACCCATCAACCATCTGTTCCTCCCCCCAGCCTTCCACACCCAGTGCCACCTCCTCCAGGAAGCCTTTCCCAAATGTTCCCGTCCTCTGTGAGGTGAGCTCTCCTTCCTCCAAGGGTCAGCCACCTTGGCCTCAAGTCACATGGGGGGGCCTGACTTCCTAAGGCAAGGGCCAGGTCTTACACTTGTGCCCTGCAGCGCTTAGCACAGAGAGGCTGCTTAGCTACCCAGCCAGCACTTCGGCTGTGTGAGTGCTATGACCCCTCTGCACGCCATCCTTCGATGGGCTGCCCTTCCGATTTGGGAGGGGGTGCTGAGATCATCTTATCCACACCCATCTGGGGTCAACAGCTGGTTGCGCAGCTCCTGGCCTGGGGAGGACGCTCCTTCCAAGGCTGGGCAGCCCTGCCGCTCAGGAAGCAAGTCCTTTTGTCAGGCTGAGAGCTGCCTGCGGCCGCCAGCCTAGGGCTGGTTTGGCCGTGGAGCCCACCAGGTGGCCCTGTCCCGTGACTGCTCTCCAGCTCCCGTGGAAGGCAGAGCTCGCCTGTCCTCATCGGGTCTCCTCGGCTACTCTGAGGGGATGAAAAGGAGCTGCCCAGGGTGTGGTCCCCCTGCTCAGGTGCCCCCCCCCCCCCCCCCCCCCCCCGCTCAGGGCCAAGCCGAGCCCCAGTCCTGGACCTTCTCCATCCTCTGGCCATCTGCCCCCTCCTCCTTTTGGCCCCCACTCTGCCTCAACCTGGGCTCCTTCCTTAGTCCCAGCCTCACCTCTGGCAGGTCACCGTCCCCTGAGGTGCTTTCCAGCTCTGAGGATGGCTCCAGGAGGCTGATGGATCTCATAACCCCGCGGAGGTTGATACGGGGCCGTGACCCAGGCTCTTCTTCTGGGGCTGCCTGGCTCTCCTCCGACCCCACCACGTCCAGCTCCCCACTGCCCCCGGGTTCTGGCTGAAGAGGTGGGAACGGTGTAGAGACCTCGGGGGCCAGGGGCTCCTCTGGGGAGGCCCCACCCACTTTCTGCTCCCAGACATGGCTCTGCCGGCTGCGAGGGGGTGGCCCTGAGTCAGCTTCCAGTGACCCAGACGCAACCTCCAGCACCCACGCCCACCCACCCCCTTCCCCTTGCCCCCCCCACCCCGTACCTAGCAGTCAGGATGCCCTGGTAGGTCTGCAGCTGGCGCAGGAAGCCGGGGTTGGGGCGGGCGATGGGCCGCAGCTCCTGCACGTGGCGCAGAGCTTGCTCCAGGCTCCAGCCGTACTGCTTCATGGCGTAGGCAATCACCGTGGCGGCCGAGCGGCTGACGCCCATCTTGCAGTGGACCAGCACCCGGGTGCCCTGCGCTCTGTGGAGGCCGAGCCGGGTCAGCTTCCCCCTCCCCCGCCCCCTTGCTGTGCCGTCAGTGTCGGGGAAAGGCAGGTAGGTGGTGGGCTCACCGCCCAGAGCAGAAGGGAAAGGAGATAAGGACCCTGAGGGCCAGAGAAGCCGAGGGCAGAGCAGGCAGGAGGAGGGCACGGGCCGCGGACAGCAGGAAGCGGGGATGGGGCGGGCGGAGGGGTGGGACGGCCCGACCTTGCAGCCTCCACGAAGCAGTGCGTCTCCTTCCAGTGGGACAGCAGCTGGGCCGACTCCTCATCCCAGAGGCGCACGTTGTGGTAGGTGAAGCGCTCGGGGTAGAAGTTGTCAATCTCGCGGGCCATGTTCAAGATGTGGCTCACCCTGCGGCACGGGGCACAAGGCCAGGCTGACGTGGCCACGGGCACCAGGCCCGTTGGCCAGCGGGGCCGGCGGACCCTGGGTGTTAGTTTTCTTGGTTCTGAGGGTCCGGTGGGGGCGGCACAGTTGCGGTGGGAGGAGGAGATGACGGTGACCTTGAGCAAATCGGTTCACCCCACTGGGCTTGAGTACTGTCCCCCCGCCCCGTCCCCACCCCGCTTCCAGGTAGCTGCTGGGCGGCCTGCAACACATGCCCTTCTGTTACTGTCAGAAGTCAGCTGGAGAAGGGCTTCTGAGTTGAACCGAGATGGGGTGGGTCTGCGGCAGCTGGATGCCAAGGGTCTCAGCAGGTTTCCCGAAAGCCCGCGGTGGACAAGTGACAGGAACTGATGGGAGCGGGCAGCCAGGTCTCCCGTGGGAGAGGGGCCCTCCCTCCTCCCAGACACGTGCTCAGGCCAAGAGGGGCTTTTCGGCTTTCCAGCTGGGGGAGGTGAAGAGGGGGCCAGGGAGCTGCCAGCAGAGCAGCAGGGTAGCTTGTTCCCCTGTCCCCGCCTGAGCCCATGCGAGGCGAACGGCCCCAGGAGCGGAGCTGGAAGCAGAGCTAGCTGCTGCTGAGAGGGTTCTGGGGGTTTCTGGCCAGGTCTCCCCACGGGGGAAGACAGAGGGCGGGCAGTCCTGGGAGGGCTCGAGACCCTACCTGTTTCTCTGCAGCTCCTCCAGGTTCGCTGCATTCCACTCTGAGCCCTGTGGACACGGAGAGAGCGTCATTGGCCCTCTGCCCCAGCTGCAGCAGGCCCCATCTGCCAGCCCGCAGCCTGCAGCTCACCAGGTAGAGGTGGGGGAAGATGCGGGACGCCCGGTCCTGCTGGGCCACGAGGAGCAGCATCTGGTTGTCGACGAAATCGCGGTACCGCTGGAGAGGGCGTCCCAGGCGCAGCTCCAGGGCCTGGCGGATCTGCAGGCAGGAGGCTGAGGAGAGGCTGGGGGCGCCTGGCGAGGTTCCTGATGCCCCAGCCTTCCCTCTGGGGCCTCTGAGGACAATACTCTGCCCCATCAAGGCAGAGAAGCTGAGGCCCCAGGCATGTGGGAACAGCTCAGACAGGAGGAAAGCTAAAGCGGGAAGGCTCCAAGGAGAGGACCACCGGGGGGGCCCCGCCGGAGGCCCCCGCAACCAGGGCCCAGCTCTCCCCCTGGTCCCCGGCACCCTGCCCACCTCTTTGGAAGTGATGCTCTCCAGGTCACTGGAGTCCAACACCTCCCACAGCTCAGCCCGGATCGCCTCCTCCATCTGCTCCTGTCCCGAGGTCCTGGGAACCGAGCCCGTCAGTCCAGGGGCCCCTTCCCCGCTCTGCCATGGCACAACACCGCCCCCCCCCCCCCCCCTCCTCCCCTCCCTGTACTGACCGGCCGGGCTCGATGCTGGGAGGCCGCAGAGACTCCAGGTCAGCCATGGCCATCCACTCGTTGAGGCAGCTCTGATCAGAGCTCAGTCTGTCCTGGTAGTGGCTGGCCCAGGCGAGGGCACTGCCCCCTGGCACAAGACCACTGCCTAGAGCCGCCTCACATGCCTGGTGCAACACCTGGAGCGTGGCCCTGGGACAGAGGAGAGGCTGGGTCACGCTGTCCTCCCTGCTGCCCCTACCCAGACCCTGAGCCATCTTCAAGACCCAGCCCCTTACCACATGGTCTGGATGCACACTGGCTTGAAGATTCGACTCTGCCCACCAGATGTCACACTGAAGCCCCTGTGGGAGACCAGGTGGGGGTGGAACCCAGCTCCTGGCTCTGGGACGGGGCCCCCTGAGAGGCCTACCCACTAGCCACCTCATAAGGCTGGTCCTCAAAATATAGACACATCATCTAAACTTCAAAATAAGCCCTGTTTGCCAGATACAGGGCAGCTGAGGCCCAGAGCAGTTAGGCGACTTGCCCAGGATCACACAGTGAATCTCAAGTGGAGCTGAGAGTAGGCCCAGCCTAGAGCTCTGCGGTTGCTCCCCAGTACCCACCACACCCCTGCACCCCTCCCCCCCCCATACATCACACTTAGTTATTCCACCCTCTGGCCCCTCTCCTTTCCCTTCCCTCCAGTTGCCACCTCTTACCCGTCTCCATCTAGGTACACCTGGGTGTCACTCCAGAGAGGCAAGACCAGGCCTAGGGTGCAGCTGGGGGAGCTGGCAGGGACAGAGGGAAAGCTGTTGTCGCCCAGCATCTCACTTCCTTGCCCTCCCCCCTTCCTCTCCCTGCTCCCACCTGCTATCAGGGAAATCCACACCCAGAAGGACTGTCTCATCCTGGCTCAGACGTTCTCTTGTGGAAACTACCAGCAGGTAGCGGAGCCTGGCGGGCCGGGCCGCCTCCAGCTGGGCTGCCTGGGGAAGATGGGAAGGGAAAAGCGCGGGGTCACAGTGGCCCAGAGGACCCTGCTCCCCCGCCCCGCACCTGACACACATCCGGGTCTAGGACAGACCTGCCACCTGCTCCCTCCGCATCCATCCCTCTCTTCCCAGATACCAGATCAGTGGTTACAATCTAGTGGTTCCCAACTTTGGGACCGCATGGTCCAATAAAATGTTTAAAAAGATTTTTCTCAGAGAGGGTGTGTGTGAAAAAAAGGGGAGAATGGGCATGACAGATTGCCCTTTTTTTTTTTTCTGCCTAGGAAGGAGGTTTAAGAAACACCTTTCCACTTGCCATTACCATGATTTGATTCAAGGAATGTTTTTCACCAAAGAAGTATTAAGGACACAGTTTCACAATAAAGGATGGTGCGTCTGTGGAATTAATTCTGCCTTACAAAAAACTGACTGCATCTTGATTTTCCCATTTTGCTGCAGACAGTGAGATTGTTCCACAGGCATCTGGGAACCGGTCCTCACTTTCCCGCTTGTGTCCCATTCCTGCACGGGGCTCTCCAGCACACCAGCCCACGGTGGGTGCTCAGCAGGCCCCCCTGAGCACCAGTTCATTTGTGGGCAACTCACATAGTCAGGAAGGTCTTGTGCTGGTTGAACAGAAACCCGGCTCTGGGTAATTCCCAGCTCTTGGACCTAATCTGACCCTACAGGCTCACATCGGACAGACCTCCCCATCCTTTCCAAGCCCTCCAGAGACCCGAAGACATGACCGGATCGCCCTGTTAAGACAACTCTAGCCGAAACAGCAGAGTCATCGGGGTTTGGGTAACCGCTACACTCCCCAGGGGGCCCCCTGCTCTCACACCACTGCTCCCCAAACACACACACACACTGGCCCCATTCCACCCTCTCCTCCCACCTGGGGAGTGGCTCTCTGCCCTTTCAGAGGGCCAGAGGGCTCTGGACGGGGCCCTCACCAGGCGGATGTCGTCTTGTGGCCGTAGCAGCCCCACCATGAGGCACAGGTGCTGACTCTGTTCCTGCTTCCTGGGACTGTGGGGCCCATGCCCGTCGTCTGTCTGGTCCCCGTGGGGCTGCTCCTCCCCAGGGGGTTCCTCCACTGGCTCAGAGCTGGCCTTGGCTGCATCTCCATCATCGCCTCCATCCTGCAGTCCCAGGACAGCCCCGCGGAGTACTGCAAAGCTCTGCCTGGCAGGGGAGCAGGGAAACCATTATGGCCCATCGTAACCCTCAGGACAGGGGTGTGTCAGAATCACCTGGAGGGTTTGTCAAAACAGGTGTTGGGCCCCATCCCCAGAGACTCAGTGGGCCTGGAGTGGAGGCCTAAGAATGTGCATTTCTAACCAGTACCCGGGTAATGCTGCCCCAACACTTTGGGAAGCACTGCCTTGGAGGCTCTCAAGCCTCCAGCCCACCTATTCTTGTCTGAGGAGGGGTGGAGGTTGCTTCCTTTTCCTTCCCACCTGCCTAACTCAGTAGATACTGTGAACCTGGTGGGGACTCAGGAGTCCTCGGGCCCTGCCGTCCCATGCTGCCCACTGGCTCGTGACCACTGGCCAGAGCCAGGTCCAGGACAGTGGGTGAAGGAGCTCCAACTGACCAGGGGGACGATGAAAGCAAAGGTAGCCAGCTGTGCCCACCGGCTGTGCCTACTGGCAACACTGCCCCACATAGTACGTAGTGGGCTTTGGCTGCAAGTCCTCCAGGATGGCGGTGGCCAAGGCTGGCGGCTGGACGGAGGTGCGTGTGTTGGGAAGAGGTGCTCACCTTCGCTGGAGCCGGCTTCTGCGCTGGGACACCTGGTCCTGCTGAGAAAGCAGCCCCCAGGGCAGAGTGAAGTGGCAGGGAAGGAGTCTCCTCTCCCCTGTCTCAGGGCTGCTGTGGTGGACGGTGGAGGGATCGCACCCCCTCCGCGCACACCGCCCGCCCCCGCAGTGGGCAATGGAACCAGAAAGGGGGTCAGATCCCCTTCGCGCTCCAGTCCTCTCTCCACATGGAGGCACTGGGGGAGCCCGGGCCCGGGTTCAGGTCCAGAGGCCGGAGGTAAGGGGGCGGAGGCGGGGGCGGAGGGGGGGGCGGGGGGGCGGGGCGGGGTGGGCGTACGGCCGGCCGCGGCTGGAGACGCCTGAGGCTTTGGCCCCCGTCTGGGCCCAGAGCGGGGTAGGGCCTCCGCAGGCGGTCACGGCTCCCGGATCTCGCCTTGGTCCGAGTTCCTGATTGCCTCAAGATTCCCCCCAACCCCTCCCCACCCCAGCCTGAGACTTGAAGTCCCCCTCCGCACACCCCCAGGCTTCAGGGGAGGCTGCCCGTAGACAGCAAGCACTCCCCCAGGCCCAAGTGGCAGCCAGCTGCGTGGGCAGGACCACAGCAAAGCCAGACTCACCGTGGGCCCCACAGGCGTGGAGTGGCCGCCGGCCGGGGGCGAGCGGCTCACTGTGACCAGGGCCATGGAACCAGGCCGGGGGCACCTTGGCCGGCAGGGCCACTGCACCCTCCCGCAGCCCCACGGACAGTCCCTGCCCCGCAGGACCAGGAAGGAAAGTCCGGAGCCACCAGGGCCTGGCACCTCCTCGAGGGCGGACCTTAAAGGGCCAGACACCCGTCCAGCCCGGCCTCAGGAGCCCGCAAGCGGTGGCCACCGCCCCTCCCTTCGCGTCTCCACAGGTTCGGTCCGCCTCGTCCCCGCCCCCCCCCGAAACACGTTGGGGGCGGGGCGCAGGTGCGGAGCCCGGCGACGGCGGCGGCGGCGGCGGCAGCGGGAAGGGGCGGGAAGGGGCGGGAAGGGGCGGGAAGGAAGCGGGCAGCCTACGTTGGGTTCAGGGTTCGGTCCCTCCTCACAGGAGGCGCCCCTGCCCCTGTCCTCCCTGCTCCGCCCAGTTAGGTCACCTGAGCTGTGCTCTGGGCCTCAACCGTTCTGCTACCAGCCGAGATGGGACCTAGGGAGGAAGGACTGAGGACCCGGGGCTTGGAGAGGACCAGAAACCGTGGGTCTTCAGTGGGGAGCACCTCAAACTTCTCTCTCCCTGCCGGTCGGCCCTGGCGCTTCCACTCAGCATGAATGACCGAGAGACACTCGAAGCTTCAGGGGATATCAGGGTGGGTTTAGAACTAACCCATGAGGCTCACAGCAGGTTCTCAGGGCCACCTCGGAGGTGAGCAGGGCAGGGCTGCGCAGGTTCACGGCGGTGGCAGAGGGAAGTGACTCGTCTAACGTCACGGCCGTAGAACCTGCCGGAGTCAGGTCAGGAACCCAGGCCTGGGGTGCAGGGCCTCCTCTGACCTGGCAGGGTCTGGAGAACCAGCCTCTCCCCGTCCCTGACACGAGCAGGGGTGGGTTCCCGTAAAGCCAGGCTGTGTGGCCGGAAGAACCGGGGTCTCCAGTAGGTGGGACAGGGCTTGGGGGAACTGACGTTCACGGAGCACCTACTAGGGCACCTGACACCTGTTGGCTCATTTTACCCTCCCAGAAGCCCTGGGGGTGGGAGGTGCTCTCGTTTACAGCTGAGGAAACTGAGGCTCAGAGAGGCTAAGGGGACCACGGTCAAGATTCAAACCCAAGTCTACGGCCACTGCCCACAGCGTCTCCCCTCGGTGCCCCCCAGCACTCCCCCCCACCACAATGAGCGGAGCAAGCCTGCTGCCGAGGGTCTCTTTATTTCCATCTCCGTCTCCAATGCAAGCCCACCCCCAGGGCTCCAGGCCCCAAGCTCCGCAGCAGCGTGTTTATAAATAAATAAGTTACAAAAGTGGGTGGAGGCGCAGCCGAGGGCCGGGGGGGGGGGGGGGGGGGGGGCTCAGTGCTCCGTGAGCGAGAGCTGCAGGACGCGCTGCAAGTCCTCCTCCTCCTGCCGCCCCCGCCGCTCCCGCTCCTCCTCCTCCCGCGAGGACAGCTCCAGGGCCAGGCGAAGCTGTTCCTCGAAGCTCGGGGGGGCCGGGGGCGTCCCGAGAGGGGATCCCGGGCCCCCGGGCTCTATGGACATCTGCAGGCTCTCCTGGAGGGCCCTTCCAGGCGAGGCATAGGGAGGGGAGAGCAGACCCGTGAGCGCTAAGGCTGGGGAGGAGGCCAAGGGCTGGGGCGTGGCTGGGGAGGCCGAAGATGATTGATTGATTGATAGGGACGGGGAGGCTGGGGCGTGGCTGGGGAGGCCGAAGATGATTGATTGATTGATAGGGACGGGGAGGCTGGGGCGTGGCTGGGGAGGCCGAAGATGATTGATTGATTGATAGGGACGGGGAGGCTGGGGCCCGAAGACCGGAGAGCCGAGACGAGGCCGGGCCCCGTCTCCCCATCCCTCACGCCGCCCTCGCTGGTGGGCAGCACGGAAGATGGAGGGTGGCCTCAAAGAGGATGTGGGGTCCTGGGGCCGGCACCTCCCTGCTCCTTAACCCCACCAGCCAAGAAGCCCCCGGCCGGCAGGGTCCTCGAGGCAGGGCAGGGCTGAGACATGGACCTGGCAGGTCCTGGAGGGCCTCACCGCTCCAGCTGAAGTTGCTCCTCGTACGCCGGGACCTGGGGAAGGTGGGCACCAGGCCGGGTGTTGGTCAGGGCTTCCCAGACAGTCACCTGCAGCAGCCAGAGCCCAGAGCTGTCACCTCTGCCACCCCTGCCCACGCCCGGGGCCCAGCTCCTGCCCGCACCCCACCTGCTCCGCCTCTGTGCCCGCCTCCAGCAGGCTCTGCCGGATGGCAAACTGCAGCAGGTCGTCGTCCTCGTCGCGAAGGGGCTCGCTACGCTCTGCGCCCAGCACGCTGTACCCGTCGGGCACCTCAAACACGGCGGGGTCCACCTCACAGGGGAAGGGGCTCGCTGGGTGCGGCAGAGGGGTCGTGCTCGGCCCCTGGTGCGCAGAGACCAGCGAACCCCACAGCCCCGCGCCCGCCCACGGCGGTACCTGAAGCTGCGATGGCAGAGCCCGGCGCTGGCGCCCACACCGAGCTCGGGGGCTCGTCACAGCCACACAGGTTGCCGAAGGTGATGCGGGCGTTGAGCACGTGGAAAAGGGGGATCTCTGTGAGGAGACGTCGAGCCTGAGCCAGCCCTGCAGCCCGTGCCCACCCCGCTCCTGGGGCCCTCCTGCCGCCCGGCCCACCCTCTCACCAATCTTGACCGGGAAGCCGGGCGGGAGGCGCAGGTTGATGAAGTCGCGCAGCTTGGCAAAGTGAGCGTTGCTGATGGCCATCAGGTCGATGATGGGCATCACCTGGTCACCCAGGGAGAGCGGGTGCTCCTCGCTCAGCCACAGTGTCGCCTTGAACCTGCCCGGCCAACCGCAGGACATGGGTCAAGGAACCTCTGGTGGCCCCTCTGCTAAGGCCCACCTACCCTGGACATCTGCCTCTACTCCTGCTCTCCACCTGGCCTGGGGGATACCCTCTTCTCTGCTCAGCTGCTCCTGCCTGCCTCCCCCAGGAGCTTATGTCCTTCTGGCCCCAGAGCCTGAGCTGCCCCCAGGCCCTGGGCTCAGGCTGGGCCCCGGGTGCTTTGTGCCAGCTCAGCTCTCCTGGATGAGGAGGGCAGGGCTGAGCTCCTGGCTTCAGTCCTGCCTCGTCCACGGCCCTGTCGTCCTCCTCGGCCCACAGCCAGCCAGCACGTCGCACTTCGCCGTACTCTGGGGTCCAGCACAGCCCGACAGTTCAGGACCGCACTGCTGGGGTCGCATCCCAGCCCCGCCGCCGCGTGGCGGAGGGAGTCCACGTGAGGTTTCTGGCACAGTGCTGGGCCCACCAGACGCGCTAGAAGTCACGGCTCATCAGAGCCTCACAGCACCCTTGTAAGCAGGTGGCCAAAGGCAACTGTTCTCATTTTACTGAGGGGGAGACTAGACTCTCAGAGGGGAAGGTGATTCCTTGGGCCACGAAACCAGGAGGTCTTAAGAGCCGCGTGCCCTTCCTGTCTGCCACAAGCTGACCCCCCACAGGTGCTCGTTCAGTTGAACAGAATACCATACATGGGTGGTGCTGCCCATTCATTCGTTCACCAAGAAGAGCGACCAGTCCTCTGAGCCAAGCCCCGAGCTGGGTGCCAAGGACCATGGCTAAAGCAGACCTGGCCCCGGCCCCCAGAGAGTGAAGTCGAGACGGCAGCCAGCTGGGTGAGTGAGTCCCCCACTCCAGGGGGCCCTGTGTGTGACAGGGTCTGCAAGGGCTCGGGGGCACCAGGCAGGGGCCCCTGGCCCAGAGGGAAGCCCCCCGCCAGCCCCCACACCTCACCTCTGTACTTTGCTGGACATCTCAATGGGGCGGCCGATGTTCCTCGACTCCAGGCTGAAGTTGGGGTCAAAGTACTCGTTGGGGGAAATGGCGGTGGGGTTTGTGGGGCTGGCTGCCTGCTGCACAGGAGCCTGGGTGGCCCCGGGACCAGGCTTAGCGCTCGGGAAGGCGCCGGCCCGGCCCCGCCCAGTGGGCCCTGCTAGTCGGCCCCCAGCCCCCGCCCCCCAGCCCCGGCTCACCCCATTGTGGGAGGAGTGCTGCTGGGCCATCCCCAGGAAGGACTGGAATGGAGTCTTCCCCCCTAAGGAGAAGGGGTGGAGCCCATGAGGGGACCTGGGGCCACTGCCCCCCCAGACTGCCCACACCTCCTCTCCACCCTGGGAGCCTCCCCTGTGGTGGAAGCCTTCCAGCTGGTCCCAGATACTCTGGCCCTGACCCCAGACCAGGGTGACCACCCCGTACGGTGTGACTGGGCAGCAGGCAGGCGCACCTGGGTTTACCTTTGCTCCTCGACTTGTCCTGATCGGAGAGGTGCTCCGTGCGTGTGCGTGTCACCAGCTCCACATTGGTGGCGCTGTACACCTGGGGAGCAGGGGGGACACAGGGGGAGCTGGGGGCTCAGAGCCTGCTCCCCACACTCAGCCTCACCAGCACAGGACCCAAGTCCTCCTGTCCCCAGGGACAGACAGGATCCCGCTCCCCACAGTGGAGGGGGCGGGGTCTGAACCCCGGGGAGTCACTAATGAGGGTAAAATGCTCCTGGCTTCATCTCGGTGATCCGGGTGTGGGCCCGTGCTGTGGGTAACCCCTGCGTGCTCAGCAGGGGCTGGGCACTCGGGCCCCACTGAGTTCCCATGGCCACACAGGGCATCCGGAGCCCACGGGCTGCTGGGTCTCTCCCTCCACACAGGGTGGATGCGGAGAAGGGGCAGAGCTCCTGGGCCTCGTCTCCTACCCCAGCTCCCACCACTAGCCTCTCCTGCCTTGGCCTCGTAGCCGCTAACGGTTTCCATCTTCTCAGACCGCCAGCCCCAGATACCACATTTGTTCCTGAAACAGACCAAACAGGAGCTCATGAGGACCCACACCCCCCAACTCTGGCCAAAGTCGTCCCTTCCAAAGACCCCCTCCAATTAGCCTTCCCGCTGTGAAACACACAGGGGCCTTGAAGAGGCTGCCTGGACAGCTGGGGACAAATGAACAGAGGACTGAGAACTAGAAAGTACTGGGGAATTATTAATTTTTGCTACGTGTGATAATGGCGTTGGGGCTCGGTTTAAAAACATCCTTATCTGTTAGAGTCACACGCAGAAGCATTTACTATTGAAATGATACGACATCTGGGATGTGCTTTAAAATAGTTGGGGGAAAAAGAAAACAGGAAAAAAGTGAGGAAGGGTGGATTCAACAAGGTTGGCAAAATGCTGGGAACTCCCTGGCGGTCAAGTGATTAGGACTCAGCGCTTTCACTGCTGAGAGCCCGGGTTCGATCCCTGGCTGGGGAACTAAGATCCCACAAGCCATGCGGCGTGGCCAAAAAATTTTTTTAAAAAGATGGGCAAAATGTTGATAAATGCTGAAGTTGGGTGATGAGAACATTATACTAGTCTCTGTTCTTTCATATGTGCTTGAAATTTTCCATAATAAAAATTTAAAAATAAAAGTATGTCTGATTCAACAATAATAGTTGGAGACTTCAGTACACCACTTTCAATAATGGATAGAACAAGTAGACAGAAGATCAACAAGGAAACAGAAGACTTGAACACACTATGAACTAGACTTGATGGACGTCCTTAGATCACTCCACCCAACAACAACAGAATACATATTCTGCTCAAGGGCAGGTGAAACATTCTTCAGGACAGACCGTAGGCTCGGCCATAAAAGAAACCTCAATACAACTGAAAGGACAGAAATCATACACAGTGTGTTCTCCAATCACAACTGAATGAGGGCTTCCCTGGTGGCGCAGTGGTTGGGAATCCGCCTGCCACTGCAGGGGACACGGGTTCAAGCCCTGGTCCGGGAGGATCCCACGTGCCGCAGAGCATCTGGACCCGCGAGCCACAACTACTGAGCCCACGTGCCACAACTACTGAGGCCTGCGTGCCTGGAGCCCGTGCTCAGCAACAAGAGAAGCCACCGCAACGAGAAGCCCGCTCACTGCAGCGAGGAACGGCCCCTGCTCGCCGCAACTAGAGAGGGCCCGAGCGCAGCAGCGAAGACACGACGAGACTAAAAATAAATAAATAAAATAAATAAATAACAACAACACCAAAAAGCAACCTTAATTTAAAAAAAAAAAAAAACTGAGTGAAATCAGAATCAGTAACAGGAAAAAGATGACTTGGGAAATTCATGAATATGGGAAGAGTAAACAACATACTCCTAAATAACCAATGGATCAAAGAATAAATCAAAAGCAAAATCAGAAAATACTTTGAGATGAATGGAAACGAAGATACAACATACCCAAACTTATGGGACACAACTAAAGCAATGTTTAGAGGGAAACTTATAGCTGTAAATAACTATATTACGAAAGAAGATCTTGGGCTTCCCTGGTAGTGCAGTGGTTAAGAATCCGCCTGCCAATGCAGGGGACACGGGTTCGATCCCTGGTCCGGGAAGATCCCACGTGCCACGGAGCAACTAAGCCCGTGTGCCACAACTACTGAGCCTGCAAGCCACAACTACTGAGCCTGCGCTCTAGAGCCTGCAAGCCACAACTACTGAGCCCATGTGCTGCAACTACTGAAGTCCCGCGCCTAGAGCCTGTGCTCCGCAACAAGAGAAGCCACCGCAATGAGAAGCCCCTGCTCGCCGCAACTAGAGAAAGCCCGCGCGCAGCAACAAAGACCCAACACAGCTAAAAATAAATAAATTAATTAATTAAAAAAAAAAAAAAAAAAGAAAGAAGATCTTAAATCAATAAGCTAACCTTCCATATTAAGACACTGGGAAAAGAGCAAACTAAACCCACAGCAAGCAGAAGGAAGGCAATAATAAATATTAGAGTGAAAATTAATGAAATGGAGACTAGAAAAACAATAGAGAAAATCCATTCAACCAAAAGCTGGTTCTTTGAAAAGATCAATGGAATTGACAAAGAGGGAAGACTCAAACTACCAGAATCAGAAATGAAAGAGGGGGCATTACTACTGACATTACAGAAATAAAAAGGATTATAAATAAAAGACTATGATGAACAATTGTACCCCAACAAATTAGATAATTTAGATGACGTAAACAAATCCTAGAGAGACATGAACTACCAATACTAACTAAAGAAGAAGTAGATAATCTAACAGACTTGTAACAAGTAAAGGGACTGAAGCAGTAAAAACAAAAACAAACCAAAAAGAACCCACAAAGAAAAGCCCAGGCCCAGATGGCTTCACCAAAGAATCCCACCAAACTTTTAAAGACGAATTAATACCAATTATTCACAAACTCTTGCAAAAAAATAGACAAGGAGGTGACACTGCCTAACTCATTCAATGAGGCATTGCCCAGATACTAAAACCGGGCAAAGACATTACAAGAAAACTATAAACCATTACCTCTTAGGAATATGGACACAAAATAGTAGCCGACCAAATCTAGCAAGATATGAAAAGAATTATACACCACGACAAAGTGAAATTCATCCCAGGGATACGGGGTTGGTTCAACATCTGAAAATTAACTGAGCGCAACACGTATCAATAGAATAAAAATGAAAGTCACATGATCATATCGATAGACAAAGAAAAAGCATTTGACAAAACCCAAACCCTTTCACGATAAAAACACTCAACAAACTAGGAACAGAAGGCAACTTCCTCAGCCTGACAAAGCATACCCACAACTAATGTCACACTTAATGATGAAAGACTGAATGCTTTCCCCCTTGTTTCTTTATCAGAAACAAGATAAAGATGTCTGTCCTTGCCACTCCTATTCAACATTCTACTGGAGGTTCCAGACAAAGCATTTAGACAAAAAAAAAAAAAAAAAAAAAGAAATAAAAGGCATTCGGATTAGAAAGGAAGAAGTAAAACTATTAACAGATGACACGATCTTACATATAAAAAATATGAGGAATCCACTAAAAACCCATTAGAACTAAAAAATGAGTTTGACAAGATTGCAGGATGTAAGATCAATATATAAAAATCAATTGTATTTTTATAGATTTGCAATGAACAGTTCAAAAATGTAATCAAGAAAACAATTCAATTTATAATAGCATCAAAAAGAATAAAATACTTAGAATAAATTTATTTACTGTAAGTGTAAAACTTATACTCTGAAAACTACAAAACATCACTGAAAATAAAGATCTAAAATGGAAAAATATCCAACGTTCGTGGCAGAAGACTTACCATTATTAAAATGGCAATACTCCCCAAACTGTTTTACAGATTCAACACAAACACTATCAGAATCCCACCTGAATTCGTTGTAGAAATTGACAAGCTGAATCTGGAATTCATATGAAATTTCAAGGGACCCACCCAGAATACGTAAAATAATCCTGAGAAAGAAGAACAAAGTCGGAAGACTTGTACTTTCCGATATCAAAAACTTACTACAAAGCAACATGTGATTAAGACGGTGCACAAAGAGAGTCATACAGATCAGTGGAATAGAATTGAGAGTCTAGAAATAAACCCATACATCTCTGGTCAACTGATTTTTCCACAAGGGTGCCCAGACAGTTCAATGGGAATTAATAGTCTTTTTAACAAACAGTGCTGGAACAAGTGGATAGTCACATGCAAAAGAATGAAGTTGAATCCTTACCTCCCACCATATACAAATATTAACTCAAAATAAATCCAAGAGCTAAGTGTAAGAACTAAAACTACAAAACTTTCAGAACAAAACATAGGGGAAAATCTTCATGACTTTGGATTTGGCAAAGTATTGTTAGATACGACACTAAAAGCACGAGCAACAAAAGGAAAAATAGATAAACTGGACTTCATGAAAATTAAAAACTTTTGTGCTTCAAAGGACACCATCAAGAAAGTGAAAAGACAACCCACAGAATGGGAGAAAATATTTGCAAATCATGTAGCTGATAAGGGATTTCTACCTAGAACATACAAAGAACTCTTGTAACTCAATAATAAAAAGATAACCCAATTTTTAAAATGGGCAAAGGGGGACTTCCCTGGTGGTGCAGTGGTTGGGAATCCGCCTGCCAGTGCGGGGGACACGGGTTTGATCCCTGGTCCGGGAGGATCCCACATGCCGCGGAGCAGCTTATCCCGTGCGCCACAACTACTGAGTCTGCGCTCTGGAGCCCGCGAGCTGCGACTACTGGGCCTGCGGGCCACGGCCCTCAGCGTGCACCTAGAGCCCGTGCTCCGCAGCAAGAGAAGCCACCGCAATGATAGGCCCGCGTGCCGTGGTGAAGAGTGGCCCACGCTCGCCGCGGCTGCAGGGGGCCCGTGGGCGGCAACAAAGACCCAGTGCAGCCAAATTAATTTAATTAATTTAAAAAAAAAGATAAAATGGGCAAAGGATCTGAATAGACACTTCTCCAAAGAAGATATACAAATGGCCAATAAGCACATGAAAAGATGCTCAACATCATTAGTCATTAAGGAAATGTAAATCAAAACCACAATGAATACCACTTCACACCTGCTAGGATGGTTATAACCCCAAAATAAATAAATAAATGAGCGGTAAGGTTGGTGAGGATGTGGAGAAATTAGAACCCTTATATACCGCTGATGGGAATGTAAAATGCTGCAGCCCCTTTGGTAAACAGTCTGGCAGCTCTTCAAACAATTAAACATCTGTGTTTAATTACCACATGTCACCACAGGACCTAGCAATTCCACTCGCAGGTAAATACCCAAGAGAAAGAAAACGTATGTCCACACTAAAACTTGTACACTAATGTTCAGAGCAGCATTCTTCATAGTCAAATAGTCAACAGTCAAAAGGTGGAAGTAATCCTTATGTCCGTCAATGGACGAATGAATAAACAAAATGTGGGATACTCGTGCAACGAACCTGGCCATAAAAAGGAACGCAGCAGTTACATGCTACAACTTGGATGAACCTTGAAAACATTACGCTAAGCAGAAGAGGCCAGTCACAAAAGACCACACATATTGTATTATTCTATTCATATAAAAATCCAGAACAGGAAAGCCTATAGAGACAGAAAGTAGTTTAGCTGGGGGGGAGGGGATTGTTGATTGTTAAAGGGAGTTGATTGGGAGATGATTGTTAAAGGGTACAGGGTTTCTTTCTGAGGTGACGAAAATGTTCTAAAATTGGACGGTGGTACCGGTTACATATCTGTGAAAATACTAAAAACCACTGAATTGCATACTTTAAATAGGTGAACGGTACAGTATACAAAATTATATCTCAAGAAAGCTGTTTTTTAAAAAAAAAAGTGTTTCTGAAGTCTGTTATTGGAACTGGGGCACATGTTGTCAGAGAAATAACACCCTGCCGGAAGGGTGGGCTCCTAGGCTACCCACAGAGGACTCTGGCCCAGACGCAGCTGCACCGCTGAGAAGCCGGCGCTGCTGCAATCAGCTGCCCTGCACGGCAGCCTCAATCCTTGTTTTTATGGGAAAACACGTGAGGTCAGAAGTCAGGAAACTGGGGACTCCCTGACCCAGCCTCCTCCCAGGGAGACAGCTGCCAGTACAGACAGGCGTGCAGGAGCTGGAGGGTGCCACAGGACCCAGGACCAGCAGGTGGTCCAGAAGAGACACTGGGCCTGCAGGAACCCCCTCCCCCTCCCCAGCAGCCTCTGCGAGGGGCTCAGCCTCCCAGAAGCCTGAACTAGAGGCTCGAGGGCACTGCCCACGGTGTGGCCAGGCCCCAACTAACCTCTCGAAGGCCACATTGCGAGTGTCCAGGTGGGTGGAGACGATGGGAGAGGTGAGGCGACTGGCCACATGCTCCTCACTGGGCCGCATGGTGGCCAGCAGCGCTTCAGGCTCGTGCAGCGTGAGCCCCAGTGTCTCCGTGTGCACCAGCTGCCGGTCGTGGTCAACTTCCATCACCAAGGCTCCCGCCTCTGCCAGCCGGCGTGGGGGTGTGAGGGGGACAAATAAGTGCCAGGCCCAGACAGTGGCCAGAGGGCTATCGTGCTGCCCTCAGCTGCCTCCTGCTACGGGGTGTGGCCTCAGCCTCCGGACGCCCTCCACCCCCGCCTCCATTTCCACATCTGGAGATAGAGACAGAGGACAGCACTGTCCTCACAAGCCACGGGAGAACCTGGGGGCGCTGGTCTGCTGTGTGCCTGCGGGGAGCCCCCCAGAGCTCACCCTGGCCCTTGAAGATGAAGCTTCTCCGGCCGCGCTGCCAGGTCATGTGCTCAAAGCCCAGGAGGCTGGTGTCCACCCGCAGGTTCTCACCCCGCTTCCACACGCGATACACATCACTCGGGCACATCTTGGACACGAGGGGCACTGCAGGAGGCACAGAGGTCACCGAGGTTCTTTCCCAACGGCCCCAGCCCAGGCCCCTGAGAGCCAAGAGGTCCCCACTCACCCCAGCTGGTGAACTCCCACTTCATCTCCACGTAGAAATCGGGGGCCTGAGATAGACCAGAGCGCCGATCAGGGCCCTGCCTGCAGCGGGGCCCAGCGGGCCTGGGAAGCCCCTTGTCCACAGGCCCCCTTCTGGGAGCCCAGCCCTTCCCCAACCGGGGATCAAACCCAGCCCCCCACAGTGGAAGCACAGAGTGCCAACCAGGGAATTCCCTCAGCGAGGCGCGATGTGCCGCCGTGGTCCAGCTTTGCCCCCAACCCAGCCAAACCCCACCCAGGAAAGGGTGGGCCAAGTGGGGCCTGAAAGGTCTGCAAGTCATCAGGCTATAAGCGTCTGCAAGCTTGGGGCCAGGCTCAACCTGCCCACTAGCCCGCTGGGGGTCCCTGGGGGAGCTTCTGCCCCCTCTGGATCCCAGAGTCCTCATCAGCAAAGGGGGCACAGTGACCCCCTGGGGGCCTGCCCCTGGGGTGGAGGGCACAAGGTAGTGTGCTCTCCCAGTGGGGGCCCCCCCTGCCCACCCACTGTGTGCTTTGAGAAAGGTGGACAGGAGCCCAGGCCGCATCCGCTAAGTTGGATGAAATCCTCCTTCCAGGAAATCTGCATTAACCAGGAGACCCATGATCTAAAGCTCTGTTGAGATTTCTAGCACCAGAGGACCCTCTATGCTGGCAAAAGGCTTTCTCCCCAAAGGGCCCACTCTCATCCATGTGGGCCCGGTTGCTTCTCATTACTACATGACCCTGGGCTGGGGTCAAGAGAGAGGGAAGTCACTGACAGTGTCAGGAAAGCACGCTGCACAGGCTGGGTGCCCTTCCAAGGCCAGGCCCGGCAGGGTTACCCCACATAGTCTGTCATGGTCCCCTCCATGGCGCCCCACACCCCCCCCCCCCTTACTGGCCACACCTCTACGTCCTGCTGTACCTGGCGGAGTTTGTTGAGCAATTCCGGAATGCCAGCCAGCCTCTGCGTGGCCCTCTGGTAGTCCCGATACTGGAGTACCAGCTGCACCATCTCAGGGTCCCCAGTGCTGACTGCCTCCTGCAGGACTGGGGGCACTGGGCTGCTGAGGGGAGCTCTCGAGATGGCTCCAGGCCTGGCCATTCACCCCCACACACCACCCCCCCCGCTGCCAGCCTCAGGGGAGCCCCTTTGCCCTCTGCAGTACCTGCCCAGCCCTGGCAGCTCTCTTTGCCCACGTTGGCATTGTGTCGAAGGAGGACTCTCACGGACTCCAGGTTCCCCAGGGACACGGCCAGCTCCAGGGGGGTGCGCCCCCGGGGGTCTTCCTGTTCAATGTCGTGCTGGGGGAGATGAGACACTCAGCACAGGGCAAGTAAGGAGAGGCCAAGGCAAGAAGGCCACTGGGATGAACAGGGTTGGGAGTCACTGCAGGAAATAAGGACAGCACACAGGTGGTGGAAATGGCAAAGGGTGGCCTGAGTGTCCTGGCAAAGGACGAGAGGGGTTAGGTGGGAGGGGCCTGCCCACCTCTCCTGCCCTCTGCGAGGGACAGAGCTGGGGGCCCGGTGGTGGTGGGCAGGGGCGGGGGTGGGGTGCGGGGAGGGCCTGGTCAGGTAGAGGTGCAGCTGCCGATGTCAAGAGTTTGGACTGACTTGGGGATCAGGACCGGGCTGCTTTTCTCAGCCTGGCTTAGGGGTGGTGCGGCGCGAGTTCGGAGGCTGGATGCAGTGTGAAGCGGGGAGACCGACAGGGCAAGGCCCAGTGCTGGGAGCCGAGGCCAGAAGCCCAAGATCGAGGGGCAGGTGACCTCTCTTCTGGGCCAGGGAGAGGGAGCCAGGCAGGCGGCCTCCCGATGCAGACCACAGATTTGGGTGGGGGACCAGGAGGACGGCCCGGGCGCCCGATGGGCCTCACCTGGCGGCTGTTTAGCGCGGCCTCCAGTTCGCGGTGCCGGTTCGCCCAGACGAGCCGATGCAGCGGGAAGGTGGGGCCCGGGCCTGCCATGCTGGGCCTCAGCGCCTCATCCCGAGCGGGCCGGCGGGCGCGGCGGGGGCGGCCCGGCTCCGCCTCGGCTTCGGGCCTGGCGCGGCCCCCTCGCCTCCCGTCCGCGCCGAGCCGGAGCAGCGCCCACCGCAGCCCCCGCGCCCCCGCGGCAGTGGCGGCAGCAGCGGCGGCGCAGGCAGAGGGGAGGGCGGGTTCGGCGGGCCCGGCGGGCGGGGCTGCGCCGAGGCGGGGCGGGGCGTCGGGCCTGGCGCACCCTTGCTTCGCCGCCAGGGAAACCTCAGCCGGGCCGGCGCTCGCCGGGGGCGGGCGAGGGGTGCTGCCCAGCAGCCCTGGTGACCACGTGCGCCAGGGCAGAAGCCAGGACCCGGGTCTCAGCCCGGCTCTCAGCCCGGAAAGGTCTGCGGAGGGCGTTCCGGAGGGCGGGGCCTGGATGCAGCTCCGCCAGCGCCCTGCAGGGGGCGCCTCAGACACGGCGCAGACCCATCCTGGCGGGTCCGGAAGGGGAAGGAGGGAGTCCGGAGACTGGGCGGTTCGGCGAGGGGCGGGGCCGGGGTCCCCGGGGCGTGCGCGCGGGTGTGCGCGTGCGTGCTCAGCGGGCCGCGGTCCGGTGGCTGTTGGGTTACGCGCGTTTGCCCGGCAGTTCCTTGTCTGTGCCCCCGTCTTCTTACCCCAGACTCCGCGGGTGCCGACCAGGCCTGTGTGTGCGGGTGGGATGCGAGGTGCTGGCTTGCCTCCCCACCACCTCTGAGATGCCCCTAAATGCTGACCAGCTTAGCCTGAAGCACCTTCCTCAGGGACCTGGGCCAGTGTATGCTGGTGGCACACCATGGGCTGGACCTTGCCCTGGGGTGGGGGGTGCACTGGAGTCAGGAATGGGGGTACGGGGGGGGTGGGGGAGCAGGCCTGGCTAGCTCTAGATCTTCTGGAGGGCTGTTCACCGTGAGTGGCTGCTTTCATCCACCGCGTGCATCCCTTTTGCAGAGGCTGCACTTTGCTGCCAGTGTCAGGAGAGGAAGGAGAGTTTCGAAATCAGGGCCAGCCCCTCCACCCACACCGGAACCAGGGCGCAGGGCTCCGCTGGCTGAGCTCTGGTGTCCTTACCCTGGCCTTAGCCTGGGTTTTGGTCCTGGACTTGGTGAGGCAGCCAAGGCTGACCTTCTAGTTTCAGTCTCCCTATTTAAAAAATGACCAGATAGTTTGATGTAGGTGTTTGAGCTGCGTCTCTGGGCTGGGAGGCCCTAGTTGCCGTTTTCACCCTGCCCTCTCACTGTGGCCAGGTGGCTCCTGTGCTCTCTGGGATCACTCTGCTACCCTACGCTGTGGTGTCATCAGGTCACTGTAATGTCCTTGGGTCTAGGACAGCTTAAAGGCCTCTGAATGTCCAGAACTCTAAAATCAGTCCCTGCCGGCTGCCACTGCTGCAGCCTTCTCTAGCCTCCACCTTCCTTAAAAGGGGCCACCCTGTCTCCAAGCCCTCTTCACCCCAAATCTAAAGGGACTGTCTCAGGCCCAGCCTCTCCTGGTTTCTGCAGCCTTGGACACGACTCCCCCCACCCAGCCCTTGACTCCTAATTCCACTGTCTTCTCAACCCTTTCCCGGGGCCCCTGTTGTCCCTCCCCGACTCCCAGTCGGTCTTCTCCCAGCTGAAAGCCTGTCTGTTCCCACTGTCACCCTGATGCCACCTCCAGGACCACATTTCAGCTCCCTCTGGGACACCTCCGTGCCCGATGTCCCATGCAATCCATCAGCAGGTTCCAAACCAGATGCAGCCACGTTCACCCTCTTCCCTTCCGGCCAGCTCTGCTCCCTGGCTGTCGTGACTCTGAGTGATAGCACGGGCCTCCTGCTGTGCCATTCTGGACTCCCACCTCTGTCTCGTCCCCAGGTCCCGCCCATTCCCACCGGGCCACGTTCTTCCCATCTGACCCCTTTGCATCTCTTCCTTTACCACCACCATCATTATGACATCTCTTCCCTGGACAGAATCAGTGCCTGCACCAGTCTCCCTGCCTCCTGTCCTTCACCTCCTTCCACACATCCTGCACGTGGTAACAAGCAACTTGTTCTACAGCCAGCTCTCATCACCCAGCCCCTGTCCAGAGCCTTCAAGGACTCCCCAGAGCCTATCCAGGTTCAGACTCCATCTCCATTCCCATCTTCGTCGTGCAGTCACTAAGTGCACCTGGGCTCTGGGGTGGGTTCAGCCTGGCATTCAGGGCCTTCCAGGCCTGGCTCCTTCCCATAGTGCTCCTGCCAACCTGAGCCACTCCTGACTGCCGGGCCCTTCCCTGCATCGGAAATGCATCCCCACCTCCTCCACCCCAATGCTGGAGGCCCAGCTCAAAAGCCATTTCCTCAGAGACTCCGTGGAGCCGAGTCCTTGCCAGCAGAGTCCTGCATGGAGCGGGCAGCAGCGACATCACCCATGGGGGCCCGGATGGCAGGGACTTGGGGAAAAGAAAGTTGAACAGAGCCTCTGGGTACATGAGGCCTGGTGCTGGGCTATCCCTCAGGCTTCAGGGACCTCTACTGGAGGCTGCACAGCAAGGCCAGAGGTGAAACCAAAGCCAGAGAAGACTAAGGCCAGAGCCTGCGGTGTGGCCCCAAGGGCAGAGGTGCTCATCTGTCCACAGGGGTGTCCTCAGCATGGGTCCTGGAGGGCCAGGTGGGCTCGGTCAGTCCAAACATGACACCAAGCACCAAACGGCAGGCACCTCCTCCTGCTTCCCTGGCAGTGGGCGGAAGACCCCCTCTGCTCCCGCAGGGTGGGAGGGGTGGAGTGGGAGCCCCTCCCCACCCCGGGGTGCTTGGGCCTGGGCTGGCTGTGGATGCCTGCCGTGGAGGTGGAGGGGATCTGGCACCACCAAGACCTTCTCTCCTCAGGCCCCAGCCCCGTGGAGACTGAAAATGACCATCGGGCACAAAAGAGTCTGACACAGCCAAGGAGTCAGGCACCATTTTTTATAAAAACGCGTATATCATTTTTCACTCTTTAAAATCACATTCAAAAATCGGCAAAGAAACGCCCCGGGGGGTGAGTAGATGGGAGGGGAGGGCCCGCTGACCCAGCCCCAGGGGAGAGGGCGCGACACCACACACGGCAGCGACTGGCATGAGGGGGCATGCTGCGGGCGAGGTGGCGCCCTGTGGGCAGTGGCACTGACGGGACACGGGGCTCGGGGGCTGGACGGCCGGGGGCGCGCACGGAGCGGCCTGGCGTGGGGAGGGCTGCCCCACCCGGCCCCCTCTCACTGTGCTGCCCGGCCAGCCCAGGCCGGCCCCCTGTGGTCCTGGGCAGAAGAGGCCCTGCCCAGCCCAGGGAAAGGGGGCTCGGGGCCAGGCGAGGCCAGTGTGGCACAATCCACAGGTGCCTTTCTGTGGTCCCTGAGCCTGGGCGCTTGGGGTGGGAAGAAGAGGGGGCTTCGGTGAGGGCAGCGGCAGCCGCTGCCAACGCCACCTCCTGGCCAAGCCCCGTGGTGTCCAGGGAAGGTGGGAACGGGGGACTCTTCCCAAGAAAGGGTGCAGGAGCCTAAGTCACGTGGGAGGCCCTGGGGTCAGGGAGACAACGGGCTCCCTTGTCTACCGACTAGCTGGAGGGCACGTCAGTGCAGGGCTGTGTCCCTGTGACAGGAGGGGCCGCGGTGGGAAAATTCAAGTAGCATCCCTGCCCTGTGGCCTCCCCTGGGCTGGGGAACGCCGGGCCACCCAGCTGGGCTGTGGGCACAGAGCTGGAGGTGGCCCAACTCCACGTGGCACCATCCCTGGGGAAGGGGCAGGAGGGCCGCTGGGGGCGGCTGCTCTCCCTGCACGGGAGGACACCGGGGGTGGGTGGCCCCTGGGGGCGGGGCCGAGGGTGGCTGGGTGGGCGGCAGCGGGAGCCAAGGCAAGCGGGCCCCTCCCTGGGGGCTGGGCCAGGCTGGGGCCACAGGAAATCACAATAATTACAAAATAAAACCTTTTCCGCTTGGCGGGAAAACAAATAATAAAAATTCAACAAAATAAATTAGAGGTTTATAAAAGGCGGGCGGGCAGGAGGGCGGCCGGGCGGGTGGCGGCAGCAGGTCAGAGGCCGTTGGCGCTGCCGCGCTGCACCAGCGGCACCTTGCTCAGCTCCACGACGGGCGAGCGCGGCTTGTTCTTCATCTTGGGCACCCGCTGCACCAGCTGCTGGGCCTCGCGGTAGGCGTCACGCAGCTCCTTCTTCCACTGCACCAGCTCGGGGTCGCTCTGCACACACCCCGAGGTCTGTCAGGGGAGCCCCGAAGGCCGCTCTGTCCCCGCCCCCGCCCACCGCCCGGGCCCCCACTCACGTCGCACTGCAGGACGAACTGCTTGCCGCCGCGGATCTTGAGAAGGAGGCACTTTCGCTCCTTGATCTGTGTCTCCTCCACCGACTGGATCTCCTCCATGGTCAGCAGGCTCTGCTGCAGGGCGGGGAGCGGGCGGTGAGGGCGCGGGACAGGCCCCGCCAGCCGCCAACCCCAGGGGCTCCCGGCCCCGGCCCGCTCCTTACCGGGGCCTCGCCCTCGCCCCGCCACTCGAGCCGGTTGGGGAACAGGTAGAAGTACCGCCGCTGCCACTGGGTCAGGAAGGGGTTGCCCATCTTGGACATGTAGCCGTGCATGATGCAGTCCTTGCCCAGGGCGTAGTCTGATGCAAGAGAGTAAGAGAGGGGGACTCAGCCGGGCCCGCTCCGCCCGGGTTTGAATCCTGGGTCGGCTGCTCTCTGGCTGTGACCTTGGCTGAAACCTGAGCCTGTTTCCGATCTTTAAAGCAGGCACTGGGCGCCCACGGCAGCCGCCGACCCTCACCTTCCTCGTGGCCCAGCTGCTTGTTTTTGGTTTTCTTGCGGGCCTCCAGCCGGTCCGTCTCAACGTTGATGGTGTCGAAGACAGTCTCTGCCACCTCCTGCTGCCACCGCTCCGAGATGGTGAGGGGGAAGTTGCGGTAGAGCTCCTGGTCGCTGTCCAGTAACTTCACCGCAGGGACAGGGAAGAGACATCCATCAGCCACAGGCCTACCTGGCCGCAGGGCCCCAGGGCAGGGGGGTCTGGTCCCACCGCCGCCCCCAAGGATGTTTGGGGAGGAGAAGCCTGAGGCCCAACAGGCAGACGGGGCTGGCGTTGGGTCTCACGGGGCAGAGGAGGGAGGAGGATGCCAGCGGGCTGGGCTCAGAGCTCAGGGCTGAGAGGCCAGGCAAGGCCCAGTACCTTGATTCCTTTTGTGTCCTCCTCATCAAAGGAGCCAATGTCGAAGGCATCTGCCGCATTCACCTCCCCTCGTGGGGGCATTAGCGGGGGAGGGTACTGCAGCAGAACAGGGGCTGACCATCAGCACGGGGCGGGGGCTACAGAGGGCCCCACCCGGCCCCGGCCTCCAGGCTGTTACCTTCTGCAGGAAGACCATCTGCCAGTCCAGGGAACGGAAGAAGGGGCTCTCCTTCACTTCCTGGGCCCTGCAGGGAGAGCGGGTCATCGGGGCTCGGCACCACCCAGGCCGGGGGGCGAAGCCTGGGCTGTGGGGCAGGTGGCCCAGGTTAACTCCTGGTTCAGCCACTCTCTGGCTCTGCGACCTTGGGCAAGTTCCTTAAACCTCAGCCGGCTTCCCCATCTCTAAAATGGGGAGAACAGCAGTTCCCACATCGTAGGGCTGGCGTGAGTTTTAACATTGTGAATCTTGCAACATCGTGCCCAGCGCTTAGTAAATGTTTAATAAACATAAAAAGCTGCTGTCCTCATCATTTGTGTTACAAGGCCCCTCGGGAAGCTGGTCCACACCCACCTCCAGCAGCTGCACGGCAGGCAGCCCTCCCCCTGAGAACACTGGGCAGGGCTGGCCACGCCTCAGCTTGTGAACTCTTCAAAGGAGGCTGGGACCATGGAGGAGGCTCCAGTGATAGGACACAGGCCTTGTCTTCTTAGGGGCACAGGCAGAGGCTCGGGCAGGCTGGCCCAGCAGCCCACTGCAGAGGCCTGGACACAACAGCGTGGACACCACCCAGGGCCCAGCAGGGAGGGAAGGCCTGGGACAACGGCCCTGGTCTCAGGCACTCACCCTCGGCCCAGGCAGCCTAGCCTCCTGTTGACGTCCCTCTGTAGCAGCCCCTCCAGCAAGGAGCGGAGCTCGGGGGAGAAGGAGTCGGGCAGCTCCACAGCCTGCAGGGAGGAGGTGGGGGACGTTGGCAGAGGCCCGGGCCCCATCCCAGCTCTGGGGCTCCTGAGGCTGCTTGGGGCAGGGGCGGGAGGGTCCAGGCCCCCAGCAGAGGGAGAGCTTCCTAATTGGCCCCTAGCAGGCATGTCTGCTCTGACGACAGAGAGAGGAGAGCCTACAGGGAAGGAGGCCAGAGTGGGGTTAAGCAGCTGGAGATGGCTGCTGGCCGGTGAGACCCTGATGCCCGCAGGAGACCCCAGCCTCACTGTGGCCACCCATGGACTCCGCCCAGCCTCCCCGGGCTGGGACCCTCCACGCACCATGGTCAACGTCATTCTGTCGATCTCATGCTTGTCTTTGGTCTTGTGCTGCCGGAAAGGGCTATGCCTGGGCAAGAAAGGCCGAAGTCCAAGGTCAGAGGACGGGAATGGGGAAACTGAGGCAGGCAGCATGAACGATCCTTGCCAAAGCCAGGGATGGTGCCACCCCTAACGCCCGGGCAGCAGTGGGCCCCCTACCCCCCCGCCTCCTTCCTGGCCTGGGGAAGAGCCTGTCTCTGTCCTGTCCCACCCGCCCTGGGATGGCCCACTCACCCTCGCAGCAGCTTGAAGAGCATGCAGCCCAGCGAGAACCAGTCGGCGCTGCTGTCGTAGGCCACGCCCTTCTGCAGAACCTCGGGGGCCATGTACCCGTGGGTGCCCCTGTGGGAGCGAGGAGGCCGTGAGTGGGTCCGGTGGAGGGTGCGGGAAGGGAGAGGGGGCTGGGGCACTCACACGCTGGCGTGGGGCTTCTTCTTGGAAAAGTCGCAGGCCAGGCCCAGGTCTGAGATGCGCACGTGGCCATGCTCGTCCAGCAGGATGTTGGCTGGCTGTGGAGGAAGCCCAGTGAGCCGTCCCCCGAGCAGCTCAGGACAGGGCCCGGCCAGGCAAGACGCCAGCTGGGGCGCTGTCTTTGCTCTAGAGGGTATGGGTGTCCAGGGACAGGGCCCTGGGTCGGGGGCGCGGAGGCGAGGAGCCGGGCCGGGCCTGTCTTGGGAACGGGGGCAGCCGTGCTGGGAGGAGGGCGGGGCGCCTCACCTTCAGGTCCCGGTAGACGACAAAGCGGTTGTGCATGTGCTCCAGGCCCAGGATGATCTCGGCCGCGTAGAAGCGCATGTCGGCCTCGGAGAAGACCCCGTGCTGGGACAGGTGGTAGTGCAGGTCCCCGCCTGAGGGAAGCAGCCGATCAGGGGGGTGCTCAGCTCCCACCCCGGCCCCCAGCCCCGAGATCCACCTGGGGCCAGGCCGGGCACCCACCGTTCATGAGATCCAGGATGAAGCTGAGCTTGTCTGGCGTGTGGAACGCGTACGACATGCAGACGATGAACGGGCAGTCCTAGGAAGGGGTGGAAGAGGAGGTCAGCAGAGGCTGTGCCAGGTTCGGAGCCAGAGGCTGAGCTGGAGGCCAGCTGCCCGCTCACCCCGGTGCTGACGAGGGAGAGCATGATGCGCTCGTTCAGGGCCAGCGTCTCCCCTTGCTTCATCTTGATGCGCTTCTTGTCCAGACACTTCATGGCATACCTGCGGGGGAGGGGCTGGTTGGTCAGGCGGTCCGCTGGTACCTGCAGTGCAGGGCCCCAGGGGCGAGGTGGGGCGGGCAGTCCTCAGGGCCCTTGTGGGGAAGACTAGACACCACGACAAGCGTGTGACACACAGAGACAGAGAGAGGGCAGAAGCGCTGGCGGGCCGGGGCTCCAGGGGCCATGGCGGGTACCAGAGCAAGAACCGTGTGTGGCCCTCTGCGGACACCTGCCCATTCAGGGCCCTGCCACCTGCCTTCAGGGCACCCCCCGTGGCCCTCCTCTCCCTCAGGCATGCCACCAAGTGCTCACATCTTGCCCGTGTCGGCCTTCCGGCACCCGTAGACCTCGCCGAAGCCCCCTCGCCCGATGATGCGGTGCACGCTGAAGTCGTTCATGGTCAGCTGCGGGGACGGCGGCAGCAACGGGGTCACTGCAGGCTGCCTGGGCCCCGCCCTGGGGCCACCGTCGCCATGTGCTTCCCTGCCTTGAGCTGTCCCCGCTGGGCTCCTGCACCAACCCCACAGCCACCCCCTGGGGGTTGAAGGGTCGACTCCCCTGGCCTCCCCAGCCCTGGCCCAGCCCTGGGGCCCGGGTCCCTGGGGAGGAGCAGCAGGGAGAGGGCTCTCCACTCCCACCCAGCCCACTCACATGGATGTTGAGCTCCACATTCTTCCACTGGCAAAATCGTGTGAATTTATCGCTGCGAGAGAAGAAACCAGGCTCAGTTGAGCCTTAGGAAGTGAGTGAAATGACGCTGGGGTGAGCCGGCCTCACCCACTACCATTCCCTGGGCTCCCGAGCCTCAGTGTCCTCTTCTGGGGTTGCCCAGGAAGACTGCCAGCCCGAGCTGCCCCCAGCCCCACCAATGCTGGCGCTGCTGTCTGTCTGCAGGTTCCTGCTGGGATGAGATAAGCTTAGGGGTGAGGTCTTCCAGTCTGACCCCGACTTCCTGCTACCACATCCACAACAGTGCTCAGCCCGTCCCTGCTTGCATACTTCCAGTGACACACCACTCACTCCCTGTGGAGCCCCCACTCCATGACGAGGCAGCTGGGACATTGAGAAAGCTGCTCCTTGCACGGAGCTGAAATCTCCCTACAACTCCCACGCACCGTGAAGGCCACATTGGGCAGCGGGGTGGGCAGTGTGTCCTCTCGTGCCCATCCCTACCACCAGCCTGATGCTTCTCAACCCCAACGGGCCCAGCGAGGGGCTAGACAGTCCATGGGAGGGAAGACGCATGGGTGGTCCCTCGCTCCCTTTCGACCCTCCCTGGACAGGCTTGGAGGTGCTTGGTGCCGAGAAGGATGGGGCGGGAGTGTCGGAGAGGTGACCTCTTAGGATTGCCCGCGCTGGCGTGTAGACAGCCCCAGGGGCCCGCGCGCTGGGGACTCAAGCAGGCTGGCTTCTCTCCTCCACGCCATCCACACCCCTTCTCAGAGAGCCTCTTCCCCACTTTCTGCTGCCGCTCACACCCCGCTCTCACCTCTCAATGAATTTCTGGAACACATCTCCTCGGAGGTTCTGACAGATCTCTTCGATGTATGGCTAAAGGAGGAAGCGGGAGGTTGGTGGCTGAGCCAGAGCGGGAGCCGACCAGGCTCCGGGACGTGTGCTGCCCAAGGGGGACTCCGGCTGGGCTGGGCGGCAGCGGGGAAAAGCCCAGCACACACCTGGAAGAGATCCGGAGGCACCTGCTTCCTCACCAGATGGCCCTGGACGTGCTCGATGGCACTTTTCGAGAAGGGCTGGGGAAGAGAGAGGTGTATTCATTCTCCACGGGTCCGCCCCTCCCGTCCCCACGCCCGCGCCGGCACGCGGGCCCGGGCACTCACGTGTGAGCAGGCCAGCAGCTCCTTCATGATGTAGGTGTCAAAGATCTCCCGGCTGCAGGCCAGGCGCTCCTCCTCTGTCTCCAGCTTCTCGTATTTCTTGATCTAGAGGACAAGATCCCCACAGGTGAGCTTTGGCCCAGCGGGGTGCGGGGGTGTCTTACAGATTCAGCGAAAGCAGCCCAAGCCCTGCCCCTTTCTCCACGCACAGCATGGCCAGGCTAGCCCAGCCTCACCCCCTCGTAGAACTCCACCAAGGGCTTGGCCTCCTCCAGGTGCTTCAGGCAGAAGTCTCGGAAGAGCAGGTACCCTGAAAGCAAACATTGTGCATCACGCCGAGCCACACACCCTGCAGAGGCCTGCCCATCCTGGAGGGTGGGGTGGGCTTGGGGCTTCCTGGGCAAAACTGGCCAAAGAGGTGGCAGAGGTGATCTCTGCCCCAGGCAGAGGCTGGCCAAGGTGGCCTCGGAGGCTGACGCCAACCGAAGATTCTTGGATTCGGGGTCGGGGCGCCTGCATCTCTACCCCTCTCAGAATCTGCTTCCTCAGATGGTGGCCGGAAAGTGACAGGTGCCCTGGTGAGGCAGAGGTGGGGAGTAGACTCTGGCGCCCAGGTCCCCCACCCTCTCACTGCAGTCTGGGGCCTGTAGCTCCTCAAGGAGGGCGACACACCCACTGGTCAGGCTGTGCAGGGGCAGTGAGATCCACCCGGCCCAGGCCAGGGCTGCTGCGTGGGGGCAGGAAGGCAGCCTCCGGGCGGGGGGCGGGGGGGGGGTGTCCCTCTCCCTGGGCCTTACACCCCCCTCCGACATCTGGCTGATTCTCACAGCAGCCACGAGAAACAGGCAGACAGGGAGGGCAGGTCCAGCTGGGGAAACCGAGGCTCAGGGAGACCTGTCAGGCAGGCGGTGTGTGGCAGCATGAGTAGAACTCAGGGCCCTTCTGTCCAGTGGCAGGTCCTGGGAAGGACAGGCCAGAGAGTGTGGCCTCGGTGCAGGGGGCCTCAAAGGGCATGGGCCTCTGGGCAAGGGAAGAGGTGAGACGGGCTGCAGGAAGGGCTCACAGGAGGCCTTGCGTGGGCTAGGCCTCATCCTCCCCAGGGGTGGGGGCCGGAAGCCTGGCCCCAGAGCAGCCCTGGAGGGCAAAGCAGAAGGAAGGGTGGTCTCTACTCCCTCCAGCCCAACATGGGTGACCAGGCTCGAGCTGGGTGGCTTTCCACACCTCTTGGGGGCACTGTCCCCACTGCCTGGGCACCTCTGCCAGAGCTCACGGCCAGCACTTCTGGTAAGGGCAGACTGGCCTTTCGATAGTGTGACTTTAGTAACTTGTGACCAGGGCTTCCCAGTGGGCCAGGGGCTTTCACTGCCACCGCCTCACCCGGCCCTCCAACAGTCTTGGGCAGCGGGGCTCCTGAGTCCTAGCTCCCAGGTGAGACTCATAGAGAGATGAAGCAATGTGCCAGGTCACAGAGCACAGGCAGGGGACCCACACTGCGTGCTTCCCGACACACTGACTGGCTAAGCCTGACCTCCAACGCCCGATCCTGCCAGGCCGGGCCACTCCCATTTCAAAGCCGAGATCCCGTTCTCCGGAGCTGTGTGTGTGTGGCCGGACGGAGCCTGCTTCCCTGAGCCCCGCCTCACCCTTCCCCCCTTCCCTGTGTGCCAGGTCCGTGGGGTGGACCCACGATGCCTGTTAAGACACGGGCACTGAGGACGAGGAACGGAGGGGCCGGCCAAAGCAGGCTGCTCACAAAGAGGGCCCGTGGGGGCGGGGTGGGGGCGACCACAGCCCGGCGGGCGCCACAGGAAGGGCCCCGCCCCTTCCTGTCAGTTCTACCAACGGCCCCGAGCAGCTGTGCCTGCACCAAGGGGAAGCTGCAACTCTCAAAAACAAACCCCAAAGGAGGAACTCCCCTGGCGGCCCTGGGAGACTGCTGGCCCCGCCCCTTCAGGGGGCTCCGGGGCCGACGGCCAGGGGCTGGGAGGGCACTACATCACCGCCCTGCTGCCACCCTGCTGCCACCGGGGGGCTCGCTGGCTGCCCTGCCCCCTGCCCCGGTGGCTGGGAGGCCAAACCTCCTGGGAGAGGGGAGCACAGCCCAGTCGGCTGGGGTGGGGGCAGGAAGGTGGCCCCGGCGTCCTCCTGCCCCCATCCCCCGGCCTGGGCAGCTGGACAAGTGGCAGAAGCCCCAGGGCCGGCAGAGTCCCCACCGTACTCACCCAGCTTCTGGGAGAAGATCTTCTCGAAGGTCACCTCGCCCCGGTCCTCCAGGTACTTCTGCATGACGCTGCGGATGCTGAAAGACACAGGGGCCGCGGTGACCTGGAGCCCCCAAGGCTCCTGGCAGGCCTGCTGGCCCTGCTTCCCTGGAAGGTCGCTGCTTCCTCTCCCAGAATCCAGAGTGGAGGGCACTGCTGGTGGGTGTCATCGCTCCCTCCAAGAAGGCAGCCACCCCTGTTGGACCTGACCGTGGCCACACCAGAGGGACCTGAGCAGTCCTGTGCCTGCCTACCAAGGCTCTGTCCCCCAAAGCTAGGGTGACCAGCAGGTGGGTGCTCAGAAGCCTGGTCCCAGCGCTGCCTCGTCTGGCTTTAGGAACTTGGCCAAACCTCAAAAGCCAGGACTCACCCATCAGCTAATGATGGGTCACGAAAATGTGGCCCATCCTGACAATGGGATACTACTTGGCCAGGAAATGGAGTGAAGTGCTGGTGTACGTGTGTGTCACGGTATAGATAAACCTAAGAGTATTCTGCTAAGTGAACAGAAAGTCACAAAAGGCCACATATTATATGATTCCATTTATACCACCCTTCCAGAACAGGCAAATCTACAGACAGAAAGCAGATTAGTGAGTGTCAGGCTGGAGAAGAAAAGGGGAATAACTTCTAATGGGCACAGGGTTTCTTTATAAGGTGATGGAAATGTTCTGGAATCAGGTAGTGGTGAAGGTTGCACAACACAGTAAATGTACTAAAATCCACTGAATTGTACACTTTAACATAATGAATTTTATGTTATGTGAATTATATCCCAACATTGAAAAAAAAAGCCAAGCCTCAGTTCCCGTGTCCCTGATACCCGAAGTAAAAACCCCTGCCCCTGGGTCGCCTGGGAGGGCAGCGGAGCAGAGGCCGCTGTTGTGACCACGGAAGCCCAAGCCCACACTCCCCGCCCCTGGCTACCTCCCCCCACCGCCGAGCGCTGTCTGGGAAAGCCACACCTGGCCACGCTTCACGCCTCAGTCACCTCTTGCTGTCCCTTCCTCTCCTTTCCTGGGCCACCTGCAGTCCCGCCCTGCCAACCGGCTGTGGTCCCATTTGGACCTCACTAGCCTGGGCTCCTCAGTGCTCTCAGCTGCCCATGCTGAGGGCCGTGCTGGGCAGTCACACCTGAGCCCGTGCGATGCCCACAGACCTCAGGATACGTGGGGCTGCCAGCAGGCCACGGATGAAGAGGACTCTGTGTGCCCACCTCTCTGTATCCCCGCACCCCTGTTGGAGCCCAGCACAGGGTCCTGCCGCCCATCACCTACTGGAAGGTGCCGTGCAACCCTGCCCCCCCAGGCAGGCCCTCCCAGTCCTGCACCGGTGGTTCTGTGACATTAGACAGCATGAGACAAAGCCTGAGTGGGGCCCCGTCATCTGGAGGAGACTCAGGCAGGAAAGAATGTTCCGGGTCATTGGCAGAGGCCGTGTGGAGAAGGCAGAACCTCACTGGGTTCCTCAAATGCAAACAGTATGTCACCAGGTGACAAAGCCCAGGGCAGGTGGGTGGGCATGGGGGCAGGCAGGGAAGACCCAGCCAGGGATGAGCCACGGGGCAGGGAGGAGGCTCAGCGGACAACACCTGGGAAGCTCGGTCCAGGGCGGCGGGGGGGCGGACAGACTCTGCTGGGGGCACGCACAGGAGGAAGCCCAGGTGGCTGATGACACTGGGCCGGGAACGAGGGGAAGAAACAAGGTGGGGTAGGAGCAGGCTCGCCTGTTGGATGGGTGGATGGAAGGACAGAAGAAGAGCTGACGAGGCCAGCTGGGGGTCTTGAGGCCCTGGGCCCCATCAGAGAGGGGGCCTGAGGAGAGAAGGCTCCAGGCAGGGCCAGTGCAGCCAGCAGACGCCGCCCGACCCCTGGCCTGGGCTCGCAGGCGGGGCGACTCCTGCCCTGTCCTGCTCAGCACTTTCCTTCTTAGGTGGTCTGGGTGGAGGCCCAGACCCTGGCCCTCCCGGGCCCTTGTCCCCATTCGGGCCACGCAAGACAACATGGAAGCAGGCACAGCCGGTGTGAGCAGTCCTGGAGCTGTGACCCCTCCCCCCAGACGCTCGGAGATGCCGTGACCTCCTCCGAAAACTGTCTCCACAGGAAGAAGGGTGCCGATGACCTGGACAGCCCTACTGTGTCCCCATCCTGTGACTCCAGCCGACAAGAGAAGAGCGCCAGCTGAGGGCCAGCGGCCCAGTGGCCCTGCACTGCCACGGCAGAGCCGGTTCCCTCCCGGAAAGTGAGGACGCCCTCCACAACCGCAGGGACCCCAAGGCCGCGACGTGGCCCTCAGCCACGCTGGCACACCCTCCCCTCCTGGGGGCCACACACCTGCTCACGTCCACCAGCCACCGCCAAGGACACATCTCCCTGGCCCCGTGGGACTCCCAGGGACTCAGGAGAGGAGACCAGACCCCAAGTCCCTCATGCACTTCACACACATCAGAAGCTAAAAAATCTGTGACACTGAGCAAGACACAGCCCCCGCCCTGGGGCCTGCCGACTGGAGACAGGGAGCCCAGGGAGCCTGTGGGGCGCAGTCTGTGCCGACCTCTCAGGGCTCCCAGCTCTGCGAGGGACAGCTTGGGGCCTCCCGTTCGGATAGGGAAACAGGCCGGGGGGTGTGCCGGGTCGAGCACAGCAGGGTGGGCCCAGTCCAAGGTAGCGAAGGCTCAGCAGGGTCAGGAGACCAGGCAGCCGGGAGGTAGGGGTGTGGAGCCCGGGGACCCTGCGAGGGCCAGATTTCTCCTGGGAGGTGGACAAAGCAATAAAGAGGGAAGAAATATCACAAAATGTCGATCTTCCATGGAGCTGGATGGTCAGAGGGAACGCCCAGACAGGTAGACGCAGGTGACAGGCAGGGTGACTCCGGTCTGTCAGATGACCCCATGGGGCAGCTGGGCGTGGCCCCTGCAAGAGTCACTGGGAAGCCCCCTGCCCCTGAACCAGCAAGACTGGCGCCAGCTCAGCCAAGGCGGCGCGATGGGAATGCCCAGCCCAGAGCAGTGCCGCCACTTCCCGCCGCGGGGCTCGGGGGCTGGACGTGCAAAGGCCGGGAGACGCGCTCGCAGAGGGCCTGCCCACGACGAGAGAGCAGAGCCGGTGTCTCCTCTCCAGGCTCCGCAGCTGGCGCAGGCCTCCTCCCCTCCTGGGGGCTCTGCCACCGCTCGGCCCAGGGTGCGGAGGAAAGGCCCGGGCTCCGCGCTGCTCAGCGGCCAGACCCTGCCTCCCTCGGAAGGCTGCACGGGGTGGATGGCCACAGCATTCTTCCCAGCCCGCAGCACTTCCACTTTCTTCCTTAAAAAGAAAAAAATGTTTTCTAAATAAAATAAACACCTCCCCCCCCAACCAACATGAGGTCAGACTCAGCGGAGTCCTTGAAGGAGAGGCCCCCAAGGCCGCAACGTTAGGGTTTCCTGTCCATTCCCACGGGGCTGGGGCCCAGGGAGCTGGCAGGTTAGAGGAGTGTGTTATGGGGGATGTTCCCGCCAGGGTGGCAAATACAGGCTGGCACAGGAGGCGGTGGCGGCCTCCTGGGCTGGGTCACCTTCATCTCCCGCCCCCCTCTCCCTGATGCTGGCGGAGTCTGAGTGGCGGCGGGCCCAGAGCAGCATTCCTGTCCCCGCCCAGGTCAACGACTCTGATATCCAGGAGCACGTGGTCCCCAGATGGACTCCAGGTTGTCCGGAGAGCCCAGTATCTGCACCCTCCCCGCCCCAGCCCCACCCCCGGCCCCCGAAGGACCCAGCCCCTCCGGGGAACGGCCTCAGTGGCCTTTGTTGCTGCAGTCGGACGGGTACCCAGGCCTGGGCTCCAAATGGCCCTCCCCACCTCCCTCCCTGAGGCCAGGCCAAGTCACAGACTTTAAATGTCCAGTTTCCCCACTTGTAAAATGAGGATGTCAACAAATGCTGAATGGCCAACACTGAGCTGGCCACTGAAAAAGGCGGAGAGGACACAGCAAGAGGAGAACGCAGCCCTGCTGCGAGGGCCATCAGCTCCCTCCCTCTCCTGAAGGGAGCCCTCCTGCCGGAACCCCCAGCATGCGCCTCCTTCTGGAACGTGATCAGAAGCTCCCCAGTCTTGCTCGGGTCTCAGCCCCACACCTGCCGCGTCCTCAGAGGGTGGGGCTCTGACTGGCGAGCCCGCCCCGCGCCTGGGCCCACGAGCACCCCCGAGCCTGAGCGGCCGCCACTCCACTCTGCTCACAGACCAGCCTCACGCACTCGTGCCGCACAGCCTGGGGGCCCCAGTGGGCAGAGCCCGATACCTGCCCTGCCAAAGGAGCAAGGGCCCCCTGGCAGGAGCTGCCCGGCCCCGTTGCCCAACAGCCAGGGCTGCTCACTCTGGCTCCAGCTGCTCCGAGGAGCAGGCCCAGCCTGACACCAGGGGAGAGAGCACTTCCGCCCTCCCAGCCTAGAGCGCGGGCTGGGGTGATGGGACGGCAGGGAGGGGGTAAGGGCTGAGGGGGAGGACTTCCGGCACCTTCCGGCACCACATGGTTCAAAGGGAAAGCTAAGTCCTTCACTCTGTGGCACACGGGCCTCACAGATGACACCCACTCAGGGTCACAGACCGCAGCTTGTATGGACCGGGCGGGACCGCAGGGTCAGAAGCAAACACTCATCTTGATGGTGAGGAAATCGCGGCCAGAAGAAGCTGAGTAGCTCACCCTGAGTCCCAACCAAGTTAGTGGCCAGAAAATGTCCAGCCCTCCCCGAGAAAGGGCCTCCCACCAGGCAAGGGCCTACCCCAGCCTCTGCCGGAGAGCTGGGTGCAGAGTCCCAGGGGACCCCGGACTCGTGCCCTGCCTGCCTTGCCCTCCACCCACTGCCAGTGGCTGCGGGAGCCCATCAGGCTGGGGGCAGCCTTGGCCGGCACCTGGCTGGCCAAGGGCCATGGTCCCTGTGCTCCCGTGTGACAGGAATGCCAGAGCCACGAAACCTCAGGACGGTGCAAGCTGGCCCGGGGACTCTGGGCCTGGCGGGTCTGGTGCAGCCACGCCGGGAACCGTCACGCTCTGGGAGACGACGACGGTTAAGCCAGCAGATCAGAGGCTGCAGCCGCGGCGGGGGCGCTCCTCCGTGGCATTTCCAGGAAACCTGGCACCGAGGTGGCAGCAGCACAAGGAAGTCCCCTGGGGCTTCTTATTAATATTTCTCAATGACTCTCCTTGGGGCTGACAACATCCTCTGAGCTCGAACACAGGGCCACACACCAAATGGGAAAGACCAACCCAAACGGCCAACTCTGGAGCAAGTCCCGGGCCAGGGAAGAGAAAATGACAGCACGGCGCACCACACACATGAGCCCACCACGAATGTCCGCAGCGACCCAGGTTCCCCAGGGCACGGTGGCCACAAAGTGACAGCTTGCAGGATGTGCGGGAAAAGGCACTCCGGCGGCCTTGTCACACATCACGCCTTCTACCCCCCACAGTTCACTGCTGCCATCACCTCAGAACAAACCCAGAACAACTTCCAGGGCTCCGTGCCCTGCAGCTCCCAGAAAGGGGGCTATCCCCGACCCCAAACCCAGAACGGCCTCCAGAGTCAGAGAACTCCCTGCTCAGAGAACAGAGCCGCTAACACGTTCACACCTGAAAACCCACTTCTGAAACCCCGCTCTTTGGCCCGCGGAGGCGCCACCCTCCCTGTTAGCAGCGACGCAGAGAGGGCAGGTTATTGTTTCAGAAAAGGCTGCAGCCAAACGCCTCATTTTTAGTACCTCCTGTTTGAAACAGATTAGTGAGAACTCGAGTGTGACTCTGTCTTATGTGTCCAGCAGAGGACACCGGCCCCTCGGGGCCACAGGAACAAAGGGCAGGTGTGCTGGAGGCTGTGCGTTCCTCAAAGACGCTCACGTGCTCGTGGCTTCTGCTGTCTGTTCTGAGGCGGGAGCGTAGTATCCTGGAAGCACCAGCCGTGTGCACGCAGCCTGACCCCACCGGCTCCCAAGCGCTCGGCCCCCCTGCAGAGCCTCCCTGGGTGCCCGGGGCAGGCAGGAAACACCGCTGCAGAGCCTGCCTACACCTGATGTCACCGGGAGTTTACTACTAGGAATTAATCGTGCATTAATAGGACACATTTTTCCTGGGTTGACAGAGCCCAGATTCCCCGACACGGATTCCAACCTGTCATGCTCACGCGCCCTTCAAATCCTTTTACGGAGGGAACGGCAGGCGGGCGAGCAACTTAATGGCAAAAATGTGAAACCCCATGATCTGGAAAGGAGAACAGATGGGAAAAGATGTCCCGGAGACCCATTCCTGGGGAACGCGGGGGCTTCAAAGGCCCAGAGGGAATGACTGCCCAAAAGAGGATCTTGTTTTGTGGGGGGAGGCGGGGGCGGAGAACGCTGCTACTGGAGTGGAAAGTTCTGGGTAAGGGATAAAGGCTGAAAACAGCAGGGTTTCTCCTGGTGATGCAGAACTGGAAGGAGAAGGAAGGGAGAAAACCACTCCTTGCACCTCTTCCCTCTCCACAAATCAAGGGCAGGAAGGAAGTCCTGGGAGCAAAGAGTTAACAGGAACGAAGAAGCAGCGGAGGAAGAGCTGCGGGTCTGGGAGATGGGGAAGCCAGAAAAGGGCAGGAAGGAGGAAATCCACGGTGGGGGAGGGACCAGGAAAGGAAGAGCCGAGAGAATGGGAGGCTGCAAGAGGCACCCGGCTCTGACATCTGCCGCTGGGGCTGCCACTGTCACCAGGGAGGGCAGGGACATCTCCTGGGACCGCCCAGGCCGGTCTCCTCCGCCAGGAGCCCAGAGATTAATTACACGAGGCCTCCGTGGTCACATGAAGCAAATGACGCTAATTGCAGGACTGCTGCCGCTGCTGGGAAAGCGAGACAGCGGCTCCTTCAGGGAGAGGCCCAGACCACAGACCCCGAGGGCCGAAGGAGCGGAGAGCTCACCGGTGAAGGGCAGCCCCTCATTTTACCGAGGTGGAAACGGAGGCAGGCTGGGCCAGCATAAGGGACGTGCTGGGGCCCATGTGAGCTGGGACTGCGGTGGGATTAGAAGCCGGTCTCCTGATTCCAGCTGCACAGCTGCCTCTCTCCATGAGAAGCGCGAGAAATGGGTCTGTTTCCTCGGGTTCTATAGGGTGACAGAAGGGAAGGCCCCCGTGCCAACTCAGAGTGGCACTGTGCCCAACAGCTCCTGTTCCGCAGCGCTCAGAAGTCAGAGCTGTGATGCCAGCCCCAGCTCCCGGCCAAGCCACAACCTGGGCACCAGCCGCAGGGAGGCTGCCAAGAGGGACCACCCCAAGGTGGGAACGACTCCAAATGGCACCTTGTCATAGACAAACCGCGGCCTTCGTCCCTGGCCCTGACCTCGCGGGTGAGGGGAAGACGTGACCCCAGGCGTGGAGCCGTCTCCTCCGTGCACTAGCTTTACCAGAGCAGCCCAGCTCTGTCCCAGCCGACGGCGAGGGGCTGGGCCTTGATGGTGCCGGGGGCTGCCCTTGTGCTTCCGGGCCAGGGGTGCCAGCTGGCACATTCCACAAATCAAGGACCGGGCTGAGAGCAGAGGTACAGAGGGGTGTGTGGAAGAAATGATGTATAGCAGGGACAGAGCACTCGGGAGTCCAGAGACCCCAAGTTCAAGTGCCACCTCGCCTCCGTGACCAAGTCTCTTCCCCTCTCCCAGCCTCAGTTGCTTCAACTATTAAGTGGGAAAATACCACCTGCCATGCCTGTTTCCCACAGTCGTGAAAAGGATAAAATGGAGTAAAAAGCACTTTGCAAACCGGGAAGTGCCAGGCAGACGTTAAGATACAGTCATAATGATCTTCAGGGCAGGAGACATCTGACCCAGGGGGTGGGCGAAGCATCAAGCAAAGGGTGGCATATCCTCCGAGGTGGGAGGCCTGGATTCCTAGGCCCCTCCCCGGCCTTAGCTCACTAACAGTCACTGCTAGGGCCTCTGGTCCATCTCACAGGTGTGGGCAATCTGCCCAATGCGGCGCCGCCAGACGGTGACCCTACCTGAGAACCCATGACACCTGGCTCCTGGTCTCCTGCTGTGTTCCCCTAAAACTCACAGCTCACCTGGTTTCAGACACTATACACAGTCCTGATGTTTCTTGAGCAACTACTACATGCAAGGCATGGCCCTGCCAACCTCACAGGTCGGTTTTTGGATCGACTGAGATGACAAAGGTCAAAAATAAATAATTATAAGTTCCACCATTATTCCTATCACCACCATCAATATCACGGATGTAAAGGGGACAGGAAAAGAGGAACATCTTGTTGCTCACGGTTCTAACACCTGCAGCGCCAACCCAAGGCGGGGCCCCATCAGGAGCAATGCATTCTGGGGCGAGATTACCCAAACGCAGAGAGTTCCAGAAAAGGCCCCGCCTCATACTTTGCAGAAGTCCAAACTGCCAGAGGGTCTCGAGGCCACAGCCACCAAGGAGAGCCGCTGTGAGCCCCAGAGGGTGACTCCCCCATTTCCTCCCTCGTGGCTTTGTCATTTCTGAACTCATTTTTGTTCTAACTGTCGCCGCTCCCTGGACAGCCCGCAGCTGACAGTCAGTCTGGTTCCCGTTTTGAGAAATCTGATTGCAAATCTCTTAGAAAAAAAGGGCCCTAACGGCCTTTTCAAAACACAGGCCAATTTTCCTCTCCCAGGCCTGGTGTTCAGTCAATCTGAAACCCAGAGAACAGGTCACAGAGGAGGGCACCAGAGACGTGGGCACCGCACCCCCTCCCCACCGCCGCAGCCTTGGGTCCCGCTTCAAACACTCAGGGTGCCACAGAGTCACGGTCCTCATTTCACACCATCCACATTTCACAGATGAGAAAACCGAGGCCCAGAAATGGGAAGGGACTTGCCCAAAGTCACATGATTAGACCAAGAGAGCTAGGACGGGCCCAGGCTCCTGGGCTGGCAGGGAACCAGCATGGCAACTCTCAGGCAGGGATGGAGGAGCTTCTGGGGCTGGCCTCACTACTCAGCATGAGAGATCGTGGTGGGCACATGGCTCCTGTAGATGCAGAATGGCCAGGGCCCCCTGGCTCAGACCACAGTGGTGGACACAGTGTGGAACCAGAAGCCGGAAGCCCAGATCTGGTGGCCAGCCACCACCCTGGATGCCGGTGACACTGGGCAGGCCACTCACCTCCGGGCCTTCAGCTTCCCCACCTGTTCCACGGGGACAAAACCACACCTGACCTACCCGCCCATGGGCTGCTGTGAGGCTCAGGCAATGGGAAAATACTCTAGAAGCCGTAAAACGCTGGACAGCCTCAGCTATTGTCCGTATCCAGTCCACTCCTGTGCCCAAATCCTGAACAGCTGAAACTTGGATATCAGGTGCAATGATAGCAGTTACCTCACAGAGAGGTGGCAGCTGTGGTCCAGCTGCTGCAGGGGTACTGGGACGTCCCCTGGCAAACAGCACCCACGGGGCACCACAGGCGGGCCTCAGCAGAGGAGGGCTTCGAGGGGAGAGGGACGGAGGGATGTGGCGCACACCATACCCTGCTCCCCACGCTACCCCGGCCCCCAAAGCACTCTCAATCCCCACCCCAGGCCAGTGACCCGCCAGAAGAATGGGGAAGATCTGGGAAGACTTGTCTGCCCCAAACCTCACAGAAGTGTCCACCCGAGGGGAGCCAGGGGCGGGGGTGGTGGAACCCCAAGGCGGGGATGCTGAGAGTAGGGGCAGCGAAAGGATGGGCGATATAGTCAGGCCAGGTAGATGGGCAGGCAGAGGAGGGGACTCCACGGGACCCGGGGACACCCGGAGGAGGAGGAAGGGGAGCACAAGGGCCCTGGGGAAGAAGGCAAGAGCGACGGGCTGACGGAGAAGGGGGCCAGGCGGAGTGTGTGAAGGGAAAGGCGGCAGAGTAGGGCAGGGGCACTGAGCGGGTCGGGGAGCCAGTGCAACTGGAAAGCCCCGGCGTTGGGGCGCTCCGGGTTCAGGTGCACAGGGCCTGGGGCGCAGGGGTCCGGTCAGGGCTGCGGGACGCGGAGAGCTGGCGGGGCAGAGGGGTTCTCGGGGCCAGTGCCCGGGTGGTCTGGGGCTGCGGGGTCGGGGCTCGGGGAGCGGGGCCGAGGGGCCGGCGCCCGCCTCACCTGGGCTCGGGCAGCAGGATCTTCTTGCTGGCGCGCGCGGCCGGCGTGGCCTTGCTCTTCTCCATGGCCATCAGGTAGCTCACATCGGCCAGCACCGCCTCCAGGTCCGCCATCTTGGCGGCGGCGGCGGCCTCTCCCGCCGCTCGGCTCCGCTCCGCTCGGCGCGCTCGGCCCGGCCCGGCCGCTCCGTCGGCCTCGGGCGCCGCCGCCTGCCTGGCCCCGCTGGGCGCCCGCGGCTCCGCTCGCCGCGGCTCACAGGCGGCGCCGCCCCATGGCGCCGGCTCAGACCCGGCCCCGGCTCGCTCGGCTCCCGCCGGGACTGCAGTCGGGCCGCCGCCGCCGCCGCCGCCGCCGCCGCCGCCGCCGCCGCCGCCCGCGCCCCGGAGCCGCCGCCGCCGCCGCCGCCGCCGCCGCCGCCGCCTCCGACCCCGCCTGCCGCGCACAGCGCCAGCGAGCCCGCGAGGGGCCGGGCGGGCGGGCGGCGGCGCCCCCTGGAGGCCGCGCGGGCTGGACCGAGCCTGACCCCCGAGGCACCCAGACCCCGCCTCAGCCCCCAACCAGGTCCTCGGCTCTCTGACCCTGACCCCCAGCCATGACTCTGACCCCAGACTTAGAACACGACAGGGACCCTGGACAGAAGACCCTAGACCCAGACCTTGACCACAACTCAGATCACAACTCGGATCCCAGACTGCACGACAGACCATGGCTGTGACCCCAGACTGCCATTGCAGAACGTGATCCCAGGGACTTGGGTCTCAGACTCTAGCTCTAACCCCTGACCCCTGACCTTGGACAGAGTCAGAAACCTGACTCCAGACCCGGATAACATTCCTGACCCCAGACTCTAAACAGGACCCCAGACCTAGACCTTGGACCACAACCTCAGACTCTGACCATGACCTCAGATCACCACCACCCTGGGCCCAATCCCCTTCAAACCCAGATCCTGACACTGACCCCCGACCCGCAACAGGACCCCAGATCCAGATTTTGGACCATGACTTCAAACACTGATCCCAACCACAGACCACCACCTTGATCCCATCTTGGTTACTGACCCCAACCTTGATTCCACCCCCAGACTCAGACCACTACCATGACTCTAAACCCTGGACTTAGGGGCAGGACCCAGACCTGGGCTTGGACCATCAATCCCAGACCAGGGTTCTAGACCCAACACCAAAAACTCTGGACGCGGACCCAGGACCAGGACATCAACCAGGACCCAGACTGGACCTAGAACCCTTAACAGGCCGCCATGGACCCGGGACCTGACAACTGCAGTCAGACTCCAGGCTTACCCCAGTCCCAATCCCCATTCCTCCTGCTCCAGACCCAATCCAGGCCCCCAGGACTCCCACTCAGGACCAAGGACCCTGCACCAACACCACTCCCCGCCCCGGACAAGAATCGTCATGATTCCACAAAGTGGGCTCAAACCTCTCTCAGCCTGGGAGGGCACCCGGGTCACTGTACTGCCTGGCAAGGGAAACATACTCTGCTGAGAGCCCACAGTGGGGGGGATCCATGTATCTCAAATCGGCACCCCTTACTCAACACGCCCTCGAGAGCCTCTCTCTGCTTTCCAAGGTGACAAGATCCCCTCCCAGTCCTGGACACATGGAGCCAAAGCCTCATGCCAGTTGGTGGGCCAGTAATCAGAACCCTTTTGCAAAGCATAGGATCCCCACGCCCCGCCCCCGCCCTTTGCACTTCTCAGGCTACCTTCTGAGATCAGCCTCGGCAGAGCCTGGAACCAGAGCACATCAGGATGGTGAGGTCTCCTCGTCAGTGGGCGACACCACCATCCACCCAGATACTCAAGCCGGAACCCCAGGCATCATCCTTGGCTCTCCAACTCCCCCTTCCCTAATCTGTCACCACAGCCTCTTATCTGGCCTCCAGATAAGAATCTTCTTAAACCTGTCTGCTTCTGAGGATCCCCACAGCTGCTGCCTTGATGCAGGCCCTGACCAGAAATGCCTCTCCCAAATCTAGATCTGATAGGGTTGCTGCCTGCTTAGCACTGAGAAGCAGTGCTCCCGGCCTTCTGGGGCTGCTGAGAGTGGGAAATCAGAGGGGGCCCACTCTGCCCAAAGCAGATCAGGTGAGCAAGTTCCTTAACCTGGAAGTCAAGGTCTTGGATGACTGGGTCCTGCTCCCCTCTCAGGCCTGTGTTGCCACCATCCCCTATGCCTGGGGTCCCCCCACCTGCCTACCCATCAGTTTTTACCTCTGTGCCTTTGTTCTTCTGCCCTGTGTCTGGAAGCACTCTGTGTGCTCTCTTCCCTGGCTAACTCTTGCTCATCCATTAAGACCCACCTCCTCCAGGTAGCCTTCCCCAATCCCCTGCCTCCAATTCTGTTCATCTCCAGTTCTGCACTTACTGTCTACTTCCTTGATTTGAAAACATCATCAACTGCAAGATGCATCATTTCAAGTTTTTGACAGAGGGGTGGGATGTGTGTGTGTGAAGCTGTATTGAATGTTTGCATCCATTGGAAAACGCGTCCTGATGTTAGAAATGCTAACGTATAGAAAAAGGGTTCCTACCTCCTCCCACTGTAACTGAAGCTCCCAGTTCACCTCTTGCCCCCAGTGCCCACCATGGGACTTGGCACAGAAAGGTATAGTCAGTGTTTGATGAATGAATGAGTGACTGAGTGAATGAGCTCCACAGCCCAAGGTGGCACATGGAGTTTGGGGCAGAAGACGGCCAGAGGCACAGAAGGATGCGCCAGAAGGCCTCTAACTTCCTCTCCTCCCACCTCTCCCTAACTCTTCGGCACTCTAACTACGGCCACCTGGGGTTTCTGGAACCACTCCTATTTAAAACATCCTGTCCAAAGAACTCATCAGACCAGAGTCCCCATGAATTCTGAAAAGCCAGCCATCCTGCTCCCGGAGGTGGCCCTACCTCCCCGACACCACCTGAAAGCCCAGAAGGCCCTTCCCAGCCACTGCCCAACCGGCAACCCAGGCAGGCCTGAAGCTGGGGTTGAGGGAGGGAGAGAGAGAGGGAGGGAGGGAGAGAGACAGAGAGACGGGGGGGGGGGCGGGGGGAGAGAGAGAGAGTCTCCAAGGCACCCCTCACTCATTCCTGGGACCCTGGAAAGCAGCTCTTGGAAGCCCTGTGCTGGGGAGAGGTTGGTCCCAGCGCGGGCCTAGGGAGGCTTTTTTTGGGTAGTGCTGCCCTCTGGTGGTTGAGGGAAGGTCGATTGTCAACTTGCCTTTTCAGGCTGGCTTCAGTCGTTCTCAACCAACTTTGGTGCCTAGACCGTGCCAGCCTCTGGCTGGAATGCTGGGAGTGAATGAGGAGTGGAACCCCAGCTCTGCCTAGCTGGCAGGACTGCAGATACATCATTACCTAGCATCTCGCCCAGATGACTAATAGGTGTTGCAAATTTAACGCGTCCCACACTGAGCTCTGGCTCCGCACCCAGCCCGGTCCCACCTGCTCCTCTCCCGCCTCCCCATCTCAGTAGTGGCTCCTTCGTCCTCCGAAAAAACCCAGGAGTCATCCTCCATTCCTCTCTTCCCTCACTTGCCTCTGCCGCGCCCCCCCGCCCCCACATACACATGCTGTCACCCAGCCTGTCCTGTCGACTACCTGGTGTGTCACCCCAAATCCTTCCACTGTGCCCTGCTAAACCCGATCTGAGTCCCATCACCTGGCGCTGCCTGGCGCTGATGCCTGCACCAGCCTCCTCCCTGCCTCTCCTCTAGCCAGAGTTTTTTTGTTTATTTATTTATTTATTATTAAATAAATAAATTTACTTATTTATTTATTTTTGGCTGCACTGGTCTTCGTTGCCGCGCGGGCTTTCTCTAGTTGTGGTGAGCGGGGGCTACTCTTCGTTGTGGTGCACGGGCTTCTCATTATGGTGGCTTCTCTTGTTGCAGAGCACGGGCTCTAGGAGCGCGGGCTCAGTAGTTGTGGCTCGCAGGCTCTAGAGCACCGGCTCAGTAGTTGCGCTGTGGCATGTGGGATTTTCCCGGACCAGGGCTCGAACCCATGTCTCCTGCACTGGCAGGTGGATTCTTAACCACTGCGCCACCAGGGAAGTCCCTATTTATTTGTTTATTTATTTATTTATTTATTTTATTTATTTTGGCTGCGATGGGTCTTAGCTGCGGCGGGTCTTAGCTGTGGCACGCGGAGATCTTTAGCTGCAACATGCGGGAACTAGTTCCCTGACCAGGGATCGAACCCGGGCCCCCTGAAGTGGGAGTGTGGAGTCTTAACCACTGGACCACCAGGGAAGTCTCTAGCCAGAATTTTTACAGGCCTAAATCTAACCCCGTCTCCAGTGACCACCCCTGCACTTAGGAGAAAACCCACCCCTCTCTGTGGCCTGTGAGACCTGCAGTCTGGCCCCTGCCCATCTGTCTAACTCAGTCCACTTGCCTTTCCCTGTGCCCTTTATTCTCCAGTCTCTCTGGTCTTCCTTCTGTCACTACAACAAGCCAAGTTCATTTCCACCTCTGGGTGTTGACTTTAGAATTCCCCTTGCCTGGAATGACCTTCCTTTCCCTCCTTTCCGGCAAGAAAGACTCCTGCTCACCCTGCATCCCGAGGGCTGAAAACTTCCTGTTCATTCTTAGTGAAAAAAAAAAAGTTCCTGTCCAGGGGGCTCTCCCCGGGTGCCCCCGTTTGTTGTGGTCACTGGTGCACTCTTCAACCCCCACCATGGCGCTGGGCACAAAGTTAGGGCCACAAGGAGAAACAGGATTCAGTGGTGGCCCAGTCTGGTGAGGAAGAAGACCCCTAAATGAATGCCTCTAATTAACCTGGCAAGAGCTATAATGTGAGGAGATGGGGCGCTCAGGAGAAGAGAGTCAGGGGAAGAGTTGGGGAAGGTCTTGAACTTGACATTGTATGCATGTGAGCATGAGTGAGTTTGGGGGTGAGGACTGGCATGTGCCAAGGCCCAGGGGTGCAAGTTTCCTCCTGCTGGGGCTTCACCTCTTCGTCTCCATCCTGGGGTTTGCAGATCCAGGAGGATGAGCTTGAGGGCTTCCCAATCTGTACACCTCACCAGGGGTGTGCAGATTGACCGGGAGAAACTCCTGCCTAAAGTGGACAGCCACCTCTTTGATGTCCGGGGCTCAGACAGTGCCAGGCTCTGGCTAGGCTGCTGGGACTTCACCTCATTTACTCACTCACTTATCCAACAATATTTGTTGAGCTCCTACTACATGCCAGGCACTGGTGCTTGGCCTTGGGGATCCAACGTAGAGAGAGACAGTGAATCTGTGGGCAAACCATACATAATAATAAACACTGACACTTACTGGGTTCTCCCCACGTGCAGGGCACTGTTCCTAGAACCCAGATGATCTCATTTAATGCTCAAAACATCCTTATGAGGCAAGTGACAAGTTATTGTAAGAGCCAGCAGCCTCCTCAGGTGAAGTCGGGGAAACCTCTGCGGACTGGCACTTTTGCCAGAGCTAGGCTAGGAGGGAAGCAGCTTTGTTAGGGGCAGGGAAAAGAGCTTTCCAAGCATGTGGAACAGCAAGTGCACAGGCCCTGAGGGAGCAAAGAGCCTGGTTATCCAGGAGGTTCCTACATCTCCAGGAGACAGGCTCTTTGCTCCCTCCCGCACAGTCCAAGGACCTCTGATGGCCCACAACTCTGCGCCAGGCTTCCAGACCGCTGGCTCCGCCCGACGCACTTCCCTGGAGCAGCGGCTCTCCTCGGAACCCTCCGTAAGGTCACTAGCCCCAGGGCTGCCCCGAGCCCCAGTCTCCTTTTCCGCCTTGAAGCTTCAGCGCAACGTGGCCCCGCCCCTGAATCCGGCCCCGCCCCTGAATCCGGCCCCGCCCCGCCCCCCAGCGCCCGCCCGGGGGGGCCAGTCCCAGCGCGCATGCGCCTCGACGTCCGAGGCTCAGCCTAGCGCTAGGTCTTGCTGCGTTCCCGCTGTGGGTGTCTGTGCCTTGACCCTCTCAGCCCGCCTGTGAGTGTCCCAGTCAGGGTCTCGTAGCCCCCACCGGCCCCACTGTGGCGACTGGTACTTGCCGTGTCAGGGGCAGGGAGGGAGGATGTGTGCGGAAAAGACTTGGGGTCAAATGCTAGTGCCACTTCCTGCTGCCGCTCTGGGTGCCTTAGGCAAGTTACTGAACCTCTCTGAGCACTGCCTTTCTCATCTGTACCCGGGGCGCCTCCCTCCTGGCCTCACTGGATTGTTTTGAGGATAAACGGAGATGATGTGTGTGCAGTGTTGAGCCGAGGGAGATGGCTTGCTGAGTGGCCACTGTCCTGAGTACCTTGGGCCTCACTTGTGCCTCTCTCTCAGCGTCCTCCATGGTCTCTTTTCTCTCATTTCTCTTCTCCCCTCCTCCTTTCTCTACCTCTTTCTCTGCCTTTCCTTTTCTGGGTCTTTCAGGGTGTTTCTCTCTGGGTCTGGGTCTCTTTCTGCTTCTCTCCCTCTGTCTTGCCGTCCTAGCACTGTCATGGCACAGTCTGGGGGCATAGCAGCTGGACTTCCTGCCCCCCTTGTAGCTCTCTGGAGTGGGGCGGGTGGGGAGGCAGAAGCGCCAGGCTGAGGGCAAAACAGGTCCTCTCCGACGTTGGGTGTCTGCTCTCACTGTTTCCTGCCCGTACATGGGTGTCAGCGCTGAGGTTTCCTTTCCGGCCTGGCACCTGGAAAGGTGGTGGTAGGGCGAGCCTCCCCAGCCAGCAGGTGCCAGGCCTGCTCTGCTGCTGGCCACCCAAATGGCACTTAGCACAGAGGTGGCCTGGTAGGGTGGGGGGAGCTGGTATTGGCCCTCTCCCCAGGTCTAGCTACATCATTTGTGGGGTCCACTGCAAATAAAATGCATGTCCTCTTGCTCAAAAATTAAGAATTTCAAGATGGTGACAACAGTGCATTAAACTAAGTGTGGGGTCCATCTGAGGGCAGGGCCCCGTGTGACTGCGTGGGTCACTCACCCATGAAATTGGTCCTGCTTCCCTCTCCTATAAATCCACTTTTCATTATGCTCAGTAAATTTCCTTATCCCTCCACTCCCGGGGCAGATGAAGGGGGGAAGCAGAGCTAGCTAAGTCTAGCCCCACCCTTAAGAAGTTCAAAGTGCCATGGGAGGGCTTCCCTGGTGGCGCAGTGGTTAAGAATCCGCCTGCCAATGCAGGGGACACGGGTTCAAGCCCTGGTCCAGGAAGATCCCACATGCCACGGAGCAACTAAGCCCGTGCGCTGCAACTACTGAGCCTGTGCTCTAGAGCCTGTGAGCCACAACTACTGAACCCACGTGCCACAGCTACTGAAGCCTGTGCGCCTAGAGCCTGTGCTCCGCAACAAGAGAAGCCACCGCAATGAGAAGCACGTGCACCTCAACAAAGAGTAGCCCCCACTCACCGCAACTGGAGAGGGCCCGCGCGCAGCAACGAAGACCCAACACAGCCAAAAATAAATAAATGGAAAAAAAAAAAAAAGTGCCATGGGAGGGGGTGTGGACAAACACCCAGCCTGGTTGCTCAGCAGGCACGAGGGAGCTGGGGTAAAGGCTCAAGCTCCAGAGTCCCAGGCCCAGAATTCACGTATGTCCCAGCCCTGCCACTGACCCTTCACTCTACCTCTCTGAGCCTTGGCTTTATAGAATGAAGGCACCTGCCCACCACCCCCTTCCCCAGGTGGGGTATGGGCGTGAAATGCCATTGCTTGTACACAGAGGCTAGGGAGCAGGGCGGATAGGACCAACTCTGCAGCCAGTCTCCAGGTTTTACTAGCAAAGACACTTTAGGCGAATGTCTATAACTCAGTTTCTCATCTTTAAAATGAAGATAATAATAGACTTGCTATGTATTTACAGTAGCCAAGACATGGAAGCAACCTAAATGTCCATCGACAGATGAATGGGTAAAGAAGATGTGGTACATACATACACAATGGAATACTACTCAGCCATAAGAAAGAATGAAATAATGCCACTTGCAGCAACATGGATGGACCTAGAGATTATCATACTAAGTGAATTAAGTCAGAAAGAGAAAGACAAATACTATATGATATCACTTATATGTGGTATCTAAAATATAACACAAGGGACTTCCCTGGTGGTCCAGTGGTTAAGACTCAGTGCTTTCATTGCCATGGCCCCGGGTTCAATCCCTGGTCAGTGAACTAAGACCCCACAAGCCACGCAGCACAGCCTAAATAAATAAATAAATAAATAAATAAAATATGACATGAACTTATTTATGAAACAGAAACAGACTCACATAGAAAAGAAACTTATGGTTATCAAAGGGGAAAGGGGGTGGGGGAGGGATAAATTAGGAGCTTGGTTAGCAGATAGAAACTACTATATATAAAATAAACAACACGTCCTACTGTATAGTATGGGAACTATATTCAATATCTTGTAATAAACCATAATGGAAAGCAATATGAAAAAGTATGTATATATACATGTATAACTGAATCACTTTGCTGTACACCAGAAACTAACACAACATTGTAAATCAACTATCCTTAAAAAAAAAAAGTAGAGTTGCCGCGAGGATTAGGAGTTACTTCATGTAGGTGCTTAGAACAATGGTCAACACATAGTAAGGCTCAGTAGATGCCAGCTGTTTTTACTATGTTGTTGCCTGTGAAAGGTACAGTATGTCCAGGTTAATCCCTTCTGGTTGGTGGGGAAACAGGAAGGGCTTCTGGAGGAAGAGGTGTTTTGAAGGAAGGATAGATTTTCATAGTTGTGAGGGTGACACACCCTGGACACAGCAAGCCTGGTGACTACAGAGGTGTCCAGTTTGAGGCCTCTTAGGAGCACCTACCACCAACCTGGTGCTTCTCATTTTACAGATGCCAGTGGCAGGATGAGTTTACACATGACTCTGGAGTATTACACATGAAGACTGAAGATTTTTGTGCGTGCTTTAGGAAGATTAATTCATAGCTGAATACAGGTTAGATTGGAAACAGGCCAAAAAAAATAAAAAGCTGGTAGCATTAACACAAGAAAGGAGGGGAAAGACGTATGAGGTAGTGAATTTGGAGAACATGGCAACAAACTGGCTGTACTGCGGAGGCACAGGCCTCTGGGTATCCAAGCTACTGGGAACACTCAACACTGTTGCTTGGGCATCTATTATGTGCCAAGCTCTGCGCCAGCTGTGGGGGATGACATGGTGAGCGACAGTCTGACCCCTGTCCTGGTGGAGCTTCCCAGCTAGCTGGGGTGACTGATTTTAAAGGAGTCCTAAAAACCAGTAGGGTGCTATGGCAGCATATGATCCAGTCTTGAGCAGGGTGGGAGATGGCTTCCCAGAGGAAGTAACATGTAAACTACGGAAGGTGTACCAACAGAGGGAACAGCAAAGGCCCAGAGATGGTGGAACTGAAGTTAGCTATGAGGGTGGAGGGGAGTAGGAGGGGCAAATGGTGAGTGAGGAAGCTTGGACTTCATCCTGAGACAAACACACTAATGGGTTTTAAATAGAGAAGTAGTCAAATCTAAGAGAAATGTTCTGGCTGCCAACATGGAGGACAGGGGGCTGGCCTAGAGGCTGGGAAGCCTCAGGGCTCCTGCTGGGGTCAAGGTTCTGGACAATGCTGGCTTCACCTAGGGTGGTAGGCATGAGGTCATCGAGAGGTGGACGATGGGGCTCTTGTGATATTTAGATGGCAGAATTGACACTCTGCCTTCCCCCTGCAACATGGAACATGGCCACATCCACATCCAACCTCAGGAAGTGGCCTGGGAACCAGCTCACCGTCCAGGACTCCGTGCTTGTCCAGAACGTGCAGCAGAACTGGAGATGGTCCTTAACAGCTTGTTGAGTAGGATGGGCAGGGATCCCCAGATGCCCTGAAGGTAGTGATGAGAGCCTCCTCAGGACCTCCCGGGTGGGATTTCAGCTCTCCTGAGATGGTGCAGTCAGGGCTGAGGGCAGCACGTCGCACAGTCGTCTAAAGGCTGGAAGCCTGTACTCAATAAGCAGCAAGACACTGTGGGACAAATGCCGAATGGAGCCTGTCTGGCACACACCTTGTGCGGTGACCGCCAACAGCATTGTCCTTGAGAGGCCTGTTCTACAGCTATAGTGGTTGGAGGTTGGCCTTGGCTAATGGCTGTCCAGGATGGCAAGATTAGAAATTCCCAGGCCCACTCTCAGGAGAGCATCACAGGGGTCCTTCCCAGCTCTCCTTGAGGACTCTGTAGGGCCACTCCAAGCACTGCTTTGTGGGGAAGGGGTGGGGGTCCAGTAACCTCATACTTAAAATTTTCACATCTATTAAGAAGTTCCCCTTCATGAAGTAAAACGTTTTGGTGTTTCCATAAGCAAGTGCTGCTTTTTGACATTCAAAAAAAGAATGCAAGACAAGTAGTAGAGGCACATAGCAGTTCTGCTGCTAACTCAGGGATGAAGCAGGAACTGCGGGCCTGGGGTGGGGGGAGGGGGGGGAGTGGGAGGCGAGAGCCTGCAGGACCTTCTGACTCTTCCTCTTTCACATGGGCGCACACACACACACCAAGGCAGAAAAGGTTTTGTTGTTGTTGTTGTTGTTGTTGTTTTTTAAACCTTTTTATTTAAAAAAAAAAAAAAAAAACCAAATCAAAATATTTCCCATTGGAGGCTATTTCATTTTTTGTCTTTTAAAAATTTTATTACACAAATATCTCCCATTCCCACATGTCAGAGGAAAGATGTCCTTGCTCTTTCTAAAACCAATAGTGGAGAACGTTTAGAAAACAAAAGTCCAACTAGCTTCCCTCCTTCCCTGGCCCAAAATAACCCCAATGTGTCAACTGAGATAGCATGACTTGTCCCCTTAATGCTTACATTTAATTTAATTTTTTAGCACAACATTGGAGATTGACTCTAAATCAGCAACAAAAAATATATATTTACAATATTTCTCCGAAAACAAAAACACAACCAAACCCTTTAAACATAGTGACTTTAGGAGTTTTATTTATGGAGCAGTTATTTTTTAATCACCAAGTGATTTTATATTATATATATATATAAATTTTCTTCCTTTCCTTGTGGTCTTTCGCCCCGGTGCTCGGAAAGATGGAGGCAGGGTGTCTGGTCCCGCGGTCTGAGGAAGGCAGGCTCTCCTGGCAAGGCCGTGTCTAAGAGCAGATTGCAGGAAATTCGGCAGAACTCCCAGGTTCCTCTGTCCCCAAAGACAGACATTTCTTTCCTCCACATGGACCAACCCTCACCTCTAAAAACCATTTTCCCCCTCACAGTCCCAGAGAAAAGGAAAACCCAGCAAGGGCACAGGTCCATTGGCTGCCACTCGTGAGCTCCCTTTTCTGCTGACCAATTTACGTGCGCGGTAAAAATGCTTGTTTTTCCAAACCAAAAACAACAAAAATAGAAACCAAAACCCAAAACAAACCATCAGCTTGGAAATTTCTGTAGATGAAATGTCCCAAAGTCAGAGGCACTCTCCCGGCACAATCCCTGCTCTGAAGGGGTCTCTCCACCTCCCCTTTTATAAAAAGACAAGAAAACAAAACAAAGTAATCTTTTCAGTATTTTCCACAGGAGCAACCAAAAAAAGGCAGGAAGCTTCCAATTATAGGTCATTAACAATAATATTAATAAGGTTTTTGCTCAATACCCAGGGTTCTTTACAGAGAAGTTCCCCTAACTGAGGCACTCTGGAATAAGTCACTGGCATTTCCTCAAAGTTTCAGCCCCAGTTGGCTGGGGCCTGGAGACCAATGGAAGGGGCAGAGGGTCACGGGAGTAGACTGCTGCTTTTAAGGTGCAGCCAAGAGAATCAGCAGATTGGAAGAAACAGACACAATGCCACCCCCTCCCAAGACCCAGTTTTCTCTTAGGAGGCCTGTCAATGCCAGGGTCAAAGCTGGGCTAGGTGGCAAAGAGGGAGCCCCTCTGCCTCTATTGCTTTGGAAGTGGCAAGGGTGCATGTGGCGTCTCTCCTTGGGGTGGCTCACACTTCAGACCCCTGGTGCCTGGGCTCCTTCCCCTCCCCCCGAGGGCTTCAGGAGGAGGAGAGCCTGAGACTGGGCTGCAGGAAAGGGGCCAGGAAGGGATGGGCTGGAGGACGAGAAGGTGGGGCAAGGTTGTGCTATCGCTATCCTTACAGATGGGGAGCAGAGTGCAAATCCGCGTCTATCATTTATAAGCTCTTGCCACAGGCTGCTGCTACTGAGCATCTCCTCACACACTTAAATATTGACCCAAAAGAAATTCCGACCTTTCTTTCCATTTTTTTTTTTTTTTTTTTTTTAAAGTGCAAAAAGCTCTCTGCTGCCCTAGAGAGAGGATCTTTGGACAGGCCGTTCAATGCAAAGTAAGAGGGGGCAGCTGATGGGGCTCGACACAGGGCGGTGGAGTGGGAGATACCACGCTCCCCTCCTTCCCTCCACACACACGCTTAATACACTCAGCCACACACACAGAGGCACATGCACACCCCCTTCCATGGCTGCAGGCAGAGGGCAGGTGACTGGCTTCTAAGCAGGACCTCCCACCCCTCCAAAGGTGCCACATCAGTGAGCCACTGGGGCTAGACACAGGCCTGGGCTCTGGTGGCTACGGGACACCTGAGGCCCGGAGCCTGCTGGGAGGCAGGTGGGGACTTGGCCTAGCTCTCTGATCCCCCCCAGCTGGGGGAGATAGGCTGCTCTCTCTGAGGACACGCATCCTGGGAAAGCCCTATTCAGGCGGGAATAAGGTAAGTGTGGAAAAGGGCAGGGCAGGGCAGGCCGAAGGAGGAGGGGAACGGGGAGATGGTGCCTGTCTCAGAATCTGCCTGGGAAGCAATAAAATGGGGGTGTCCCTGGGGTAGACAGTTCCAGCTCCTCTGAAGAGCCTCAACCCCAATAAGTGCAACAAGGACTTCACAGAAACTAGCAGGCAAGTCTGGGCTGGGGGAACCTCATTATGTGAACTACCACGAGCATCGGACAGGATCAAGCTAAAGGAGAGGAGAGGAGGGAGAGCACAGACACAACAAGAGGTTTTAGACACCTCAACAGCACCAGTGTGATCTGCATGGGGCTGGCATTCCTGGGGCTGCTGGCCCCTCCTGCATAAGCCGGGAGAGTGTGACGGAGGAGAGACACGCACTGGACACCATAAGGAGAACCTGGCCACGGAGACAGGGCCACTTTCTTCCCTGGGAGTTTGCTCAGAACCAGGCACTGCTGGGGACCATGGATGGGGAGGAGGACCCCAGGGCCCAGTGCAGATGATGGTTGCACAGACACCCCAAACTGAGAGCCCAGCCTCCAGGCAGGCGAGTGAGCGAGTGGGTGAGCAAGCGAGCAGGCACTGTGACAGCACACAGCCTGTGCTTTCCCCTCAGATCAATTTGCTACCCCCTTCTCCTTAGGAGGGAGAGAAACAGGCAGGTAAGCCTGGTGTCCACCACCCTCTCTGCCCCGCCTGTAAGGGAAGGGCTCAAGGGACAGGAGAGCAGAGAGGGAGTGTGACACTGGCCTCAGAGCCCGTGCAGGGTCGGGGAGAGAGGCTCTCCTGGCTGGGGAGTCAGGGGAAGATCGGTTTCCTGTTCAGTCTGGGCTGGGCGTGTCTTAGCTGATCTTCTGTATCAGCTTCTCGTCAGACAGGCAGTAGAGACTGTTGATGGACAAGTCTGAGATGAAGTGCTCGCAGGCTTTTCGGGTGATCTGCTTGCATCCTCGAAGGTCGATCAAGGTGACGTTGGCGATGCGCCGTAGGTAGATCAGGGTCTGGTCTGTCAATTTATTGCATCCTGTGGGGAAAGTGACCACAAGGACAATGCTATGTACACACAGCCATAGGAGCCTCAATTTCCCAGCTTTCCCTCAAAATGCTAAACAAAAGCCCCCTTTTTCCCATAACTACCTGGCTCAGAGACCAGAAGTGCCATCAGCACGGCGGCCTCTGAAGGCCCCCTGCCACCGCACTCCCTGCGCTGCAAGGCTCACCAAACTGCAGCTGGGTGGTGTCCGTGCTCTTAGGCACCTGACAACTGCTCGAGGCCTTAGTTCCCATCAGCTAGCTACACAAGGGATAGAGTTCCATGTCCTTGTCCAGATGTCAGGAAACAAATTATCATGGTTTAGTCAACAGACCATGTTCTTTCTGTTCTACTGGTCAAGCTCCAAGGAGGGCTGGGCTTCTGGGAGGCAGGGGGCAGTTTGTCACAAAACATCACAGCGCCATACCTGCCATGTTGAGCTCTGTGAGGGAGTAACGAGTGGAAGACCCAACAGCGGTGAGTAGATTGGAGGACTGATCTGTCAGGTGGCTGCAGTGACTGAGGTCGAGTCGAGACAGGAGGGGCATGTGGCGAATGATGAGGCGAAGCGTGGCATCTGTGATGTCAAGGCCCGCCAGCCGGAAGTCGGTCATGTTCCGGAGCTTGCTGCGATTGTCCTGACCTGCACAGGCAAGAGAAGGGCCTAGATCAAAATTCTCAACTCTAGTCCAGCTCCAAAGCTGCAGGCAGCTTCAGCTACTTGCTGGCCAGGCCCCCCTGCAGGGGTTAATAAGCAGAACTGCCCACACGCTTCCCTTCAGGGAGTGAGCAGTGCGTGGGGGCCGTTTCTAGGAAACCAGACACGTTTTCTTTCTTCCCAGCTGCTGGACTGTGCCTCACTTACACAGCAAAGGGGTATGTGTGGAATGCTCCTCTCCTTCCCACACTCCCGCACTTTTCTAGACTATCATGGAAACAGCTTTCAATGTTCCACCTCAACCGTGAAGCCTTCCTGGACTTCCTCGGGCTTATACTCTCTAAGCCCCAAGCTCCACTAACCCACAAAATGGACTTACTCCTTTCTTTGTTGGTAGTTATCTATAAACAGGTAACCTGTACTTGTACGCAGTCCATCATTCTGTTTTCAATTTGCATTTTTCTACTCTTCAACAGCATCAGAACCTTAGCTTCTGGGAATGAAGTTCAGCTGAAAGACAAAGCTACCCCAAGAGGAGCACAGAGAAGTCAGGCCCAGAGCATACCTGGTTTATCAGCCGGTGGAGTCAGCAAGTCCCGAATTTGAGGGTCCTTGATTCCTACTGCCCACCGAAGATCAAGGGTCCTGAGAAGGGGGCAGCTGGAGGTGCTGAGGGCAGAGACTGCAGACCAGGAGCAGCCTGCCAGGAGGAGGTCTTTCAGTCCTGCAATGGAAGGAAACAGACACGCAATAATACACTCTACCGGCCCATCCAAAGCCTCAACTACCAGCTGATCAGACCAAGGTAAATAGATCCCCAGTCTAATGGAGAGAGGGACCATGTCCTAATCCTACTCTAGTAATCCAGCTCAAAGACTCCTATGCTTTCCTAAATTACATCTAACTCTGGTGGTAAAATGGATTGCTTAGTTCCTACCAGAGTCATGTAAGTGTGAGTGACTTCCTCCTTATCCAAGACCTCAAAATGCTTAAGGGAACAAGGCCTTACAAGGGGCTGATTGAGGCAACATCTTACTCACATTTCCTCTTCAGTGGCTACGCTGAGCAGACCTGCAGGGCTGGCAGCAGCACCTGACCCCGTTCCCTTCATCGTCTACCGCAGTGACTGGCCCGCCAGTCCAGAGTGGCACCGTGGGGACTGGCAGTTAAGGTGGCCCAGGCTACGTCTCTTGCTAAGCAGAAAGGCAACAATGGCACAGACTGCTGCCCTAAATTGCCCTAAAGCAATTCTAAGAAGCGCTGCCAACAACGCAGCTTTCCCTGCCTGCCCTTGGAAGGACAGCGCAGGGCTGCTCACCTGGCAGCCTATTGACGAGCCACGTCAGTTGTTTTTTGGAGATGTTGGTCCAACTGAGGTCGAGGCTAACTGGCTGCCTCTTGATGATGCCACTGAGAGCCTGGGGTACAACAGCCTTACACCTACTCAAGTCAATTTTTGTCCAAAGTCTCTTGTCGCAGCACCTGTGACAGAAGGAAAGAGAACTAGCTGTCGATACCTGATGTCCCTTGTCAGAGGAACTTCACCACAGGCTGCTGGAGGCTTCTGGGAAAAGCAGAGCACCTGGAGGATTCACCTTCCCTAGATTCTTCTACATGCATACAAGGATCATGCCCTGTCATTTTTTTGCCTCAGAGAATAGGGATTACTTGACCAGTTCACCCTGATTTACTCTGGATGGGCTGAGAACACAGCACAATTGTTAGGGACACACAATAAAACAATATACTATAACCCCTCATTTGCATTAAAATGGTATGGCTCCCATCAAAGTATATATAAGGGAACATTAAAAAATTTCTTGACTTCTCACTGCTGGAAGCTACTAGGCTTCCCTCTACTCTCTCCCTCATCACAGTCTCTCCCAGCTGCCTGAGACGCAGGGCGCTACGTGGCACATCCACAGTTCATTTTGCCTTGAGCTCCACAAAGAGCCATTACTGTATCAGGTCGAAAGAGGCTCTTTATTAAAATCAGGCCTGGAGAGTCCTCTACCACCCTTGGGTTTCAGTGCTATCTTTACATTTTCTAGCCAGTCCAGACCAGAACTGAAAGGGAGAGGCCTGCCCTTCCACTGCAATCTACAAGTCCATAGGCCACAAATAGCACTGCAACATGCAGGCTTCTGTTTCATATTTTACAGTTCCTGCTCCCCAGCCTGGCTCAGAGTCTGGCTGGCAGGGGAAGAGGAGACGGCACATAATGCGAGTCTTATGTGGCTTGGCCTGGAAACTGAGGAATAGAGCCAGGCAGGCCCACTAGCCCTATGAAGAGAAATATTAGGAGAATTTGGGTAGATCACACATTAATTCAGATTTGGGAAATAAAAAGTTTGCAAAGAATGGAGTCTTTATTTAAAGACTGACAAAACTTCACCAATGGCACATGAAACTTCTATGGCAGAAACAGGCTGCTTACAATAGAGCAGGGGATCTCAAACTTTAATGTGTATCAGAATCCCCTGGTGGAGAATTTATTAAAAACAGATTGCCTGGCCCCGCCCCCGAGGTTCTGATTCAGTAGGTCTGAGATGGGCCCTGAAAACCTGACTTCTAACAAGGTCCCAGGTGATGTCACTGGTCCAGGCATCACACTCTGAAAACTACTGCAATGGGATTTGACCCAGATATAAAGGATATGTCCTAGGGTCCAGGAGCTCAAGGGAAAACAATGCCCAGTGGAAATCTTTGTTTATCACCTCTAGGGATCCCCCCCCTCCCTTGTCTTAACGTTTAACTTGAGAAGAAATGGCAGGTCTCATTAAGAAGGACAACTAAGTCTCAGGAAGCTTCAAAACTGAACTGCTTGCTGGAGAAAGGAATTCCGATCCAGGTTTAGAGGGTGAGAATTAAAACTATGGAAAATTGTGAGCCTGTGAGCACCTTCAGAGTTTTTTAAAAGCATGTATACCTCTCTCGTTAGATGGAGACATAACTGAGGCAGGGGCTTAACAGCAGTCATCTGTGTCACCAGCACCAGGAGAGTGACTGGCGTATCACAGGCTCTCAGCAAATGCATAACAAGTTCAGTTGACTGTGGGGTAGGGGGATTATGACTCTGAAGTTTTAGCACAAACTACAAATCCATCCCACAGGCCCAAATGTACAAATCCATTCTTAAGTCCAGTAAAGAGAGATGGGAAAGTAGCAGGGAGAGGAGGCAAAGGGCCAAATTTCCCTGATGACACCTGCAGGCACAGCTGGCCACATCTTTAACAGGACCCACCGTCTGGGGGACAGACTGGGTTGATTTAATCCTTTAGGACCCGACAAGCCTCCAGATGCCAAGACACATGCTGTTCTCATATGGAAACCTGCCACCTACTCCCGTACCCCTATTCCTGATCCCTGTATCCCTGCTCACCATTTATACCACGTCTTGCACACTCGCATACATTCACAAAGTTCTCTGCGGCTGAGGTAGCGGAAGACAGACATCCAGACCTCCCGCTGCATCCAGCTTTCGTCTCCATCCTGAGCCCAACTGCCCCGGCCATTCAGCCTGGCTGCACCCCCCTCCTCTGCACTGTCATCTTCCTCCTCCTCCTCCTCCTCTTCCTCCTCCTCTCCCCCCAGCCCCTCCTCATCCCCACGCTGGGGGGTTCGGGCTGGGCAGTGCTGCACTAGCACACGGGGGGAATGGCGAAGGTTGGCAGAGGAGGCCGTGATGGCCTGCAGCTTGGGCACAATGGATGTCCCGTGGAGCTCTTTGGTGGGCCTCTGTAGCGTGACAGTGAGGTACGATCCCCGGATCTTGGCTTTCTCAACTTCAGACAGCTCCTTTTTGCCGCTGGGATTGTTCTCCTTTTCCCGTACCATGGTGCGCTCTGTGGCCTGCAGCCGCAGCAACTGCCGCCGTTTGAAGCGCTCATCGCGGCTGGCACTGTGGTGGTCGCTGGGGCCGGCCCCAGGGGATGAACGAGTCACCACGCCCCGGGGGGAGGCCGGGTCGTGGATGAGCTGCAGCATGGAGGTGGGCGAGTGAGGTGGGGGCGTGAGGGGCTCGTCGCAGCTCCGCAGGGGCCGCAGGACTTTGGCTTGCACGGCTTCTTCGTCGCTCTCTTCCATTTTCCGCTTCTGCAAAACAGGCCCCCAAACGCCACGTCAGTGCCTCATTTCTTCAAAACCCTCTACACTTACAGGGTCAACCTCACTGTTGCTCTCAGAAGCCTAGCGAGAAGGCAGGCCACTGCTTTTCTATGGGGAAAGGGATCTCTGCATGCTGCACGGTGGTCATCTCCTCCGTCTGCAATCTAGACTCTGCCAGGATCAGCAACTGAGCTCACATCTGTGCTGGAGAAAGCTGATTACAGAGCAAAACCCTCGAAATAGGTCACTTGGGAAATCTACCTGTGACAGAAAGGTCTGTGTCCAAGTATAGAGGAGTGGGATCCAAATTTGGGCTGCATGATTCCATAGCCTGCCCTATTCATCTCTTGTCCCAATTTTTTGGTTATAATTCCCTGGGTAAAGAAATCCTTTAAAGAGGCCACAACTCTACCCCTATGCCATCTGACCACTTTAAACACCCAAGAGATGCTTCTGTCGGAAGAAAAGCAGCCTACATATATATGTGAACTAGGATGCTGATTGTGATAGCAGTAAACACTACTGACTTTTAGCTCTACCAGGGTCTAAGCTCGACCCTACCAGGCTGCTTCTTCCACTCAGCGCCCTACGCTGTCCCGGGAGACCAACCACAGGTGAGAGATTAAGCCGAGAACGAGAAACTGCACTGCTCCTAGAGGAATCTCCTCAGGATGAAAATGAGGAATTCAAGTTTGGTGAAGCCAACATCTCACAAAAAAAGCACAACCTCACCCTCTGCCACTTGTGCTCACCGGTCACTTGTCCCTTCCTGGAGCCCACCTTGGCTGTGCTGCAATGAAGCCTAACCAATGTGTTCCACTAGGTATCGTAGCAGTAGTTCAGATTTTCCTTAAGGAGACATTTTGTGTCCCTATGCAAGAATTCTGCTCCCTTTTCTCCTTATATTCTTAGATCACTATGGTTGGAAGAGAATGACCAACTTTTGGGTGCTGGCTTTTACAATGCATTAGAAGGTAATACTAAACACAGTCTCTGCCAATCCATCTGCTACAGCAAGCGCCCACCACCACCACCACCACCACCAGTGAAGACACATGTAAAAGCTATTACTAAAAGAACTTGCTGCTAGTATAAGAACTTGGAATAAGGAGAACTTTAGCACTAGTCAACTCCAGAAATCCTTGCCCTCAAAGATATTTAGACTGAAAATTCAATGACCTCAGTGCCTAAGTGGGAAGAAATAGAAAGAAAACAAGGAAACGTGTCCCGACTCCTGCGCAGGGTACCTGGAATCATCCACCAGGGCGTGGATGACTGACACGAGGCCAACGGCCTCCTCTGTATGTGCCCTTAACAGGTCTTGCCTTCCTGGCTGGAGTAACCAGCGTCTTTTTGGTCCTTTGACATGACTGGTGACCACTGGACCAGCAACAGTAGTAGCCTGGGGCCAAGGTCATGGCACTGATCCCCTCCAGAGGAGGGACGGCCTCTGTAGGACACAACTGGGCACGAGGGCAGGGCTTTCTGCCACAAAGGTGAAGATGACAAAAATGTAACCTGCCTAACTGGAAACTCCAGTATACCACCGTATTTACCAGCTGACTCAGGTCACTGCCTCCCCTCAAGTTTCATTCCTCATGAGCAGCCCAAGCTCACCTCATTTCCCTCCTCAAACAGCCCAGCTGTGGCTCCTTCTTTATCAAGGGCCCCAAACTGTAAAAGAACCTCAGGAATTTGCAGACCCCCAAGGGGGACAATATTCAATAATACAAAAAAACAAAATTTAAAATTCAAAAGAAATATAATTAACCAAAGGAAAAAAAAAGATAGCAAACAAAACAGAATAAAAAATAATCTTGCATATAAAGATGCAAAGGCAAACGTTATCCTGAGCTTGATGCTTCCTTCCTTCTCACAGTGCAAGTTTGGAGAAAGTTCCCTTACCTGGGTTTTCTCTGAGCTGTCTTCCTGGTAGCACTTTGGACACTCCCAGCAATTTGGCAATTCCTCGTTAAGCAAACCCTCTCCATCCATCTGTAGGCAGATAACGATGTTAAAAATCTGTCTCATTTAAAAAACAGACAAAACCCAACCTGTCTCTTTAGCTTCCTTTATCAAACAATAACACAGCCACATGGTTGGGAAGAGTTACCCACTCTTTAACACACTGGTCCACAGGGGAGAAAGAGAGAGAACCATCTGGCCTCACTCCCAGACAGTGGGAAACTGGCCATCCTCACTCTTGGTTACCTGATCAAGTTTAGACTCCAAGAGAAGATTCCGAAGAGTCTGGGTCAATCTGGGGTCTCTTCCCCTGACACATACATTCTCCTGAGGGTCTCATGCCACTTTGTAAAAGGAACTGGACACACAGGAACAGTGCCAGTGTGATCTTGACAGTGGGGCATAATGGTTATGACTTAGTTATGGTTTGGGGTCTCTGTGACTCAACTGTTCAGTGAGGATAAATAACAATACCCATTTTACAGGGTAGTGGTAAGGATAAAATGAATTACATACTATGTAAAATGTTTAGAAAAATGCCTGGCATGTAGTAAACACTTTGTATTAACCATTGTCATCATCATGAAGATAATACCTTATTTTATCAAATCTAAGATGCATATTTTCACATTGGAATCTTCTGAAATTGGGCTGCTTCTCACAATTAACAGTGTCTTATAATCACTGTCAGCCAGGTGGCAGTCATAACATAGCTGACACCTTCAGGAAGACCAAGAAAGTACCAGCACCAATGCACTTTAGATTTAAAGAAAACTTAAAGAAGAAACAGGTCAGACCCAACTTCACAGGGTTGTCTTAAAGATTAAACAAGGGAGTGCATGTAAAAGAGTGCTTCTTCACTCCGGCTGCACATTAGAATCACTCGGGGAGCTTTTGAACATGCCTGGGCCCAGAGTCCATGACAGAAGAGTTGACTCGACCTCTGAGGTTGAGGTCTGAACCTATTTTTTTTTTTTTTGAACCTTCTAACTACTTTTTTTGGCTGTGCTGTGCGGCTTTGCGGGATCTTAGTTAGTTCCCTGACGAGGGATTGAACCCAGACCCTCGGCAGTGAAAGTGCGGAGTCCTAACCACTGGACCGCCAGGAAATTCCTGTTACTAATTTTTTTTTTTTTTTTAAAGCTCTCCGGGTGTGCACCAAGCCTGATACAGACTGAACACACATTAAATGTTAGCTGACAGTATTACTCTCACCATCTTTCAGGAACTAATGTCCAGAGATACAATGAAGTATGTAACAGAGGCGCTGAAAGGCATGAGGCATTCCAAAACAGACTAGGCTATTCCATGATGGCCTGGGGACTCCAAACATACCCACCAGAGGCCAGACTGTAAGCTCCATGAGGGTAGGAACCAGGACTATTTTGTGTACCGGTTTATCCTCAGGGTCTAGCACAGTGCCTGACATTGAATACAGATACTGAATCAAGAGCAGATGTCAGACCACTACATGACCCACAGCTGGTGGCCCACAGTAGGGATGCTGGCAGCCTCTCATGACAGATGTTCCACTTTCCCCTGCTCCACTCAGTATCTTTAGACATTCTATCAGCCGAGACCTCATGGGCCCCTTAGGCCTCTCCTCACCTGGAGGCAGCCAGGATGAACAATCTCGTTGCAGACACAGCATTCCATGAGTTTCTTCTCAAAGTCCTGTGTCTCCTCATTTTGATCCACCTCTCCACAGAGGGAACACGTGACTGAGTGAGGCAGTCTGGGCTACAAGAGGACAAAGACAGAAACCAAGAAAAGAGCAGGCTTAGATCCTTATCATTTCAGCTTCCCTTTAACCGAAGATGGGACGATTTGGTTCCTGTAATTCTCTAGTAAACACTTGGAGAGCACAGAGACCGGGTGGTGAGAAGAGAGGTTTTGGCAGGAAAAAAGACTAAGGAAGAAAATGGGGAGCGTCAACTAGCTGAGGACAAGAGACCAAAAGAGATCAGTTTATTTTCAGTTGGCCTGTCCTTGGCCTCTCAGGTCCTTCCTTTCTAATCCACTTAAAGAGGGGACAGACAGCAGTGATTTGCCCTTCAAATGCTGGTCCCTCATTTGAAAATTGGCTAAGGCTGAAAGATTAAATTAGATTATTTTAAATATTAGATACCTTCCTTCTAAACCCAGAGAAAAAAGGGACAAAATGAAGAAAGCCATAAAGAGAGCAAAACCTTGTCTTCCCAACTCTGAAGTCTACACTATGTGTATTTCGGTCCCCTGGTACCACCCCCCCTCCCCCATATTCTTTACCCAGCAGATCACTCACTGCCAAGCACTGCCGGAGAACACAGGACTGCTTCATGCGACCAGGGCCCCCAAACTTCTTCATGTCCCTGCAGTAGTGGCAGACACCACACTCTCCTTGCACACAGGCTTTGCATTTTCGACATCGCACTCGTCTCCGCCTGGCTCCTGACACTATGGGGGAGGCAGCAGCTGGCCTCACAGGTGTTAAGCGTGGAGCTGGTTTCATAGTGTGAGGCTTTGTGATGGGAATGGTAGGAACCCGCACCTTTGGCCGGGTCGGGAATTTAAGCTAGAAAGAGAAAGCAGTGAGGTCAAACATATCAGGTAGCTTTAAGGACTGGAGGGGGTAGAACATTACACGGCTTGGCAAACTATGGCCGGAGGGCAAACCGCCCACTGCCTGTTTTTGTAAATAAAATTTTATTGGAACAAAACCATGCTCCTTTGTTTATGTTTTGTCCGTGGGTGCTTTCAAGCGCAGTGGCAGAACTGAGAAGCTGCAACAGACTGTATGGCCTGCAAAACCTAAAAAAATTATCTTTATTTATTATATTTATTACCTACATATTATCTTTACGGAAAAAGTTTGCCAATCCCTTCAGACTACTTCAGCCCCATCCCTCTCACTCTGCTGAGCTGCCCTTCCCTGAAGCTTTCTATGTACCAAAGTCATTCCAGGGGCACTCTAATATTTCCTTATCCTGAATATTACTACTCAGAATACATTCCTGAAGAAGACAGTAAACTACCTGAGGGTGAGACGAGTCTTGTTCTTTATTATTCCAAATCCAAGCTTACAACCTGGTACACAGGAGACACTCCAATAATAGTTAAGGGTGGAATAAATCTCTAAGGTATATGTTTATTAATTTTAGCACTTGTTATTTTACCCCGCTGGTTATCTTTTCAAGAACAAGGACTATGTCTTCCACTTCTTTAATTTCCCACTGTGCCTTAAGTACTTTTCTGACACAGAACACTCAACAGCCAGGGCCAGAAATGCTGTTTTGAGGCAGTCCCACGTGGCCATGCATGAGCCAAGTGGGACGACACTACTTAGGAAGGAGGAAGTGGTTCTTCAAAGACATCTTTTAGCTCCACACCTTTATATTCTGCCTAAACGTTCCTGGAATGTGATGGCTCTGCAAGTTTTAGCTGGGGAACCAAAGAAGGGCCTAATTTATTTGCCGGACTCACGACCAGGATCAGAATGCTATCACTGACCTTGACAAAGAACAATATGGGAAAAAACTATACAGGACCTGACTGAAGAGGCATGAAAATTCATAACTGACAATTTATTAACTAATGGGTAACTGTTTTCCTCTCTTTTCAATTCAATACTGAAAAGTCCAAATTAAGGGGAACCTTGAGAGTGTGGTCTCGCTCCAATATAGACACATTCTAGCCTTTTAAATGTGTATGCAATTATTTTAACTAGTTTTACATCAAATGTATGAAAATAATTGAGTCACTGGGCCAGAAGGATAGGAACTGATCCATTCTTGGCATCTGAACCTGGAGGCAGGTCTCCTAGTTTGACAGTTCTGTTAAGAGAGTCACCTCCAAAGATAGCCAATTATCCTGACTTAAGAGGCAAAACAGAACTGAGTAATGATTTTCTGTCAGTTTACACTAATGCAACCAAAGCTGTCTGCCTCTAGTTGTTTTTTTTCTTCCAGGAACAGTAATGGTTAGCCAGCAAAATGTTTCAGCAGCCTGAAGAATAATGTCTTACCTTATCCCTTTTCGGCCACTGTACAATAGGGACTCCAGTGAGGGCTAACTTGGGATCACTGTTGGCAAGCTCCTCCAGCAAAATCTAAGGGTAAGATAGGAGAGAAGAGGGGAAAAAAGGACACAGTGAACAAAGAGCCAACCACTCCTAACAGCATCCAGACTTAGCCTCAGTCCCCCTAAGCACCAAGGTGAAGGGCAGGCTGGCAACTGTCTACATTTTCCCTTCATATAGAGAGAGACTCACTGCAAAACAAATCGAAGATGGAAAAGAACTCAAACGAGTGCAGTACTATCAAGACTTCAAATTTACTTTTGTTTCCAACCCCATACTTGTGTACTTACTGTAACCACTTACGCTACCGCTGTGAAAAGTGTTGTCACACAGTTCTATATATGACAGTAAAACTTTACCTCACCCCATTACTCTTCTACACCAGTTAACGAGTATTATCATGTATTTAAATATTGCCTTCATTTTGCAGATGTTATTGGCAAAGTGGCAAAAAAAAAAGGATTGGCTAATACTGAATTAATAATATGAACAGCAGGGTCTTAATGTCTTGATTCAACCCCGGGCTCTGTTCTTCTAAGGCTGATTACAGAAATCTCAATCTCAACTCTCTCTCTCTCTCTCTCTCTCTCTCTCTCTCGCACACACACACACACACACACACACACACACACACACACACACACACACACACACACACACACAGAGTTATTTGCCTTTATTCCCATAAAGGGGGGCAGGAACAACCTTAGGGGCAATAGTTCCCATGACTTTAGCCAATCTAGTTTGAATGACTTCAGGTACAATTCTACAGTAAGAAACTGCCACTCAAGTGAGTCACACTGGTCGAGTGTTATTTCGAAACAAATCTTTTATGTTTTAGACAGAAATTTCTGAGTCCCAAACCTTCTAGCAGAACGAACAAAATCCCTCCTCATCTGACCGCATGAGCCCTAAAGCAATGGCAACTGCAAAAACAACACAAATCTAGAAGACAAGTTACACAATTTCTTTCTGGTTGCTTTAGGTGTATACAGGATATTAACTGTTTCAGGGAAAAGTAAACTTTGATCCTGGACAGGCCAGCATGCCTGGGCCATTTTTAATAATAATTCTCATAATCCTGTGGGGTCTGTGCCTAGAGACCAGGACTTTTTGAAGCATGAGGCATTTCTCTACCAAGTTTTTTCATCCTTAACCTAAGGATCATGCTGCAAATCCAGAGTTGGGACTCAGAAAGACCCTTTAACTCATACCCATGAAGCTCCTCCACGATGATCCCCTTTGCCAAATCTCCAGATGCCTCTCACACTCCCCCAAACTGATTTCATTTGCAGACGTTTTATTTACTTCGAGTTGCTATGGCACCCTATTCTGGAGCCTGCTCTTAGCACCACACTGCGTGGGGGTGAAGAGGCGGGGTGCAGTGCCACGTGGGACTAGGCTCTGGTACGGGCTCCTAATCTCCCCAGGGTGAAAAATTCAGGTCCATTCAAAATGTGTGCTAGGGAGTGCACGGCTCCCCTCCCCCGCTTCGCACTGCCGAGGAGGAGGACTCTGCCCATTTCCTCTGCCTGCAAGCACTGAGCTGTCCACAAACAGGGACTTTCCACTCTCAGCAGAACAGACTACACAGAAAGATCCGCAATTGTTTAAGAGTAGAAAAGGAACCTAACTATTCACCAAAAGCAGTCTACCTGCAAGACTTCTGTGGGGGACAGGGAAGGGTAGGTGGAGGAACTGTGTCTGTGTTGGGGTGCGGGGCGGGTGGAGGGGGGCAGCTGCTCACACATACACGACTCAGTTACTAGGGTCTGTGTGGGTGTGGAGGGAAATGCAGATTTCCTTCTAAGCCTTATTTCACCGGGGCCATACGACCAAGCACGTCCTGCCTTCATCAGAAAAGGCAGACTCCAGCTGAGGCCCTTCAAGAAACCATATAAAGAAGCCACCACCCTTCACCAGAGGGGGTTTGGGACAGGGAGCGGGGGTGGAGTGCGGAAAGGCTGACGCCTATCTAGGCTCCTGGCATTCGAGAGAATGTTCAAGCACAAGCCCACACCCGACACAGCCCAGGAAGGGGAAGAGAACCGCGGGCGCCTAAGTAGAGAAGGGGAAAAGATTCCCAAAAGCCAAACGACCCAATTTGAAAGCACATCCCACCAGGAGAGGGAACAAGTGCAGTGACGGCACAACCAACACCTAAGCATTGTCCCGGACTCGCTCGGCAGGCAGTTCTTCTGCCTCTTCACCGAGACAAAGTCCCTACAGTTACATACACCCCGAACCAGAAAGGGTTTGCCGCCCGCCTGCCTGACCTTGCGTTTCTCGTCGCTCTGGAGCTGCCGAGGCTCTTGGTTGAAGTTTCCCCAGCGTCTTTGTTTTGCTTTCTGTATTGGAAGTTGTGCTGAAGGACTTAGGTTTTCTGCCTCTAGGAGAAATCCCAATTTACTTGAAAATTCTGAAATCTCCCAGAGCAGCTAAGGCAGGAGAGTCGGGCTAACCCCTTCAGGTTACCCAGAGGGAGCGGCGTGCAGTGCTCTAAGCTCCTTCTCGAGCCCTTCAGCTCAGCCGCGGCTTCCTGTGACTGCGAACAATGCTGCTGCGTCACCCACATGCAGCTCCCAGAAATGCTTTGCAACGGAAGATGGCAGGAGGGGAGCCGAGCTCGAGTGAGTGAGCCAGCAGAGGGCCCAGCGTCCTGCGGCAGAGTCAGGAGGGGGTGTGCTGGGCAGGCGCTCTCTGCCCGGCGATTGGAGGAGAGCCTGCCGGGGAGGTGAGCCGGCCACGCCCCGCCTTCTCCCTCCCACCATCACCACAAGAGGAGAACCCAGGGCCGGCCCCCAGGGCTCTGGCTGGCTGACTTCGGAAGGCGCCAGCAAAGGCAAGGCTTTAACCCATTCCAAGTCTGGTCCCGCGTTCGTCCTTGCCTCGGTCCACACCCTTCCCCTCAGGGTCACCTCTTATGGTCACGGCTGGTGCTCTCACTGGCTGCACACACCGATCTCTCCCCACTCTCAGGCAGACAGCGAGAGTCGCCCGAAGTTCAGCCTCTGCAGCTGAGTCAGGCCCCGGAGCTGAGCTCCTCTGGAGTTACCTTCACTCCCTGAACAACCGGCCTGCTTCACCTGCCCCTCCCCCAGCCCAGAATCCAGAACCAGCAAACGTTCCCAGAAAAACCTTCAGAATGACACATTTCAACCAATACTGAGGTATTCAATACAGTACGTCTGTTTAATATCAGCTACTTCCACAACAGATCCCGGCCTCTGCTCACCACCCGGGGAGCCTCCCACAGTGAGAGAACCGCCTGGGCAGCTCTGCTGGCAGTTCCCTCGTGACCAAGTCAGACCAGCTGAGGAGAAATCTCAGGTCAAGGAGCTTTACTCTCCTACCTCGGAACCAGGCACAGGGAACCAGGGGAAGCGCAGCTGCCAACTCCACACCTGCCAGTCTCCTGGGACCCTGCCCCTTGGACTACCCCACCCTCAGGACACCAGCCCTCCCGCACATCTCCTATGCCTATGCCAGTCGTCTGTTCTGCCTGCCTCTTTCTTGATATTCCCTGGATGAAGCAGTCAGCCTCACATCCTGTCAGACACCTTCATGCCACTTCTGACAGCCACCCGAGTGACACGTGTCACCCACTCTCCACGCACCGATCCATGGTCAGGGTTAAGCTCAGACGGAATGAGCACTCTCTCAGGCTACAGTGTCCCATATATTGGGACCAGATTTATGTAATTTTTAGACTCTAATAAATGTAACTTGGCTTTTTTGGAAATGACAGAAGCTGCTTTGAAATAAACATCTCAGGCCACTGAGAACCTAGCTCTTAACCACTGGAAACATGCTTATTTATTCTAGCTTATTCCAGGACAGCTGTTTCAGTGAGTTTCTGGTGCAGTCAATGGCCTAATAGGCTCTCTGGGGCCTGGGGCTTTGGATGCCGGGCACTGCATATTTTAATTTTTACAGTAGTTTACCAAGGAAAAGGAGGGACTTTCGTGCTCTTCTGTGGAGCTCTTCCTGGAAATGTTTTAATGGTCATTCTAATCCTAAACCTCATTTGCACTTTATCTTAAGACTCAGAGACCCTGTGTAATTAGTCTTAATCAGTGGACTGCCTGGGAAGTCCCTAGCCTATTATGTTAGAAAAACCTTCCTTAACAGTGTGAGAGGTCTTCTTGGAAAATGCCTGTTTTGGTCTTAGTGTTATCTAACCTAGAGGGATGATGAAGTATGCACAAATACTTGAGAAACAAGTTACTCCAAAACAAAACAAAACACAAGTTCAAGTTGTAGCGAGCAGAAATTCTAAAGGCCACCGGAAAAGGACAAAAACCAGACAGGGCACTAGGAAACTCACTCCCGGTAAGTTTTCAAATCACACATTACATAAGACCTAATTTTTTTCTCCTATTAATTCAGAATAAAAGATAGGCAACAAAGATGAGAATAAGAATATAACGTTATATAATACAGGAATATAATGAAAATATTTTTAAAGAATTGTATCTATTTTAACCTAACCTATATGCCTTGGAGCTGAGTTAAATTATTTAAAACTTTTTAGTCAGTAAGACTATGTGAATTATTACAAATATCTTGTCAGTAGAAATTGCAAATGAAGTTTTATTTATACAAGTTCTTTTTTTTCCCTCCTCATCTGGCTTAATGGACTAAGTTCTAATTACACTGGGTCCTCAATCAGCTCTTCTCTTTATTAGTGGCAGAATCACTCCCAAAGTGTCAGATGAAGGAAATTTCTGATTAGTGTTTCTGTATTTATTCACAACCGTAACTCTCTGCTTCAGTCCCATCATACTCCTGGGATGGAGCTTAGTGTAAATTTTTACATCACAGTTACAAAATAAAATGTTAGAATCTTAGATCAGAGCAGCAGTAGCCAATTGTACCACAAAGAAAAAATTTCAAATTTATAAATTGAGAGCTTTCATCATTTAGATGATGTTGTAGTAATCAATCTGTATCATCTAACAGGAAAGTTTATTAACTGGTAAATTAAAAAGACTGGCACCTCCTTCCCTTAGAACAGAATCGACCACCTGTAAACCTAGAAGGCACTTACTTTCTTAGCCCACTTAAAATGCCTGCTCCACCACTGGACTGTAAGCCCCCTGAGGGTTTGGTCCACAGTATGTTCGCATATTTATACCAACTCTAAGCCTGGTTCCTGGCAGAGAGTAGGCAGGCATTATTCACATTAGTGGAATAAGTGAATTTCATAGATTTGTAACAGTTAATTTTTTTCTGTAATAATGATACTGTTTATTAAGTACTTTACTAACATTATCATTAATTTTCACAACATCCCCACTGAGGTAGATGTTATTTTACAGAGGAGAAAACATGCTTTTATAGATCTAGTATCCTGCCCAAAAGTCACATGTTTGCCAAGCTTATCAAAATGTTTTAGAGAAAATAGGAAAGTAGACAAATATTCAATAACCCTGAAATTGTTTCATTAAGTGAGCTGGGCAGCCAAATGTATTGATATATTAAAAGCTTCTTTATATACACACACACACACACACACACACACACACACACACACACACACATACATTAAGAGCTCCTTTATTACCAAAATAAACACAAACAGAACAGCAAAGTCTGATTAAAACTTCAGTCTTCCAGCCGACTCCCACCATCTTGCTATGACTCACTGTCAGCAGCTGATAGGCCCCCCTCCAGCCCCGCTGTAATGCACATACAAACAAAGACACTTTTTCTTACATTAATGGGATTGCACTATACATACTGCTCCAGGTCCTGCCTCTTTATTCAACATTTCTCAAGGACATGGCCTCTCAATTTTAGATTAGGAGCCAAGGTTACTCACACCCCTCCCAAATAGGACTTTACACATGCTCATTACTTTCCCCTGAACTCTGCCAATAAATCAACACTTTTTAATGCCTCATTTTTCATCTAATTCCCTTCAAACTCTATACTCTATGATCTTTCTTCAACACTGTAGAACATTTTAGAATCTTCAAAGCCCTTTTACCACATCAGTAAAATTGACTTTTCTCCCAGGGAATAGGTAATTACGGATGTCTCGAGATATCCACCAATTTTCCTCTCATCTCTTCTCCTAGTTATTTGTGAGAGTCATATAGGCTACAACAAGAAACAATCCCTCTCTCTGCAGGAAGGGTAAACTCTGGGCTTGCTTTTGTCCTTTGCTGCAGTGTAGCCTTCTGTGCTACCACAGCACCAAGTTCTCTAGCACTGCAGTCTCCAGCTGTGCAGTGATTCGGCACCCACCCAATCCAATGCTTTTTTTTCTTTTTGGTGATGCTTAGATTCTTGAAGTATTTAAGCCATAAACTCAGTGTTATCTAAAGCTCAGATTAAATATAACTGGTCAAATGTAGGAATAATCCATTTGATCTTAAGTGAAACTACCTGCAGAACTGGGTTCTAAATCTTTTGTCTTCTGTTATCAGCTACATTTTGACTATGGTATTGGGTAAACAAGAGAAGGAAGAATTCAAACACTGTCAGTCTATGCAGTCATCCTACTGGGCCACTCGTTCCTCATGCTCTGGTCTCTATGCCACTCTGTCTTAGTGAGCAATGGCAGCCATATTTTCCATGATTCCTGATAAACAGGAAGCTCTCTCTAGACACTTTTCACAGTGTTAACAGTTCTCTTTAGATGGCTCTTCTTAACTCATTCCCTTTCTTGCTGCCTCCTTTTACTCTGCTTAATATTTGACACAAATCTTTCTACATTTTCCCCTACCACTCTGCCTCTGCAAATATCCTTATTCAACTACATTAGTTAAGGGAGTTTGTGTATTTCTATCATGACATTGGACCTGTACAACTGGTTAGTGAATTATAATATGACTTCCTACAACTGAATTCAATGAAATCAAATCCATCTATAGACAGCCTTTAGGATTAAAAAGATATTTTTCAAAAAAAAAAAAAAAAAAAAGATATTTTTCTTTTTCATGAATTAGAGATACAGATTCCCCAGGCCACAAGAACGTTAGTGAGAGATAAACTTACAAATCTTTCTTCTTAGGGTTCCTAAAGGCAATTATACAAGTTAATAAGTCGCCAAAGTCACGATTTAATGTTTCCTACATGCATCCATGATGGAATAGCTACATGAAAAAAGAAACTTCTGGGGAGTTCCCTGGTGGCCTAGTGGTTAGGATTCCAGGCTTCCACTGCCGTGACCTGGGGTCAATCCCTGGTCAGGGAACTGAGATCGTGCAAGCCGCGCAGCGCGGCCAAAAAAAAGGAGAAACTTCTGCAGAAAAAAAGATGATGTTACACTCAAAGTCTCAGGGAAACATAATTATATATGTCCCATCACAATGGAAAAGAAAAAATGTAAGTGCCCTTTGTTCACTCAGGGGTGGGAAGTGAGTTTGGGAACTGGTTTGTGAGTCTGGAAAAGTAGGCTAAGTTTGTTTTGCTGCACATTAATCATTACAGATATAGGACCACACCCACCTGGAACTTTGTTATTTCCTCCCATAAATACAAGCCACAATGATAACTACCTGCCTTGTCTAGAACAGCTTTATAAAACCAAACTATAAAACCAACTGTCCAGCTTCTATCACTATGGAGAGGACCAACCTCACTAGGGTACCACCCCTTTTAGTCTCTTAAAGTTTTTACCATTTCACTGATGCATAAACAGTAAGATATAATTAAAATGTCAATCGAAGAAAGAAAAAATTAAAAAAATTAAAAGTCTAGGTCCTATCCCAGTCTTTGGAATTCTTTCCTGAGGTATCTGGCAGAAGGTAGGGAGCACCTCAGCTGGTTGGTTAGTGGTGGCCAAGGGAAAACTTGAATCAGGAATCAGCAATGGAAAAGATGTACTATGAGATATTTCGCCCATCTTCCTTAAGGTCACTAAAATTATTCCTTATAAATTCTTCTGTGGCTTAAAACAATCTATATGACAGGTTTGAAAAATAACACTTACTACAAATGGTGAACTAGCTTTCTAATACACATACCCATGCCCTGCATCCAAGACATAATTCCAAACAGTGATTTAAAGACTTTTTGGTGTTCATATTAAAGGTTACTTGTGTGTGTGTGTGTGTGTGTGTGTGTGTGTGTGTGTGTGTGTGTGTGTGGCCGCACCGGGTGGCATGTGGGTTCTAAGTTCTCTGACGAGGGATCGAACCCATGTCCCCCTGCAGTGGCAGCGTGGAGTCTTAAACCACTAGACCACCAGGGAAGTCCCCAATGTTTATGTATAACGAAAGATTTAATAGAACTCTCTCCAGTTCAGACAGCTCAAATCTGGATTCCTTAAAAATAAGCTCATTTCTTTGAGACCAATACATGAGGGGTGGGCTGGGCTTTGAAGATTACTAATGCTTGGAGACTTATTGAGAAAGAAGAAAAATATACAACAAGAAGAAACTTGATATAGCAATAGGATGAATTATGTTTAAAATGACACTTTTCTCAAAAGTTGCCCCAATGTATTTAAGTCTTAATACTAGATAAATTTGAAGCTAAATATGTTAAACATGCTCAACATAACCCAACATTTCTATTTCTTTCCTCTAAATCTGCTTGGGGTAAGACTGCTAGAGATTGTTATTGGCCACTTTTATTCTGCAATAGGCCTCTTTATCTTAGTGTAACTTAAGTTCAAAGTAACATTTCTTAATACAAACATTTTCTCGGGCTCTTCTTTTTTTTAGGGTCAGCCTGAAATCAGGATTTTTAGGACTAGATTTAAGTCCTAACTGAACGTACAAATGTTAGTATTTTCTTAACAGGGAACTACCTCATTCTAGGAATTGAAACACTGCACAGCCCACACACACACACACACACACACACACACACACAATTAACTTCTTTCTCGCTGAACCAAGACTACCCAAAACTCCCAAATTTTCTCTCAGAATCCAGAAACTGAATGCCCTAGCCAGATCAATAGCTGTCATGCAAAATAACCAACCCTTACCTTTACATCAGCAATGAGAGCATCTTCGTCTTCTATCCCTGTAGGGACACATTTCTTGTGCAGTGGCAGAGACTCCAATTTATCTACAAGGCAACGAAGGCCTTCAAGCTCAAAATGGGTCAGATGCACCTGTCGGTCCTTTCTGGGGCTACACTGGGGATCCCATACTTGGCCATTGTGGGAGCCCCGGCTAGAGTCAGAGGATGAGTCCCCAGACAAAGTTTTCTTCAGACTTGGAAGACTTCGGCAGGTTTTGCCCAGTCCATCATAATCCAGGTTAACCCCATTGGCTACAGGGCTAGTGAGGACAGAACGCCTGCTGCTCAAGCGCCGGGGTTCTCGATCTACTGCTTCCTCATCCCCATTTCCAGACTCCAACCCATTTAACTCCAAATCTGCCAGTATGAAGAGAAAATGCAGTAAGAACATGACACATGGCCATGTGATCAACAAGAGAAATAGGTAGTATGGGAGGGGCCCTGAGGTTATAAATGACAAAGCTGTCACATTTTAAAAATGGTCTTCCCTATTCCAACCCATTTGTCCACTGTTGAAAACCATTTACAGGTAAAAATAGGATCCTGAGCTAGCAGGACAACTGAGGTAACAGTCAACTAGATTTTTAAAAGATTGGGAAGGGTGCAGTCTTTAAACTGTGTGCTAGAAATAAGTTACCTATGAAAACAGCTGTAAATTAGTTTCAAGTTCAAACTTAATTTGGCTATTATGGGATTTCATTATCTTTTAAAAAAATAGTATGAAGCATATTTAAAAAGTAGTTTTGTTCAAAGGTTTCACCATAAAATTAAGCTTTGGAATTGAAATCTTAGCAACATGGCTAATAAAACAAAGTGAATATTTTTTAAAAGAAAGATTTTGATAATCAAAACGAAGTGAAAATAAATGTTTTAATGAAAGAAGAATTTTAAAATGTTAACTGATCTTTTATTATGAAAGTAACACATGTTGACTATTAATAATTTTTTAGAAAATACAGGAAGGTGCAAAGAAGTAAATAAGTCAGCCCATATCTCTCCACCCTTGGATAACAACTCAGTGTGATGTATCTTCTGTCCATCTTTTCCTATACATATGTGTATGACTAAGACTTGATGTATGTTTTTTTTGTAAACCTTATAATTTTATTTATTTATTTTTGGCTGCGTTGGGTCTTCACTGCTGCGCGCGGGTTTTTCTCTAGTTGTGGCGAGCGGGGGCTGCTCTTCGTTGCGGTGCGTGGGCGTCTCATTGCAGTGGCTTCTCTTGTTGCCGAGCACGGCTCTAGGGGCGCAGGCTTCAGTAGTTGTGGCACGTGGGCTCAGTAGTTGTGGCTCGTGGGCTCTAGAGCGCAGGCTCGGCAGTCGTGGCGCACGGGCTTAGCTGTTCCGTGGCATGTGGGATCTTCCCGGACCAGGGCTCGAACCCGTGTCCCCTGCACTGGCAGGCGGATTCTTAAGCACTGTGCCACCAGGGAAGCCCGACTTGATGTATTTTTAAACAAAATTAGGATCATGCTGTATGTACAATTCTGCATCTTGCTTTCATGTATTGGTGAGCATGTTTCCGAAATGCTAAGGCAAAAAGTATCTTGCTTGGATTGAAGACTCTCCATTAAATACATGACCACAGGACACTACAGTGTTGGCTCCTCTTTATTTTTAAGGCATGGAATAGCCTAAAAATGTATAACTGAAACTATCTTGACATCCAGTAAAATATTTCTCTTGATAGAAGTTGGGGAAACATTAAAGCACAGATGTTAAGAAAATACATTTTAGAATCTTACCAACATGGTTTCAGCTGTAGCTTTCCCACTTATTAACTCTTAGCTCATGAACAAGTTTTTTAATCTCCTTGAACCTTAACGTCCCCATTTGTAAAATATGCACAACAATACCTACACCTCACAGGTAATAATAATAACTTAATGTATATAAGCTGCTTAGTTTGGTGCCTGGAATATAGTAAGAGTAATTATGATGATACGATCCTAGTTTTTATTGTGCCAAAGACCATTCTTTATACAATAAAACATTTTAGACAACTGATTACTCTTTCTTTTTTTGGCTGCGCTGTGTGGCTTGCAGGGTCTTAGTTCCCCCACCAGGGACTGAACCTGGGCCATGGCAGTGAACGTGCGGAGTCCTAATCACTGGACCACCAGGGAATTTCCAACTGATTACTTTCGTGAGGAGCTAAGTACTAACAACTCACACAAAGATGAGATCCAGAATATTTCATTTAGCCCTAGTAATTCACATCTGGGTAGGAGGATCAGCTGTAACCAGTGTTCAGCTTCAGTGAATGGATTTGGTACTTCTAAGTAGATAAGTAAAAAAGACAAACTATAAAAACAGAACTACTGGACTTCCCTGGTGGCGCAGTGGTTAAGAATCTGCCTGCCAATGCAGGGGACACGGGTTCGAGCCCTGGTCTGGGAAGATCCCACATGCTGCGGAGCAACTAAGCCTGTGTGCCACAACTACTGAGCCTGCGCTCTAGAGCCCGCAAGCCACAACTACTGAGCCCACGTGCCACAACTACTGAAGCCCGAGTGCCTAGAACCCGTGCTCCACAACAAGACAAGCCACCGCAATGAGAAGCCCGTGCACCGCAACGAAGAGTAGCCCCTGCTCGCCGCAACTAGAGAAAGCCTGCACGCAGCAGTGAAGACCCAACGCAGCCATAAATAAGTAAATTAATTAATTAATTAAAAACAAAGCAAAACAAAACTACTGAGCAACAGCCTACGGAATAGTCCCAGTCTCACCCTCAGTCCTGCAGAGTATCTTGAAAGTTCATGTAGGTGGAACACTTACCCATGTTAAGGGACTCTTTCTGAAATTCCTTAGTTAAGTGGGAACGGTTGGTTATGCAGTACACATAGCGCTCTAACACGTACCAACACATCTCATAGTAGAATGGATAGCGGAACTTATTTGGAACCTATACAGGAAAAAAATAATGAAAAAATCAAGCTGATAACAATTTTCAAGGAAAGAGAGTAACAAACAATCACTGCAATAATTAGCCCAGGAAAAACACTCTCCAGTTAACCTGTAAACCTAAGTTGTCATGTGGAGCAAGAAGTTAAGTGGATCCGTCAACTTAGAAAATGTTGGTCTTGGGAAATAATCACTGAAGATAAAAGGTACTTGGAAAGACCATTTAGAACTATCAAGAAGCTGTCTTGTTGAGTGGGAAAGCACCAAAAACAAGTTTTGAGACAGAGAGTAAAATGTTAGGAAGACACAATATACTTAATTGAGAAAATTGTTTTAGGGTTCTTAGGATACAAAGGCATACCAACCACTCTTGCCTTTACTATGGTTTTACCCTGAACCAGAAGGCCATGAAACACAGAACATAATGGAAAATCAGGACACGAGATAAAGTTATATGTTTTTATTATGTCCTTACATATATGAAAGTATGATTAGAGATGCATTCTCAAGCTATATCTAGTCTAGGACATGAGACTGAGTACTTCCCCCACTATTAACTCTCAGCTTGCCTGTCTCATACATTGTAGTCTACCAAGATGGTATGTCCACAAATCAGGTTACTACTCCACGTGGCCTAATCAGTTGCTATCTTTAGTCTTCTTTCCAATTCTCCCCAAAAGTAGCATGAAATTATTCCAGCTGAATTATAATAAAAATAATTGCCCTTTAGATCTACCATAGTCAAGGAAATGGCAAATCAGCGTGGATCAACGAGTGAGGAAGATCAACCATGGGGACTATCCTAAATACAGGCATAACTCATTTTATTGTGCTTTTGCTTTACTGAGTTTTACAAATTGGAGGTTTGTAGCAACGCTGCACTGTCAAATGACGGTTAGCATTTTTTTAGCAATAAAGTATACTTTAATTAAGGTATCTACTTTTTTTTAAGACATAATGCTACTGTACACTAACAGACTACATATAATGTAAACATAACTTTTATATGCACTGGGAAACCAAAAAAATTCATGTGACAGTTTACTGCAATATTCGCTTTATTGCAGTGGTCTGGAACCAACTCTGCCATATCTCTGAGGTATGTCTGTATATTCTGCCCGCCTTCTTTTAGAGAGGCCATCTCTCAAAAGGATAAGGCAAACAATACTCTTAGGATTGTTTTGAATATGTAACTCCTGAAGATGTTCCCACCTCCTTTCAAAGCTCCATGTCAGGCAGTCTTCCCCAATCAAGGAGACCCAGATGGGAGTCCCTTTTCAAAACCCTTCACTAGGTCACAGGGCATCACTGTGGAATGAGGAGATCACTTTCCTCATTGCAAGGCAGGAGACACGTGTACTTTTCATTAGCTTTAAAACGCAGAGGCTTCAGGCTCTGAATCTCGGTCTCTTATTGCCACTACATCTTTAACAACTATAAGAGGTTTATCCACCCTTATTTGAAAATCAAATTAATTTACTTCTGGTACAGTAGGAGGGAACACAAGAATTAATAGATACTTGATCCCCCCCAAATTAAACATAATATACTGGGCTTCTCTGCTCGCCTTTTAAGTTTCATTAACACTTTTCTGAAAGGTCTTTATTAAAAGTTCAGGACAACCCAAAATTCTAAAACCTCTGGGACTCTGTTGAGAGTGGAGTAATACTGACAGAAAATAAATAAATAAATAAAATATAAAATGGGCATTAAACTTTTGATTTTTCACTTGGAACTCAAGAGACTGTACTAATAATAGCCAAGACATCACACACCCAAACTGTGCCATTACATTTTACCTACGCTGCTAGACACCACAGAGCACAGCAACTTCTAAGACTGGGTTAGAATGTTTTTGGAAGAAAAAATTTTAATACTCATTATAAAATTACTGAGCCTTTAAGAGCTATCAATAGAATAATTACCAACAATCAAGTTCAAATAGTATATTTCTACACTGGCATGGCAAAAGTAACCAGAACATTGTCTTAAATTTACAACACTTTATATTTCTTTCCTAAAGCATTCTCTACACATTCTCTTTTAAGTTAAATTCTGTAAGTTTATAGAAGTTAGTAACATAATAAACATATGTCAAGTTGGTATTGGCAATGTAAAAGCTTGGTGTAGAAAGTAAAAAAAAAAAAAAAAAAAAAAAGCTCTGTGTGTACATACGTAGAGGACCCAATGAAATGTTACAGAAACACGGAAGGGTTCCTATTTGGAATGAAAGAATTAAGCCCTTCTTAGGAAAAATGGAATAATATAGCAGTTAGATACTGAAATTTGACATTTTCTGATAAAGTCCAGGAAAATTAGACAGATAAATCAACATCAGTTATTACCAGTTTAACTGTCTGAAGGAAATTTTTCATGCAGAGATAAGGTGCTCATTTTACCTACGCCATTGAACATATATTCTCCCTTTCTTCCCTCAAACTGAGCAAACAATTAAGCTATGGGTATAATAGCTATTTTTAGCCAAAAAAAGGGAATGTTTTTTAAAAACATTTTCAGATTGAATCTTACAGCAGTGTAGGTGGTATTACCTCTTAGAATGATTTTGAGTTAAATAAGAGTATTTTACTATGAAATTATGTAATTTTTCTCTTTTGAAACATTTAAACTATTTTTACTGTTACTATAACTTAAAACTTACTAAACTACTTACTGTTTTCTGTAGTTTCATTACTTTTAACAAACAAGCAGAAGTTCACGTCTATAAAATTTATTTAAAAAGCACTGCATCGGGCTTCCCTGGTGGCGCAGTGGTTGGGAGTCTGCCTGCCAATGCAGGGGACACGGGTTCGAGCCCTGGTCTGGGAAGATCCCACATGCCGCGGAGCAACTAAGCCCGTGAGCCACAATTACTGAACCTGCGTGTCTGGAACCTGTGCCCCGCAGCAAGAGAGGCCGCGATAGTGAGAGGCCCGCGCACCGTGATGAAGAGTGGCCCCCGCTTGCCACAACTAGAGAAAGCCCTCGCACAGAAACGAAGACCCAACACAGCCATAAATAAATAAATAAATAAATAAAATTAAAAAAAAAAAAAAAAAAAAAGAGATGGTTCTCTTTAAAAAAAAAAAAAGAAAAAAAAAAAGCACTGCATCCTCTCAATTCTAACAGGGCAATCCCTATAACTCCAACAATACCAATCTTATATCTAACATATAGTATAATAGCTCCAACCAGAATAAATGTTTCAAAATAGGCACCAAAATGGTTAACTGATCATGTTCACAGTAAATTGGTCAGTGACTACTCCTTCTAAAAGTTGTGAATTCTTCATTAATTGTTATTTTCTGATTTTTGATTTTGAAAACTTTCAAATCCACCAAAAAGTTTAAAGAGCAGTACCACTAAGACTTCCACAGCGTCTCCAAGATTCACCAGTTGTTAACATATCACATTCTCAATGGCTGGGGTTGGGGTGGGAAGAAAACCTAACTCAGAGAGGGTTTTGTGACATGAGAAACTTATATGAAATCAAATTTCAGTGTCCATAAATAAAATGTTATTTTATTTGAGCCATCCTCACTTATTTAAGTATTTCATTCTACAAGGCAGAGTTAAGTGCTTGTGACAGATACTGTATGGCCCACAAAGCCTAAAATATTTACTATCTGATCCTTTACAAAAAAAGTTTGCCAACTCTTGCCTTAAGGTATCCACTGCATGTAACTTTCCCCCTATATATCCAGAATGGCTTATCAGCTATGTAACATCCTATGGAAAACTGACAAAACAAGACACACAAATCATTTTCTATAGGGCTTAATTCTCTCACAGAACCCCAGCTGAGAAAGGCAGTATACACATTTATATATTAAAGTATAACAGTTTGAGTGTTACATAGTAAGCAGAGTAAAGAAAGATATAAGAAACCTCTTCAAATCCAATTATTACATAGAGTTACTTACCCGTGTCCGATCTTCAATGTTGTATATTTTTAACTGCATGGGGATATTGAAGCTATGCAAAAAATTGCCTCCAAACACTAATGTGTCTGTAGGAGTATACACAGCATGAATCCAGCCTAGAAGAAAGGGAATGGAGGGCAGTGGCTATAAGCACACGTTGTAACATGGCTCTCTCAGAGCATTAGTACAAGACTTCTGGATCACACTTTTTACTCTAATTCTGCCTCTTCACGGCTGGTCAAGTTACTTAATCTCTTGCAGCCCCAATATCCTCTATAAAACCAGGATAAATTATACTTTATATGTGCGGTTGGTAAGCACTGAATGAGAAAGTACATGTAAAGTGTTTATAACAAACTTTCAATAAACGGTGCTTGCATTTTTTGGAGCGCCTAATATGAACCAGGCTCAGTACAAGAGAATTTACATGTATTGTCATTCACTCCTCACAACAAAATAAGATAGGGATTTAAATATTTGACCAAAGTAGTATTAGCAGGTAAATGCATAGTCAGAATTCTAATACAGGTCTGTGACTCCAAAATCTATGCTCCCTCTAAGTACTTATTTTGGAACGTAGTTACCTGATAAAAACTGTTACTGATTTAGCACTCTAGCCTTCACAGCTATCCCTTAGCAGAGTAGGTAGTTCTTAATAGGGGGCTGTTTATCACCTGCAAAACAGGTCTTATCCCTAGGATTCTGAAGAGCTAGGGCTAATGTGGGGCTCAAACATGTAGATCTGAAAAGCCGCCACTGGCAATTCTGATACATACTCTTAGTGGAAAATCATAGACTTTAAAAAAGAAGATAAATTCTTAGCATCTACTCAGTAATGACAAGAAAGAACACGCCATTGTTTTCTGCCCACTCCAGCATCATAACCATTCTTGGTGTTGGTGGTAATCTATCAATTTATTTTTAAGAAAAGAAAGTGGCTAGAGTAGACAACCCACTTTTTTGCATCTTGCTTACCTGAGGGAATGACGAAGGTATAGCCCTGCTTGAGCTCAATGCGCTGGCAATCTGACACCCGGTCACCCAGAAAGATGTCTCCCTGTTTCCCTGACAGCAGCCAATTCTCGTACAGCTCCAGGTTGTGGGCTGTAGGGGGGATGAGCCAGAAGACCTGTGAGTTAAAAAACTTCAGTCTGTTAACAGCCATTGACATGACCCAGTCGTCTCCCTCAACTGATAAACAGGTACAAACTTAAGACCAACAGGTAGAAGAGAAACAAGCAATCCTCCCAGCCTACAGAACTTGACCATTTGGGAAATTCTAGAGGCCTCAAGGAAGTAAACCTTTTTTGTCCTCCACTTGATCAAACAGCATTAGGGCTTCCCTGGGGTTTGATTGTAGAACCCGGAACCTATACAGGACTCAGAGAGAAGGAGGGCATTTAGCTTGTCACCTAGGCAGTCCCTTATTTGCCCCTGGCTGGCTGGCCTAAATGGTCCTAAGAAGCATAGTTAGTTAGGTACACTACCTCCAAAACACAGGCCTGAGTTGCTTTATTCCAAGGTAGTAACCAAGACTGAAAGGACAGAACTTAAGATACCACTTAAATGGATCCAAAGTAAACAAAATGACTCTGGATTTGGAGGTACAGCTGTTCTAGATTCGGCCCTCATATTTTAAAAGCATCATCTGTTTTCATTCCAGTTCTACTTTTCTCTCACAAATGCTTTCACTTCTTACGAGAAAAAAGGGTAACGATAAGAGTTATACTATAATAATAGTAATATAGTAATACTATAAACCTCTGATATTAATTCTACATTTCCATTCTTGCACAGCATTCAGAAGCATTCTGAGAAGCTGGAACAAAGGTCTCTATGAATGAGGATAATCTTTCAAAATCTATTTATAGCCTCTGACAGGACTTAAAGGCTTCCTATGGCTACATTTCAGACCAATGCCTCTATATAGGGAAAAGTGGTTTGGATCCCAATTTGATTTCATTGTGAATCTACCCACAATTTGTGTTCCCTTCTACTACTTTATTACCCTTTCATGTAGAGAAATTATCTTGTCCTCCTAAAACCAGTTCCTTGCCTTCATTTGGAGAATTCTGTTTTGGGACTCTAGAAACAGGACCATTGAGGTTTACTAAGTAGTGGTGTCAATACTGGTAAAATAAGAATGGACTAGATGAATACTAATTCCTACTGGACTCTAGCCAAGAAGGTCAACTTAATCTACAATTCTCTCCAGATACGAGTGGGGACAATCCCCTAATAGACTCGTTTCCAGGGTATATGAAGCATGCAGGAACTGAAGGAAACTCATATAACCAGCTTCAGATTCCAACCCCCATCACAACTATGACCGTACCGTACCTTTCCCCCTTGATGGATGTGATACCAAACAGAGGTACCACCAAAGTCCACATGGAAGTCAGTATAGCAGCCTCGAACACTCATCAGACAGTACCTGACCCAAAAAAAGCAGTAGCATTAGTGCACTGATGAGAAAAAGAGGACTTTTCCCACCACAATGCCACCCTCTCCCCTTGTGTACTCCACTCCCTCTATTTTCCACCTAATAAACTCCAGTCGGTGAGAGGAATGCAATCTCAAGCCATCATATTATCAGAAGATACTTTTTTTTGTCTTTATGTCATCATGGGCTATGGTACTCTTACATACACTCTTCCCTTTGGAACTAAAGTCTACTCTTTAAATAATTCACCTTTTTGATCACTTGGGACCCAGAGCCTATCACTTTGGTCTCCCACAGCACACTGAGGAAAATGCAGGGTAAGCCACTTACTTCTGCACTTTAGGGTACTGCATCTCCAAGATGGCATTTGTTGACTCAGTCTGACTTTCTTTCAAATGCCTTGGCCACATATTGTCTACCCAGTCAATGAAATCCACCTTTAAAAAGGAGGAGGAACATTTAGGCTTCAAAGGAAGGGTTGGGATTAAAGAGAATTCTAAAGTCAAGAAACATAGAAATTCTCAAAACACACACTGAAAGACTACAATTTAATTTTAAGCAAACAAATAATATGTTGGTGAATCTTAGGATCAATAGGCAAACATTCTAGAAATAATTATTAAGTGAAAATAAAGACTAATGGTTCCATCAGCATGATCATAAAAGTAGCACTAATCAAAACAAAGTCATTAAATGATGCAGTAGTATCCAACCAAGCCCTCTCTTCTGTGTCAGTACTGGTATAACCAGCTGTAATGTTTTTTTTTTTTTTTTTTTTTGGTCCAATAAAAGGCACTGCCTGGAAGGTACCTATAAACTTACCAAAAGATATAACTACTGTTACAGCAGCTAAGATATCATTTAAGAAAGAAAGAGAAGAGAAAAGAAAAAAGAAGAGGAGAGAAGTATAATCAGCTGTATTTTTTTGAATCTGCCTTACAATGCAGGGGACGCGGGTTCGATCCCTGGTCAGGGAACTAAGATCCCACATGCCGTGGGGCAACTAAGCCCGTGTGCCACAACTACTGAGCTTCTGCGCCTCAACTAGAGAGCCCGCGTGCCGCAAACAACAGAGCCCACGCGCTCTGGAGGCCATGTGCCACAACTAGAAAGAGAAAACCCGCACACCACAATTAGAGAGAAGCCCGCGCACCACAACGAAGAGCCCACATGCTGCAACGAATGATCCTGCGTGCCTCAACAAAGACCTGATGCAGCCAAAAATTAATAAATAATAAATAAATCTAAAAAAATAAAATCATTAAAAAAAATGGTTAAGATAATAAATTTAAAAGAAAAAGAAAGAAAAAGGGAGGGGAGGGGAGGGGAGGAGAAGGGAGGGGAGGGGAGGGGAGGGGAGGGGAGGAGAAAAGAATTCCAGTAGGGGTTTGTAGCTTGCATGAGCAATGTGCTATAGAATCTACTGGGTTAGGAATCAGAAGTTCCAGGTCTATCTTGTTTTCTGAAGATCATATGTGAGCCTCTGGAACTTATCTGTAAAATAAGGATAATTACCACAAAGGAATATTGTGAGGATTACATGTAAATACATGTTAAAATTTTTTTGAAATAATGTCATCAGAGTTTAGGAATCTGTTTGGCCGCACCATGCGGCATGGGGAACTTCCCTGACCAGGGATCGAACCCGTGCCCCCTGCAGTAGAAGTGCGGAGTCTTATTCACTGGACCTCCAAGGGAAGTCCAGGAATCTGTTTTAAATATTGGGTTGGCCAAAAAGTCCGTTTAGGTTTTCCGGAACATCGTACAGAAAAACCCGAACGAACTCTTTGGCCAACCCAATATGTGCTGAAAGAAATGAGAAATGAAAACAGTATGAACTTATTTAAACACTTTACACAGAATTGTAACGTGCCCTGTACCTTCAAATGACTGCACCCAACCACTGAACTCCAAGAAACAGTCTTAGGTAGATAAAGTGTGAGTCAAATAACCATGGATTCAGCATAGCACTGGTGTTCCAATTATCTAACTTATGGCTATAAAAAACATGTACCTGGTAAGCTTTACAACTTACGTATGTATACATTTGATCATTTATTTCCTTACAACATAGATCTAGATAAATGCATACAATCTGTGCATAATGATATGAGGCAAATGTCCAGTGGACACTCAGATGTAAACTGTGGGAGAGTGTTTGGAAGGGGTCACCGATGATATGCAAGGTTGTTGTTTTTTTTTTTTAATATTTATTTATTTATTTGGCTGCGCTGGGTCTTAGTCGCAGCATGCAGGATCTTCAGTTGCAGCATGTGGGACTAGTTCCCTGACCAGGGATCAAACCCAGGCCCCCTGCATAGGGAGCACGGTGTCTTGACCGCTGGACCACCAGGGAAGTCCCAATGTGCAAGTTTAAATAAGCAAGATGAGGAACAACTATGAAGGTTAACTTGCTGCCCCATTTCAAAGAATTTCCACTCAGGGATCCAACAGTTTTAACCAAGCAGCCACTGGGCCTAAGAACACTGAATGAGCCCCAGATTCTTCTTTCAATCAAACAAAATCTACTTTCTGCTCTCTTAATGTAGTGGCTAGTTTTCTTCCATCTCCTGGTACTGTCCTTTGGAAAGCCTTTAACAGAATAAAGAAAAACTGTGACTCACTCAATATACTCACTATAAGTTCTTATATCTGGATAGGGAGAGGAAAAGTTAGGAACACATGAGTATTTTTTGTCAAGTGTTCACTCAGAGATAGATGAACTTCTCTGGCTAGAATTTCTCACCTGCAGCAATAAGTCACTCTCTGGCCTCCCTTTATTTGATATTATTGGGTATTATCTGACTATCAAGAGAATATTATGGTAAGGTGTTCATACTTTTTTCTTAGGTTAATCTTTAGGCTCTGGATAGGCCTTTTGCTAAATGGCCTCATCCATATGATAGCAAGTCTCCAGCAGAGATAATCACAGTTTCTACCTGTCCCGTACTAATACAGGGCCAAACTGGCAAGAAGTGCAATACCTAAGACATAATCTATTCATACACTGTGCAAAAACAGCTCATGGCCTTCCACGAACTAATTTCCCCATCACCAAACAAATCTGCACATTACATCTGCTGCTATTTTTCATCTACTTCTCAGTTACTGCTGGGATGACAGCAGAAATCACCTCTCTCTCTTCACTAGAGAATCCCACTTTATGCTACCACCCACAATGGGCACTTAAAAGTTGCCCACCTTGGGCTCCCCTGGTGGTGCAGTGGTTGAGAATCCACCTGCCAATGCAGGCGACATGGGTTCGAGCCCTGGTCCGGGAAGATCCCACATGCCGCGGAGCAACTAAGCCCATGTGCCACAACTACTGATCCTGTGTTCTAGAGCCTGCGAGCCACAACTACTGAGACCACGTGCTGCAACTACTGAAGCCTGTGTGCCTAGAGCCCATGCTCCGCAACAAGAGAAGCCACCACAACGAGAAGCCCGCGCGCCACAAGGAAGAGTAGCCCTCGCTTGCCGCAATTAGAGAAAGCCTGTACACAGCAACAAAGACCCAACACAGCCAAAAATAAATAAATAAAATAAATAAATTTATTAAAAAAAAAGTTGCCCACCTTACTTTCCCTGCACCTACTTTTGCACATATTATTCTTCCTGCCTGGGATTCTGGTCTTCCTTCTCTTTGCCTCATTTTTTCTTTCATGTCAAGCCTAGGTACCGCTTCCTCCAAAAAACTTCGCCCAATTCTCCTCCAGTTTAGGTTAGGTGGGTCCTTCCTACTGGCTCCCACAACATTCCGTACTTATTCACTTTAGAAGCACTTACCACATTGTAGTTTCTATAAATGCCAATTCTCTGGTCTTTCTTCCCCATGAGACTCTAAGCATTTTGAGGACAAGAATGATCTTGTTCTCCACTGTACCTCTAGCACCTAAGCACAGCACTTAGCATGTAACAGGCACTTAAACCAATAAGCTCACCCTGAAGGTGTGAAGATCATAGTGAACAAGAAATTATGTAATTTATGTAAAAGATTACTACATGAATGAATAATTTGTCAAAACTCACTGAAATGTACCCTTAAAATGGGTACACTTTATTGTATACCAATTGTACCTCAATAAAGTTGGTTTTTTATTAAGCATTATTGAGATATATTAGAAAAGACCTAGATAAATGGAGGGATATACCTTGGGGGAAAATACCCCAGTAAATAAATAACACCCTAGTAGATTAAGAATGTTGCTGCTTACATAGCAAGGTCATAAAAAGCTTGCTTCCTTTTAGGAGGTGACTTTGGTAATAATAGCTCACTCAATCTTTCTGGACTTGTTTTAGGTCTCTAGAAGATACTGGTGCACTGTTCTCTGCCCTCTAGAAAATTTTCTATTTCTGAGCTCTTCCATGGGTTCTATTCCTCCATTTAATGGTGGAGTACTTTTCTAATTTTTATAAAATGATGTAGCATTTTTATCATTAAAACTAGGGGCAAAATGAATAAATTAAGGATGTTACAAAGAAGGCTTCATGTGTGAATAACACATTTCTAAATTTTAAGAATGGAAAAGTATGATCCAGGCCAAGTTTTACTTTCACAGCTACAATCTTACCACTCTTAAATTGAAATTCTAAAAATATTAAGGAACACATTTATAAACAATGTTATTATGATTCTTACTATCTCTCTTATTGAATTCTTTATTTATTAAGTTCACCTTGTTAGGCTAATAACAAGGCTAAATTCTAACCACCTGTCTTCCTGTATTTCCACATGACCAAACAAATGACAATTAATATAAAAAGGATTTTTGCCATTTTAGGGGGGAAAAGTTTTCTTGAGAAATTCTGTATTTGCTGTAGCACCTCCAATAACAAGAAACAATGACAAAAGTTATACTGTCTCTTCACATAACACTGACAACATTTTCCCTTTGGTCTGTACATACCAATGTGTTAGTGATAAAAACAATGCAACTAACTAGTAAGTTGAAGGTTATGTATGTATATAAATGTATATATAAAACAGTATTATAACCAATTAATACCACATTTCAACTTTGAAAGTCAAAGGGTACAATTAGGATAATTTAAATGGAGATAGGATACAACACTGATTACTTGACTTCGAAAAAAATGTACATTTTTTCCATTAGTACATTCCAAATTCCACCGTTCCAGGTGGAATACTTGACTCAAGTGAGTTCTGAGACAGGAACAAAAGTGGTCGAAAAATGACTAGGTATATTTTAAAAGTGAAACCAATCCCACTTAGGGAAATGAGTGTTCTCAGCATCCTGTAGACAGCCACTTTCATAAGAGATGGGTTAAATCAGTATCTACCTCAGGAAAGTTAAGCATCAAAAACTAACTTCCCCTCGGGATGGGTTGTCAATTTATTGCTACTAGTCATCCAACAGAATCTACTCAAGAAACCATCTCATACAATCACCTGGCTCTAAATCAGTTTTCTCCCAAGCATCTCTGCAAGTATAAACCTATAGGATAGAAATTTATTAGGCAAACTTCCTATTCACAGTTCTTATCAGAATGAATTTAAGACTTTTCTCCATTACATGCAAAGGCCAATGTTCTTAAATTATCAGAATGGCCTCTCCCTATCAAAAACTAAGTGATGTTGGAAAATGATGAACCTTCTAAAAATACAAGTTATTCTTATCAAATTGTCCTGTTCATCCTTATCCTGGTATGTTTAAGAAGTTATAAATTCTCCCAGTGTATAATCAACCCTCTTGGTGACAAAGACAATGTGGAGAAAATGATTAGACTAACCGTGGAGGGCCGCTGCACCATGTTCTCCAGCCTGGTGTGGCTAAACTCTAGGCTGATGACATTATAGAGTTTTTCTCGCTCCTCCTCTGGGGTCTCATAGTAGCGTGTCCACTGAGCCATGGTCATTTCAATGCCTTTCTGTGTGTTCACATCCATGACATCCACCATCCGACGACTCCCTGCCATGAAAGATGCATTGATCATCTCTACTGAGCCACTAATATCCTTAAATATATTAAGAATATAAGACACAAGTGAAAGTAAACAAACTATCCTTTCTTCTTTACAGTGTTCACTAATAGACAGGCTATAGCTATCACTTTCAAGGAAATCAACAGAAAATCAAATCATAAAGAATGACAAAGACAATGGTTAATATTAAAAACAACAATCACTCCCTATGGCATGTTTACTATATGGTCAGGCATTGAATCTTATATTCAATATCTCACTCAATCCTAACAATTCTAAATACTAAGTACCATTCATAGATGAGAAATTTCATTCATTCCATAAATGTTTACTGAATGATAAAGACATCTTAATGGATACAAAGATGTGCATCAGATTCTCAACCAACTATAACAATCACAACAAAAAGCAGAATGTCACAGAGGCAGCATAAAATAGCAGGGGGGAGAAAACAATAGCCTCAGAGCCAGAGACCCAAGTTTAAACCTCAGCTCTAATATTACTTAGGCAAGTTATTTAACTTCTCTGAACCTTAATATCTTCTTCTGTAACTTGGGAATAATATCACCTTGTGGGCCATTGTGAGGATTTAGTCAATGAGGTAAAATGTCTGACACAAAAAAGGTGCTCAGTTAAACAGCAGTAAAAATAAAAGAAAAATTAAAAAAAAATTTTTTTAAACTAGACTGACCAGAGAAGGATTTTAGAAAAAGGGGCGGGGGGGACTTCCCTGGTGGTCCAGTGGTTAAGAATCTGCCTTCCAATGCAGGGGACACAGGTTCGATCCCTGGTCGGAGAAGTAAGATCCCACGTGCCGCAGGGCAACTAAGCCCGCGTGCCGCAACTACTGAGCCTGCGCACTCTAGAGCCCACGCGCCACAACTAGAGAGAAGCCCGCGCTCCGTAATGAAGAGCCTGAGCGCTGCAACGAAGATCCCGCATGCCACAACTAAGACCTGATGCAGCCAAATAAATAAATTAAAAAAAAGAAAAAAAGGAAGGGGAAGAAGAAACATTTGAGTTGAGCCTGGAGGAATAAATAGAATTTCAACAAGATTCAACAGAGAGAATTCCGAGCAGAAGCAACAGCATAAGAGAAGATATGGAGAGGCAGTACACCAAAAAAGTTAAGAAAATGGTGGTCAAGAAGGGGAGAGAGAGAATAAAAAGTTGCCCCTGAAATATTAAGAATACTGTTCAATTTGTAAGAAACTAACAAACACCTACTATATATACCTGGCTTGGTGGATATACCAAGTAGTGTTAGGACCTGGTCCCCTGCCTCAAGGAGTTTATAGTCTAGTTAGAGATAAGACATAATAGGCAAGAGGACAAGAATATGGCCATAATGAAGCAGATATGGCAGAATACACATAAAAAGATAACTGATAATGTAAGACAACGGATTGAACCTACTCTTCATTATTTGGAAGAAAAGGCAAACACTAAATCAAAACTGTCTTGAAGTACCACTTCACACCCACTAGGATGGCCACAATTTAAATTTTTTGAAAAAGGGAAAATAACAAGGGCTGGCAAGGGTGCAGAGAAATCAGACTGTGCCGGCAGGAATGTACAATGGTGCAGGTGCTATGGGAACACTTTGGTAGCTCCTCCATAAATTACGCAGAGAATGACCACATGATCCAGCAATTCTACTCCTAGGTATATATCCAAAGGAATCAAATGCAAGTGTTCCAACAAAAACTTACATATGAATGTTCTTAGCTGCTCTAAATCACAACAGCAAAAAGGTGGAAATAACCCAAATGTCCATCAACAGATGAATCGATTAACAAAGTGTGGTGGGACTGCCCTGGTGGCGCAGTGTTTAAGACTCTGTGCTCCCAATGCAGGGGGCCCGGGTTTGATCCCTGGTCAGGGAACTAGATCCCACATGCATGCCACAACTAAGGAGCCTGCATGCTGCAACTAAGACCTGGTGCAACCAAATAAATAAATGAAAAACTAAGGAATTAAAAACAAAACCAAAAACAAAGTGTGGTATACCCATACAATGAATGGATTATTCAACCATAAAAAGGAATGAAGTACTGTTATACGCTACAACATAGATAAACCTAAAAAACATTATGCTAAGTGAAAGAAGCCATACACAAAAGGCTGCATATTTTATCATTCCATTTACATGCAATATCCAAAATAGGCAAATCTACAGAGACAGAAAGTAGATTAGTGGTTGCCAGGGCCTGAGGGAAGGAGAGAACAGGGAATGACTACTCAGTGGGTATGGAGTTTCTGTTAGGGGTGATGAAAAAGTTCTGGAAGTAGGTATTAGTGATGGTTGCACACTGTGAATATACTTAATGCCACTGAGTTGGATACTTTAAAATTATTACAATGATAAATTTTAGGTTATTTGTATTTTACCATAATTTAAAAAAAAATTAAAAGTGAATGCTTTCCTTTAGAAATGTAGATAAGGCAAACACAGTTCCACCCTGCCAATGCTACCAGAGCACTCAGATAAAATAATGACAGTCATAGTAATAGCTAACTTTTACTGAGCACATACTATGTGCCAGACACTGTTCTTCACATTTAAGTAACTTGCTCAAGGTTACACAGGTAGTAATTAGTGGAGCTGGGATTTGAAACCAGCCAGTTTTGTTTGAGTCCACACTTTAAAATCAATATATCCCATTATATAAAGTTTACACAATAGAACACGTGTACTATCTTTTGGGGACACGAACTGACACTGGAGATGTAACATTCTACTTTAGGTAGAAAAGAAGAATGGATCAGCCAAAGTACATTTAGTAATAATGGGTTATTGTAATCACCAGTATGTTGTTCACTGCATTTTAACAATCATCATTTGAAATTTCTGATAAGTCTGTCAGTTTAAATATAATCACTGCTTTATTTTAAATCACAACAAAGATATCTGAGACCATCCACAGGTCTATTTGGAAAATATAAGGTTAGGAAGGGCTCTAAAGACCATTATTAGCAGAAAACATATTGAGGACATGAGAAAGTGATAAGTGAGAAGGAATGCAAAAGAAGGCTAGTGAGTGAATCAGTCCTTATAGCTGTATAGCTCAGAAATTTGGATACTGTAAGTCTATGACAGGATCTAGAAGTCTATATTTTTAACAAGTATCACAGATGCTGCAGGTCATCTGTGGACCACAAACCCCTAAGAATGCCTGACCAATAGAGAAAAGCTGTGGTGGTCCATTAACTTGTGGATCCAAGGAATTACTTCCTGGAGGTCCATTAGGAAAAAAAAAGTCAAGCGATGGACCGATAAGAACTCAAGTACTAGGTTTTCTGAGGCCCCCTGAGAACCCTGCCTTGTGAAGAGTAGGAAAGCATTTTAATTACTAAACAGATTTACTGAGTATCTACTATACTCCAGAGACTGTGCTAAGTAATAGGAAATACATAGTGACAGGCAGATAGCTGGAATCTAACATAGAAACAGGTAGGGGAGTGAAAAATACAGGGAATTAGAGAAACTTCCTCTACCTAGGACATTTATCTCTTGGATAAACGGAAGTTATCCAGCTGTCTAAAAAGAGCCCTCAAGTGGCCAAGAGACAGTACTGCAATACTTAATTTCAAAGGGAGAGACTGCACTGGAGCTTCAGCATAGAGGACAAAACATAATAGAAGTTGTAGTGTTAGGCGGAAAGCATCTGAAAACTTCTTTTGTTTCATGTCCTGCCAGAAACATTTCTAAAATATTTTAATCCACTTTACTGCCTTATCATGTATAGGAGAATAACCATCTCTGACTTCCTAAGGATCCTGGCACGTCTCAGGGCCGCACTGAACACCAATGATCTGCAAAAAATTGACCAAACCCTTACTGACCCCAGGAAGTTTTCTTCTTTAATTAGACTGTTCTAATTTGCTTTTTCTCTCTAAACTTTCAATATAATGAAATACAAATCTGGGACTTCCCTGGTGGTCCGGTGGTTAAGAATCTGCCTTCCAATGCAGGGGATGAGGGTTCGATCCCTGGTCGGGGAACTAGGATCCCACATGCCATGGGGCAACTAAGCCTGCACATTGCAACTACAGAGCCCACGTGCCACAGCTAGAGAAGCCCGCACACCGCAACGAAGACCCAGTGCAGCCAAAAAAAAAAAAAAAGAAGAAGAAAGAAAAGAAATACAATTCTGATTAAGACTCAAGTTAACCAATCACTGATGAAGAGAAATTTTAATGAATCTACTTCTCAGCTTACAAAGTTTCAAACCTGAGCCAAGTTACCAAATGTAGCATTGGTGAAAATTTCCTGGAAATTTCTCCATGGCTTTTAGGGAAAGGAAGAGAATTATAAATGAAGTTTCATTCTTGGCTCAGAGATATAAAATTTCACTTTTGAAATTTTGCCCTGGAAGGTAGGCTCTTCATGGAGAGAAGGAAGGATGCACAATGATAAAAATAGTAGGTAGGAAAGAAGCAGATGTTCAGATGTTGTATGTCTAATGAGTAGTACTAAATGAAGCAACTTCTATAACTGCCTTTGAGAAAATCCTCAGTTGCTAAACAGTAGTTTCTAATCAAGAAACTATTTCAAGTAGTATATACTTCAATCAAATATATAGTTCAACGTTCCTAAGCCTTAAATCTCAGTAAGAGATTTAAGACTCAGTTGTAAATCTTAGATCTTTGCCTCAAAGACACTCAAAGGCCTCAAGTTTAATACTTACCCACACACATTTTGACATCATTCACAGTGAAGTCTGGATCTGGCATCCTATGAAACAAACACTAGTAAGTATAATGGGAAGCACAACTACTCTAGTCAGGTGAGTTTTTTCTTAAAGAACTAAGAACTCCCCAGTCAAGACATATCAATCTTCATATTGAGGATTAAAATATATTTTAAATATAAATGTATATATATGTACATATATACATAAGAAAAAAGAATATATGAGAAAAGGTTAATAGGGATTATCTCAGGGTGGTAGATTTTACGAAATTTAAATTTATTTTCTTTATAGCTCATCTATATTTTCTCACTTACCTATAACAACACACTTCTAGATATTTTCAATGATCTATGCCTTGGATTATCAATACTGCATTGTCTATAGCCCTGGGTGTAACGTGGCCATTTTGCAACCACATCCAATCAAACAGCAAACACTTACTTTATTCCAAGTCCATCGGAGTTCTTGAAAATCAGAGGGTCTCTTAAGCCACCCCGCTGGATATACTCTACATTAAAATCTGTCACCATAGGAAAACAATTGTTAGAAAGGCAAAAGGTTTAGCTGGAAAAAGACAAAAGGACCATAAAAAGGATCCTAAGTAATAAAGTAGAGATGGTATTTGCTATTTCTGTGTATACAGTTTTGCTGTTAGATAATACATGCTTGTTATGAAGAAGCATCTCCTAAGGTACAGGGAGAGCACACTGAGAAGCAGGGCTCAAGGGGTTTGCTAAATCTTTACTTCCACAGTAATTCAGAATTTAACCAACAGGGGATAGTACTATTGAGTCATCTCATAAATCCTAAGCAGAAATCATCACCCTGTCACTTAATAGCCTAAATATGTAACTCTGTCCACTACAATACATACCATGACATCCTTGTCAGTTTGCCAAGGAACAAAGCTGCATGATACACGTGGAGCTCAGTTTTGGTGGGGCAGGTACATGCATAAAAGGATTTTTATTATACTATTCTTAATTAAACCCAAACCAAGGGATGGGAGAAGAAGGAAGAGGCCTTTAGGGGAAAATTCCAACATTCTTGCCCTAATAAACGCTTGCTTTTTCCAATATAGCAGAGAATGACTCACAGGGTGGGAGGACTGGGGTGGGGCGTGTGTGCATGAGTGGCATTGAGTAGTAAGAGAAAATACAGATAAATAGCATCACAGCATCAACAGGCAGTATTCTGGCTGCAGAGATGCTGAGCCCACAGCTTCCAGAGTCTACAACTTCCTACATCAAGGGGCTGCAGGTCTAAACCCAAATGATACTGACCTTTTCCTTCCATAAAAGTAACAAAATTTGCATTATATTTGTTGGTGTGGAGTTTCTCTTCCAAGTCAAAAGTTCTTTTTCCTTCAATTTCATCATCTGAAATGCCATCATCTTCATAGCGTCGTCGCATGGTACCACGCTGGGGAGAGAGGGACATAAGGATGAAATCACGTACTTTTTCATGCCTTTCAGTTGCTATGTTAAGCATCAATTTTCCTTGCCTTATAGATCTTTTTCTCAACTAAAGTTGAGCTAATATTCTCAGAATGTACAAAATTTTAAATGAGTCACTAGGTTTCCTACTTGTAAATTTTACCACTGCTAACTCTTTGAGCCTAGAGATATAAATTTACAACGAAAATATGACCAAATCGGGCCTACTAAACATTTTATTTGTCTACCATTGCTTAAACTGTCTTCATAGACATTACAGGCCAGGATACAAAACATAATTTTTTCATGGGGAAGGCTCTTTCTAGATTAGCTTTCTAAAACAACCTTCAAGAATAGACTAAAACATTTGAATTAATGAAACAGAAACTCTTTTACAGCAGATAAAGAAAGTTCATCTAAACAATAGTATTCCAAACAGCAGACCATCAATACTTAGCATTAAGGATAATGTCTTGCCAAAGAAAGATATACAAATGGCCAAAAAGCACATGAAAAATGCTCGGGATCATTAGTCATTAGGGGAAATACAAATTAACACCACAACGATACACCACTTCACACCCACTAGGATGGCTATTATCAAAAAGGTAGACGATAGCAAGTGTTGGAGGGCATGTGGAGAAACTGGAACCCTTATACAGTGCTGATGTGAATGTAAAATGTTGCAGCCATTTTGGAAAACAGTTTCGCAGTTCCTCAAAAAGTTAAACACAGAGTAAGTTATCATATGACCCAGCAATTTTAATCTTAGGTATATATCCAAAAGCATTAAAAACACACGTCCATACAAAAACTTGTACACAGATGTTCATAGCAGAACATTATTTATAATAGCCAAAAGGCAGCAACAACCCAAATGTCAATCAATTGATGAATGGATTAACAAAATGTGGTATATTTACACAATGGAATAGTATCTGGCCATAAAAACGAATGAAGTACTGATATGTGCTACAATATGGAAGAATCTTAAAAACATGCTAAGTGAAAGATGCCAAACACAAAAGACCATAATCACACTTTTATTTTTTTATTTTTTTACTGTACGAACGCCCTTTATTGTTTGCAACAGGAAGTGGAAGAGAGAGGATACGACAGATCCGGCTCCTGGGGCAGCTCCAGACTCGGTCACCGCCCTCAAAAAGTCATAATTTTATTTACATGAAATGTCCAGAAGAGGCAAATCCACAGAGATAGAAAGTAGATTAATGTTTGCAATGGGCTGGGGAGAGGGAGAGATAGAAAGTAACTGTTAACAGTATGGGTTTCTTTTGGGAGCAATTAAAAATGTTCTAGAATTAGATAGTGGTGATGTTTGCACAACTCTGTGAATATACTAAAAACCACTGAGTTGTACACTTTAAACAGGTGAATTTTATGGTATGTGAATAATCTTGTAAGCTTTTTTTTTTTTTTTTTTTAAAGATAACACGTTGCTTATGCTGCAAATTTACCTTTTGGTATATTTTACTTCAGCCAGTGTTAAAATTTGTCGAAGTTTCTTGAATACATACACATAGGACAATTCACGTGGGAGGCAATGAATGGTAAAGCAGCCCTACTCCAGTATGTGCTAAGAACAACCAAACCTGGAATTTAAAGTTATTGATGATCTAGAACTGATTACGTGGCACCTGAATTTATATAAACACATAAGAAAATGAGACACTGTAGAAAGGTCTCTTAGGGAATGGGATCAGGGAAAGGGCAGAAATAAGTCATAAGAAATAAAAACTACAGGAAATAAAATTGACTGTTACACACCAGAGGAGAGAGGAAGATTCAACTTACCAGTTTTAGGTAGAAACACTGATAGATACCTGATATCTTTTCCATATTTGGCAAAAAACCAAATAACACTCTCGGGCTTCCCTGGTGGCACAGTGCTTAAGAATCCGCCTGCCAATGCAGGGGACACGGTTCAAGCCCTGGTCCGGGAAGATCCCACATGCCGCGGAGTAACTAGGCCCGTGCGCCACAACTACCGAGCCTGCGCTTTAGAGCCCGCGCGCCACAACTACTGAAGCCTGCACACCTAGAGCCCGTGCTCCGCGACAAGAGAAGCCACTGCAATGAGAAGCCTGCGCACCGCAACGAAGAATAGCCCCCGCTCGGGGCAACTAGAGAAAGCCCACGTGCAGCAACGAAGACCCAACAGCCAAAAAGAATAAATAAATTAAATAAATATTAAAAAAAAAAAAACCCACAAAAAACTTTATAACACTCTTACCTAGCACTTTGTTGCCATAAATCACAGCTCAAAGGCCAAAAGACCTAATTTTAGTAGACCTCTCACTCTAAAAATGCCATCACTGCTCAAAATATTTTTAGTTACCTTTATATTTGAAAGGGGGAGTGGTATTTTCACTGACAATTTCTTAAATGGGTTTCTTTTTTAGAAGACACCACCCCGTTCTCTTCCTCACCTTATTTCATATATGTGTGTTTGAAGAGAACTCCAAAAGATGAGCTCCAAGTATGTCAAAAAGCAGGAACAATACCATCGGAATAAATGTAGTTTCCCACAATAATCACTTTTAGAAAGCATTCACTTGTGCCCAGAAATAAACCCACACATACATGGTCAATTAATTTATGACAAAGGAGGCAAGAATATACAACGGGGAAAGGATAGTCTCTTCAACAAATGGTGCTGGGGAAACTGGACAGCTGCACGCAAAAGAATGAAACTGGAGCACTATCTTGTACCATATATAAAAATTAACTCAAAATGGGTTAAAGACTTAAATGTAACACCTGAAACCATAAAACTCCTAGAAGAAAACATAGGCAATAAGCTCCTTGACACTGGTCTTAGCAACTTGTTTTTGCATCTGACTCCAAAGGCAAGGGAAAACAAAAACAAAAATAAACAAATGAGGCTACATCAAACTAAAAAGCTTCTGCACAGCAAAGGAAACTACCACCAAAATAAAAAGGAAACCTACTGAATGGGAGAAGCTACTTGCAAATCATGTATCTGAAAAAGGGTTAACATCCAACATATATAAAGAACTCATACAACTCAATAACAAACAAACAAACTGATTAAAAAATGGGCAGAGGATGTGAATAAACATTTTTCCAAAAAAGACACGCAGGTGGCCAAGAGGCACGTGAAAAGATGCTCAATAACAGTAATCATCAGGGAAATGCAAACCAAAACCACAGTAAGGTATCATCTTACACCTGTCAGAATGGCTATTATCAAAAAGATAACAGGGACTTCCCTGGCCGGCCAGTGGTTAAGACTCCATGCTTCCACTGCAGGAGGTGTGGGTTTGATCCCTGGTTGCAGAACTAAGATCCCTCATGCTACACAGCATGGCAAAAAAAAAAACAAAAAAAAACTGGGACTTCCCTGGTGGTGCAGCGGTTAAGAATCCGCCTGCCAATGCAGGGGACACAGGTTTGAGCCCTGGTCCGGGAAGATCCCACATGCCGCAGAGCAACTAAGCCCGTGCGCCACAACTAGTGAGCCCGCGTACCACAACTACTGAAGCCTGCGTGCCTAGAGCCCGTGCTCCACAAGAGAAGCCAGTGCAATGAGAAGCCCGCGCACCGCAACGAAGAGTAGCCCCCGAAAGCCCACACGCAGCAATGAAGACCCAACGCAGCAATCAATCAATCAATCAATCAATCAAGCTACCATATCATCTAGCAATTCTACTACTGGGTATCTAACCGAAGAAAACGAAAATATGAATTTGAAAAGATATATGTGGGACTTCCCTGGTGGTCCAGTGCGTAAGACTCTGCGTTCACAATGTACGGGGCCTGGGTTCGATCCCTGGTCAGGGAACTAGATCCCGCATGCGTGCCGCAACTAAGAGTTCGCATGCCGCAACTAAGAAGCCCGCATACGCAACTAAGAGTCTGCATGATACCCCTAAGAAGTCCACATGCTGCAACTAAATTTCCCGCGTGCCGCAAGGAAGACCTGGTGCAGCCAAAAATAAATAATAAATAAATAATTTTTAAAAAGAAAAGATATATGCATCCTTATGCTCACTGCAGCATTATTTATAATAGCCAAAATATGGAAGCAATCTAAGTGTCGATTTGACTGATGGATGAATGAATAAAGATGTGGTACATGTGTGTGTACACACACACACACACACACACACACACACACACACACACACACGATGGAATACTACTCAGCCATAAAAAGGAATGAAATCTTGCCATCTGCAGCAACATGAGGGTTGAGAGTATGACGCTAAGTGAAATAAATCAGGTGGAGAAAGACATACACTGCATGTATGTGGAATCTAAAAAACAAAACAAACAAAACAAAATCCAGAGTCATAAACAGAATAGATTGGTGGTTGCCAGAGGGGTGGGTGTGGTGTGAAACAGGTGAATGGGATTATGAAGTACAAACTTCCAGCTATAAAATAAACAAGTCATGGGGATGTAATGTACAGCATGGGGGAATATAGTCAATAATACTGTATTAGCTTTGTAAGGTGACAGATGGTAACAAACCATTGTGGTAACCATTTTGCAATGTATACAAATGTTGAATGTTGTACACCTGAAACTAATATAATATTGTATGTCAATTATACCTCAATTTAAAAGAGAAAAGAAAGCATTCTTCTGCATAAATTCTAATATGCACATCAAAATATCCCAGTCATATTTTCAAACTTTAACGTTTCCTAGGTCAACTATTACTCTTTTTCAGTCAAGAAATCATCATCTTGATTATCCCAACATTTCTAACATGGTAGCCAGAAGTTCTCTGTCTCTTCTTTCTTTTTACATGCTTTTATTCTTCCTATATTCAAGAACAATTATTCTTCCATTTGTACTTTCAATAGGGAAAGTGTAAGGATATAAGGAATACTCCTGCCCCAGCCAAGCTATGCCCATTTCTTAAGGACTACAGAAAAATTAAATTCTTGTTTTCTTTTGATTGTTGCAGTTGGGAGGTCAACAGTAATGTGAAATTACTTGTGTTGGTTTTAACACTGTCAAGGATAAGGGTTCCCCGCCTCCATTCTCCTATCTATATGTAAACCCTGGTGAAAGTAAACATCTGCGGCAAATCTCTAAGTGCTTAAAAAACATATTCAATCCTCAAAATAACCCTGGAAATCAGTAGTCAATGACACAATCTGCTACAGGTGAAACTCAAGGCAATGCCACTTTAACACTAAGGAAAGCAGCCACCAATCTCCTCCAGCCTACCAACATTACCAAATAATTCTAAATGGTTTAACTAGCATGCTGTGCTTTTTTAAATTCTAGGTGCTTTTTGACAACCTAAAGGATGTTTTTGGCCTCCTATAGACACCAGCCCTTGCTGAACCCAGTGTCACAGTAAATAGCAGGCACAAACTGAACTATGAAATCCATTCCAACCACATTTTCACTCAAAAGCAATTTGTACTTTCCAGGGTTAACAGTGAGTTTTACTCCTGAATAACCAATTATCATTTATTCTATTTAGATTACCAAACTATATAGCAAACTCATGTTTTCCAGAATTCAAATAATAAAAAGAATTTTAGGGGCTTCCCTGGTGGTGCAGTGGTTAAGAATCCGCCTGCCAATGCAGGGGACACGGGTTCGAGCCCTGGTCCGGGAGGATCCCACATGCCACAGAGCAACTAAGCCCGTGTGCCACAACTACTGAGCCTGCACTCTAGAGCCCATGAGCCACAACTATCGAGCCTGCGTGCTGCAACTACTGAAGCCCACACGCCTAGAGCTCGTGCTCCGCAACAAGTGAAGCCACTGCAATGAGAGGCCCGCACACCGCAACGAAGAGTAGCCCCTGCTCGCCGCAACTAGAGAAACCCCGCACGCAGCAACAGAAACCCAACACAGCCAAAAAAAAAAAAATTTTAAAACTGCCTTAAAAAAATATTTACCACTCCTGGTCAGGTGGTAATTAACTATATTAAATGGTAAAAACGGCCACATAAATGGAATATTTAGATTAACTCAAGTACTGACAGATAAGATGAAGGGCTACAGATTACTATACTATACTATACTATACTATACTATACTATACTATACTATACTATACTATACTCTCCTAGATGGCTAGCTGTAGAAAAGACAATGGTGGGAATTCCTTGGCGGTCCAGTGGTTAGGACTCCACGCTTTCACTTCTGAGGGTTCGGGTTCAATCTCTGGTGGAGGAACTAAGATCCCACAAGCTGCAGCGTGGCCAAAAAAAAAAAAAAGACAATGGTGCAAGAGTAGATGCAAACAGGTATCCACTATTACACAGAAACATCTGGCATTCTCTTTTCTAAACATGTGTAAATGGAAAGCAACCTTTAAAACTATAAAAATTTTAAAAATTAAAAAAATTTTAAAATGGTGCTGGGACAACTGGATATCCACATGTAAAAGAATGAAGCTGGACCTCTACCTCACACCTTATACAAAAAAACTAACTTAAAATGGATCAGACTTAAATGTAAAGGCTAAGACTATGCAATTCTTAGAAGAAATTGTGGTGTAAATATTCATGACTGTGGATTAGGCAACAGTTTCTTAGATAAGACACCAAAAGTACAAGTAACAACAACAAAATAGATTAACTAGATTTCTTCAAAATTAAAACTTTTTGTGCTTCAAAAACACTATCAAGAAAGGTAAAAGGCAATTTATAAAATGAGAGAAAATATTTGCAAATTATGTATCTCATAAGGGTCTAATATCCAGGATATATAAAGAACTCTTGCAACTGAAAAATGAAAAGACAAAATATAAAATTAAAGTGGGCAAAGGTTTGAAAGAGTATTTTTCAAAGATATATAACTGGCCAATAAGCACATGAAACATCATTAGTCTTTAGCTCATCAGTCATTAAGGAAATGCAAATCAAAACCACAATGAGATACTACTTCACACCTACTAGGTAATAAGTGCTGGTGAGGATGTGAAAAAAGCAAAACCCTCATACACAGTTAGTGGAAATGGAGAACAGAACAACTCT